>NC_057802.1:410618398-410918398 GCF_018294505.1 Triticum aestivum | reverse complement strand
GGAGTTTATCGATGAAAGGGAATTGCAAAAGCGATGAACACAAGTTCTCGGGTTATCAGCGGAGAGTATCTTCAGGGTCTTCACTTGCAGCAGACGATCATCAGTAATAAGGGGCTCTCCAGGTGAAAGTGATATCGAGATCCTAATGTTAGATTTAGCAAAATTCACTTAACTCGAATAGAAGAGAGATCAGAGTCCCGGAGTAAAGGTCGAGGAGTAAAAGATCCTAGTACCACCCAATGACGACGTGGGCCCGTAAGACACACAGCCATGTTAGTAAAAGTTTTGTAATGTCTAGACTCGACTTCGGCCAAGGAGTGTGGAAAGGGGGATTCCTACAGGCAGTCGGGTCTGATACCAACTTGTGACGCCCCAAATTTGACCGTACACTAATCATGCACGCAAATGTGTACGATCAAGATCAGGAACTCATGGGAAGATATCACAACACAACTCTAAAACATAAATATGTCATACAAGCATCATAATACAAGCCAGGGGCCTCGAGGGCTCGAATACAGGTGCTCGATAATAGACGAGTCAGCGGAAGCAACAATATTTGAGTACAGACATAAGTTAACCAAGTTTGCCTTAAGAAGGCTAGCACAAACTGGGATACAGATCGAACGAGGCGCATGCCTCCTGCCTGGGATCCTCCTAACTACTCCTGGTCGTCGTCAGCGGCCTGCACGTAGTAGTAGGCACCTCCAGTGTCGTAGGAGTCGTCGTCGACGGTGGCATCTGGCTCCTGGACTCCAGCATCTGGTTGCGACAACCAGGTAAAAGGGAAAGGGGAAAAGAGGGAGAGAAGCAACCGTGAGTACTCATCCAAAGTACTCGCAAGCAAGGAGCTACACTACATATGCATGGGTATATGTGTAAGGGGGCATATCAGTGGACTGAACTGCAGAATATCAAATTAAAAGGGGGATAGCTAGTCCTCCAAGTAGCATCGCATAGCATAATCCTACCCGGCGATCCCCTCCTCATCGCCCTGTTAGAGAGCGATCACCGGGTTGTATCTGGCACTTGGAAGGGTGTATTTTATTCAGTATCCGGTTCTAGTTGTCATAAGGTCAAGGTACAACTCCGGGTCGTCCTTTTTCCGAGGGACACAGCTATTCGAATAGATAAACTTCCCTGCAGGGGTGCACCACATAACCCAGCACGCTCGATCCCATTTGGCCGGACACACTTTTCTGGGTCATGCCCGGCCTCGTAAGATCAACACGTCGCAGCCCTACCTAGGCACAACAGAGAGGTCAGCACGCCGGTCTAAACCCTATGCGCGCAGGGGTCTGGGCCCATCGCCCATTGCACACCTGCACGTTGCGTACGCGGCCGGAAGCAGACCTAGCCCCCTTAATACAAGCGCGAGCTTACGGTCCAATGCGGCGCGCGCCACTCAGTCGCTGACGTCACGAAGGCTTCGGCTGATACCACGACGCCGGGATGCCCATAACTACTCCCGCGTAGATGGTTAGTGCGTATAGACCAAATGGCCAGACTCAGATCAAATACCAAGATCTCGTTAAGCGTGTTAAGTATCCGCGAACGCCGACCAGGGCCAGACCCACCTCTCTCCTAGGTGGTCTCAACCTGCCCTGTCGCTCCGCCATAAAGTAACAGTCGGGGGCCGTCAGGAACCCAGGCCCACCTCTACCGGGCTGGAGCCACATGTCCTTTCAGCCCCTCATCAGAATCACTTGCGGGTACTCAACGAGCCGACCCGACTTTAGTCACCACATGTGTCATGTATATAATGTATATAGTATATACCCGTGATCACCTCCCGAAGTGATCACGGCCCAGTAGTATAGCATGGCGGACGGACAAGAGTGTAGGGCCACTGATGGAATTCTAGCATCCTATACTAAGCATGTAGGATTGCAGGTAAAGGTAACAACAGTAGTAGCAAGGATAGGCTATGCATCAGTATAGGATTAACGGAAAGCAGTAACATGCTACACTACTCTAATGCAAGCAGTATAGAGGAGAATAGGCGATATCTGGTGATCAAGGGGGGGGCTTGCCTGGTTGCTCTGGCAAGTAGGAGGGGTCGTCAACTCCGTAGTCGAACTGGGCAGCAGCAGTGTCGGTCTCGTAGTCTACCGGAGAGAAGAGGGGGGAAGAAACAGTAAATACAATGCAAACATAAGCATGACGATGCGTGACATGACAATGAACAGTGCGAGGTGTGTCCTAACGTGGCACTAGATGATACCGACGAAGGGGGGAAACATCCGGGAAGTATTCCCGATGTTTCGAGTTTTCGGACAGACGGAAAGGAGGGGGAAAGTTGCGTGTTCGATAGGTTAGGGAGGTGTGGTGGACGAACGGGCTGCGTATCCGGATTCGTCTCGTCGTTCTGAGCAACTTTCATGTACAAAGTATTTTCATCCGAGTTACGGATTAAAAGATATGATTTTCAAAAGAATTTATTAATTTCTGAAATTTAATTAATTATTTAATTTAATTCGAAATTTGGATTTATGACATCAGCATGATGTGATGCTGACGTCAGCAGTCAACGTTGACCGTTGACCTGGTCAACCTGACAGGTGGGTCCCACTGGTCATTGACTGATTAGCTAATTAACATTATTTAGTTAGGTTAATTAGTTAACTAGGTTAATTAAACATAATTAATTAAGTTAATTAATTTAATTAATTAATATTTTTATTTCTTTATTATTATTATTTTTATTTTTATAAATTACTTTTCTTTCCATTTTCGTTCTCAGGGGCGTGGGGCCCAGTGTCATAGGCACAGGCCGCAAGCGGGCACTGGGCGCTAGAGGGCAGCGGGCGCTGGGTGCCGGCCCGACTGGGTGCTGCGCCAGGCCAGCCGGGGCCGCGGCGGGGCACGAGCGCGCGGCCTGGCGACGGCGGCCGGACTGCGCGAGGTGCGGTGGAGCGCGGGCGCGAGACAGGGGCCACGGATCGACGAGTAGGCCCGTTGTGGGCTCGGCTGCGACGGGGTTCGGCCGGGGCACGGCTGGACGGGCACGAGCCCACGCGGACGGCCGCTGGCGATGCCGGCCGTGGCAACGGCGCGCCAGAACGATGGGTGTGGGTGACCATGCGGCAAAGGGCGAGGTGAGCGCGCATCGGGCGCGGCCGAGGACGACGCGAGCATGTGTAGCTGCAGGGGCCGGGGCGTGCGGGCGCTAGCGAAGTCGGGAGATGGCCGAAGCCAGGGGAGGGAGGAGGGTGAGCTCACGGGCGCGTAGAGGAACGGGGGCGGCGAGGCTTGATGAAGCGGCGCGAGGAGGGGACGAGGACGCGGTCCGGCGACGTCGTGGCTTCGGCGAGGGGGGACTCCAAGCGGCTGTGGCGTCGGGACCGAGTCCCAGATCCAGATCGGCGGCGGCGCGCGGATGGGCGTCGGGGGCGACTCGGGGGGGTGAGCTGAGGAGGAGGCGGTGACCGGGCGGGGCGGCGCCGGGGATGGGCGCCGCGAGGTGGCTTCGGGCGGCGGTGATGGGTAGCACCGGGCGGGATCGATCCCGATCCCGATTGGATCGGGAGTGGGAGAGAGAGAACGTGGGGGGACGAGGGGAGGGAGTGGGGGCAAGTGGGAGCGGTGAGGGGGTTAGGGTTTCGGTCGGTCGGACCGGGGGGTTAGTAGGCTAGGGCGCGGGGTGGGCCGGCCCATTCGGGCGGCTGGGGCCAGCTGGGCCACTTGCTGGGCCGAGGTTCAGTTGGCCACGAGGCCTTTTTTTGTATTTTAGTTTTATTTTCTTATATGTATTTTATTTCTTTCTGTTTTACTTTGTTCCTCCTTTTATTTTATTTTTGTAAAGTACAAAAATGACCCCTAAATTAGTACTACCACTAAACCCACTACCATAAAATGTTTAGTCCCTAAATAGAATAGTTTAACATTTTATTAATTATAAAAGGAATTTCATTAATTGTTTTGCTATTGTTTTATTCATTTTAGAGTATTTAAAGCTTTTATAGAAGTGGGGTTTCTTCACCACAATTACCTTTGCATTATTTGGCACAACTCGAACATTTTAGTTTTAAAGTTTGAAAACTTTTATTGTTTGTCTTTATTTTAAATTTGAATTTGAATTTTTTTAGCCATCGCGAGATTAACTACAGTGACAGCGGTGACATGGCATCATTAGGAGAGGGTTACTGTAGCTTAATTATCCGGGCGTCACATGAAAGACTTGGGCTGATTTGCGAGAAACTTGTTGAGAGTGGCAAAGTGAAGCTGATTGTTGCCTTGACCTTGATTGCCTTGATTGCCTTGCCCTTGGGTGCGTTCTTGCAAGAGTTGCAAAATCATCTGAGCACTGGCGTTGGTGGCTGCCATGATAGCTTGCCATGCCTCCGGAGGCGGAGGTGGTGGCGGAGGGTTCGCTTGACTCCCTTCATTGCGATCCGGATTTTGACGCGTTGGTGGAGCCATCCTGAAGAGGGTGACATCCGTTAGCATCTTGATAGACAAATAGATAAGTAGAATCAACGGATAGAAATTGCAACATATAGTCTTCACAATAAACATTCGAACGAGGATGAACGAATGAATTCCGTAGTAAATCATCACACTTCCATAAGTTGAGAAGCCACTTGAAAATGATAAGGAATCAACATATGACTTCGAAGCAACTCGAATACCACAATTCAAAACAAAACAAGTATTGGCTTGCAGAATAAGCCGGAACAAACATATGATAGAGGTTTCGTCCGAAGTTTTCGTGGTGGGGCCCACACGGGCTCAATCGTACATCACCATCATGTACAAGGCTGTGCACATGACATACGAAGCATCCCCGAGTCGGCATAGCCATGGACTCTTTAAGACACTACGAGACCACTGTAAAACCAACCGTGTACAGGCGGACCACTAGACGTCGAACCCCAATCTCATATCATGCGTCTGTCAGAAAGATATCCTAAGTGTTGAGGATATAGACCTGGGGGTCACCCGCCAGGAGGTCCGGGTTACTCCAAGGATCATTACCAGAAGCCCGGAGCTAAGTTTTAGGATAATGGGCCAGAGATGGGCTGAGACCCGGATACGGCTTAAAGCCCGTAGTTACAATCATTGTTATAGTAGACTTGTAGTGTAAGGCAAGTATTGTTTTAGAGCCCGAGCCGGACACTCTTATGAGCCGGCTCGGGACTCTAAGGGCTGCTGGGCGTCAGCCTCCCTATATAAAGGGACGACCCGGCAGCGGTTTGGGGACGACAACAATCTCTCCGAGAGCCGGGATAAGTGTTTAGTTCCCTGGCGATCGTAACCCTAATCAATAACACCTCGAACTGGACGTAGGCTTTTACCTTCACCGTAAGGGGCCGAACCAGTATAAACCCTCGTGTTCCTTGTCCCGCATAACCCCTTCAAGCTTCCTAGTTGCGATGGCTCCACGATTAAGTCCTAGCCCAAGGACATCTGCCGTGACAATTCCACGACAGTTGGCGCCCACCGTGGGGCGAGCGCACGGTGGATTTGAGTTCTTGAAGGGCAGCTTCGAAGGGCTCAAGGGATACGCTGTGGGCCAGATGACCAAGAGTCGTCGCGGCAGGCTCTACATCGACGACGCGGACTGGGGCCCCGACGCCGACTCAGTGGAGTACGGGTACCGGGTCCCCTTTGGCGGAATTCATGTCTTCATTGGCAAGATTGGTGAGCCGGGCCCCGAGCCGGGTCTCTGCGCCGATCTCATCGAAACGGCTCAGCGCGCCCGATCCGCCCGGGCCCGGCCTGCCTTAAAACGCGCTTTTGTGGGATGCATCCATGGAAGGCCCTCCGATCCATCTGGGTCTGGGGATGAGGCGGCCGCCGGCTCTGA
The DNA here is from genome assembly GCF_018294505.1 of Triticum aestivum. Classification (NCBI taxonomy): domain Eukaryota; kingdom Viridiplantae; phylum Streptophyta; class Magnoliopsida; order Poales; family Poaceae; genus Triticum; species Triticum aestivum. The sequence continues at coordinate 410,912,589 of NC_057802.1, read as the reverse complement.
CGGCGAGTCGGCCGCTGATGAGTCAAACTCGCTGTACCAACTTCAAGATGGCAGGCTCATGAGTTATTCCGATGGCAACAGTATTCCAGACCTTTTTGAGCCGCCAAGTCAGGTCGGAGTTTTTATGGCTGGTGCGCAGCCTGTTCAGAACCCCGCTACCGGATCAGAAAATCCGGAGCCTTCCCCGGCTCAGGTGCTGATGGATCTCACAGATAAGATGACGGCCCTGTTAACTGCCACGGTTGACCCGGCAGATCAAGCCCAGCATGACGCGGAGGTGGCACAGTTAAAATTGGATCTGATGAAAGCAAAAGAGGATCTTGCAGCAGAAGGGATCAGGCTGGCGGCGGAGCGGGCGGCTCTCGACGCCCGGGCTCAGTTGATTCAGGCGCAGTCCTTCCAACTCACGATGGATCAGAACGCGGCCAACGAGGTCATGAGAAGGAGGCATCAGAAGGCCCAGTCTCGACTCCCGCCGGTTTACGATCCGCGCAATCTATTCAACACGCCGGGTGCGGGATCCAGTAACCCACCAGGTGTCATTGCGCCCGGGTCGGGACCCCTTATTCAGCCACTAGTAATGGGGCCTCCCCAGGCGCCCCTGCCCCGCCTCAGTATGTGCCAATACCCCCGGGTCGTTACGATAACCCGCTGGAGAACATGGTAGCAGCGGCAGCACGACTGGCGGCTCTTCCCGTTGACGGCAATTCTCCGGCAGCCGTGGAAACCCGCCGGGTCAGGGAACTCCTGCAGACGGCCCTAGCACAGCAAGAGGCGTACTCCTACAGCCGGGACAGGATCCACTCAACTCCTCGCCCAGGCCAGAGCCCGAGCTACAGCCGGCACATGGTCTCGGCGACCGGCTCAAGTAATGTCCGACGCCATGGCCCGGCTCATGTTGGAACCTTCTACGCCGCAGACCAAGCACGGCAAGAGGCGGAGCAGGTGCCGCAATTGACGGCTTATCAGACCCCCCCGGCTTATCCAACGGCGTCCGTTGATGTGGGTATTTCTACCAGGACCGGGGGTGTCCCTTGTTTGGTGCCGGCCATCCGTAATGAACGTTTACCTAAGGATTTCAAGGGCCCTAGGAAGGTGCCTAACTATACAGCTGACTTACAGCCTGCGGCCTGGATTGAGAGTTATGAGATGGCCATGGAACTGCTAGAGGTCAGCGAGGCGGCCATGGCCAAATATTTCACCATGATGTTAGATGGAACTGCCCGCACGTGGTTAAAAGGGCTGCCACCGAACTCCATTGGGTCTTGGACCGAGCTGAAGGCCCGGTTCATTCAAAACTTCAAGGATACCTGTAGGCAGTCTATGTCAATTGTGGATTTGACTAACTGTAAGCAGCAGGAGGGCGAGTCCACGACCCATTGGGTTCGCCGGGTCAAGGAGATCATACATTCATCAGATAAGATGGACGCCGGCTCTGCAGTCTTGATGTTAGAACAGAATTGTCGTTTTGTGCCCCTAAAGATGAAGCTTGGGCGGCTTAAACGTGACTGCACGGATATGGGTACACTAATGGCGGCTCTTGTCAAATACGCTGATTCCGATGGTACCAAGGATCCCCCTTCAGATGATGAAAGGACAGGGAAGGGAAAGAAGAACGGCAATGGAAAGAGCCCTCAGTTTAACCCGGGGAATCAAGGAGGAGGCAAGCGCAAGGCCGATGGCAGCCTGGAGTTCGTAGCCAACACCCAAGGCAACAACCAGCGACGCAAGGGGAGGCCCCCTCCCCGAGGCGGCGGGTCAGGACCTTCTCTGGAGCAGCTGTTGAATGAACCTTGTCCGAGACACGGCTCTAGAGAGAAGCCAGCGACTCATCTGTGGAAGGATTGTGCTATCATGAAGGCCTTTAAAAACTACAATGGCCCGGGCGGCGGCCCAGGCGCAGGCGGCTCCGGCGCTGGCGGCTCTCATGGCCCGGGTGGCGGGTCAAATTCCGGTCCTCAGAACGGTCAAGGGGGCTTCAATCAACAGTCTGGTCAGGGTCATCAACAGCAACAGGGGGGTTATCAGACCAACCCGAAGCAACTTAGCGGTGGACAGTATCACGTGTTCACCACTAGTTTGTGCAAACGAGACGAGAAGCTTCACAAGAGGGCTGTTAATTCTGTTGAGCCGGCGGTTCCACGCTACTTACGGTGGTCGGAGCAGCCCATAGTGTGGAGTAGGGAGGATCACCCTCCCCGGGTGGATAACCCGGGCCACCTGGCCTTAGTAGTGGCTCCTCAGGTGGGAGGCTATAAATTCACAAAGGTACTCATGGATGGAGGCAGCAGTATCAACATCCTCTATTATGAGACTTTCCGTCGTATGGGGCTAGTTGATAAGAACCTCAGCCAGTCAAATACTATCTTCCATGGTGTGGTACCCGGTAAGTCGGCTTATCCAGTCGGCAAGATCGAATTGGAAGTGGCTTTTGGTGATGAGAACAACTACAGGGTGGAGAAGTTGACCTTTGAGGTGGTCAAGATAAGAAGTCCATACCATGCTATATTCGGACGGCCGGCTTACGCCAAGTTCATGGCACGGCCGTGCTATGTGTACTTACAGCTCAAGATGCCGGGTCACAATGGGACCATTACAGTTCACGGCAGCCGGAAGGTGGCTCTGGAGTGTGAGGAAGGTGACGCGGCTTATGCAGAGTCTGTTTGTGCCACAGAAGAGTTGAAATTTTATAAAGACAATGTTGACCCAACAGATATGACCTCTCTGAAAAAGCCAACCACGGAGAATGAACCAGCAATGAAGTTTAAATCGGCCGATGAGACTAAACTTGTTGATTTTGTTCCAGGTGACTCGTCTCAGCAGTTCAGCATCAGTGCAAATCTGGACCCGAAATAGGAAGGCGCGCTCATCGAGTTCATCCGTGAGAATAGGGACATCTTTGCATGGAAACCTTCTGACATGCCAGGTGTACCTAGAGAACTCGCTGAGCACACTCTCAATGTGGATCCAAAATTTAAGCCGGTCAGACAGTTCCTTCGACGGTTTAACGAAGAGAGGCGGAAGGCTATTGGTGAAGAAGTGGCCCGGCTTTTGGCGGCCGGGTTCATTGTTGAGGTTTTTCACCCAGAGTGGTTGGCTAACCCGGTGCTCGTACTTAAAAAGAACGGCACCTGGCGGATGTGTGTGGACTACACGGACTTGAACAAGGCGTGTCCGGCTGATCCTTTTGCTCTCCCCCGTATCGATCAAATCATTGACGCCACGGCAGGTTGTGCACGCTTAAGTTTCTTGGATGCTTATTCCGGGTATCATCAGATTAAGATGGCAGTTAAGGACCAGGAGAAGACGGCGTTCATCACTCCCTTTGGAGCCTTCTGCTATGTGTCTATGCCCTTTGGACTCAAGTGTGCACAGGCGACTTACCAGCGTTGTGTGCAGAATTGCCTTCATAAGCAGATCGGGCGCAATGTTCACGCTTACGTGGACGACATTGTGGTTAAATCCATCAAGGAGGAAACCCTGATAGATGACTTAAGGGAAACCTTCGACAATCTCCGGGTCTATAAGATGATGCTTAACCCGGCCAAATGTGTTTTTGGTGTTCCTGCAGGCAAACTATTGGGCTTCTTGGTTTCTGACAGGGGCATTGAGGCTAACCCAGAGAAGATCAAAGCTATCACTTCTCTAGCTCAGCCGGCATGTATAAATGACGTTCAGCGTTTGGCGGGTCGCATCGCTGCGTTAAGCCGGTTTATAAGCCGTTTGGGTGAGAAGGCTATGCCCTTATATCAATTGATGAAGAAGACTGATAACTTTGTCTGGAATGATGCAGCTAATACCGCCTTCGAGGATTTGAAAAAGCAACTGGCAGAGCCCCCCGTCCTTGCTGCTCCGGTTGATAAGGAGCCCTTGCTACTGTATGTAGCGGCAAACGCACGAGCTATCAGCGTGGCTATTGTGGTGGAGCGCAAGGAGGCAGGTAAGGAACATCCGGTTCAGCGGCCGGTTTATTATGTCAGTGAGGTGCTCATTGAGTCCAAGCAGCGCTATCCGCATTGGCAGAAGCTCGTATATGGGGTATTTATGGCGAGCCGGAAGCTTAAGCATTACTTTCAAGGTCATCCCATCACTGTGGTCAGTTCCGCCCCTCTCGGTGATATTATCCAGAACAGAGAGGCTACAGGGAGAATTGCTAAGTGGGCTATAGAACTTGGACCTCATGACCTCAAATATGTGCCACGCACTGCTGTTAAGTCTCAGGCCTTGATAGATTTCATCAATGATTGGACAGAGTCACAAGTACCCGAGCAAAAGCCGGATAACACTTATTGGACTATTCACTTTGATGGGTCCAGGCAGCTGGAGGGCTCGGGGGCTGGTGTGGTCTTGGCTTCCCCTAAAGGTGACAAGTTCCATTATGTGCTACGGTTGATGTTTCCTTGCACTAATAATGCGGCTGAGTACGAGGCTTTGCTCCACGGTCTTCGGGTGGCTAAGGAGATGAGCTTAAGCCGGCTGAGGTGTTTTGGTGACTCAGACTTGGTGGCTCAACAAGTATCAGGCACCTGGGATTCTAAGGATCCTCTAATGGCGGCTTACCGCCGCAAGGTTGATGCCATTGCCGGGCACTTTCAGGGATATCAAGTGGAGCACATTGACCGCAGGAAGAATGAGGCGGCTGATGCTTTAAGCCGGCTCGGCTCTCAGCGAAAGCCGGTGCCGCCTAACACTTTCCTGGATGTCCTATATAAACCTTCGGTTAAGTTGCCTACAGAGGAGGACTTGGCTATCCCTGACCCGGAGGCACGACTGGTGGCGGCTCTTCATATCACACCAGACTGGACAATGCCATATCTGGCTTATATAACCCGGGGAGAGGTGCCTGAGGATGAAATTCTGGCCAGGCAAATAACCCGGCGGGCTAAGTCAATGATTGTTATCGATGGCGAGTTGCATCATCGCAGTGTTTCAGGGGCATTCCAGCGTTGTATCTCCCCTGAGGAAGGTCAAGAGATCTTGCGCGAGATCCATGAAGGGGATTGTGGCCATCATGCCGGTTCAAAATCTCTTGTGGCCAAGGCTTTCCGTCATGGTTTTTATTGGCTGACGGCTCACGCTGATGCAGAGGACTTGGTCAGTAAATGTGATGGCTGCCAAAGGTTCTCCCGACGGGCTCATGTGCCGGCTCAGGAATTGAGGATGATCCCGATCACTTGGCCCTTTGCGGTCTGGGGGCTTGATATGGTCGGGCCTTTTAAACGGTCCAAGGATAAGAAGACCCACCTCTTGGTGGCAGTGGACAAATTCACGAAGTGGGTGGAAGCTGAGCCAGTTAGCAAGTGCGATGCAACCACGGCGGTTCAATTTATGAAAAAGGTGATCTTCCGCTTCGGCTTTCCACACAGCATCATAACAGACAACGGCACTAATCTGTCCAAAGGCGCTATGGAGGAGTTTTGTCAAAGAGAGCATATCCGGCTTGATGTCTCTTCAGTGGCACACCCCCAATCCAATGGTCAAGCTGAGAGAGCTAACCAGGAGATTCTGAAGGGCATTAAACCCCGGCTCTTGGTCCCTTTGCAACGGACGCCAGGTTGTTGGGTGGAGGAGTTGCCCTCCGTTTTATGGAGCATCAACACTACTCCTAACAGGTCTACAGGCTTCACGCCTTTCTTCATGGTTTATGGAGCAGAAGCAGTTCTCCCCAGCGACATCCGTCATGATTCATCTCGTGTGGCGGCTTATGTTGAGACGGATAATGAACAGGCGCGCCGAGATGCTCTGGACTTGCTGGACGAACAGCGTGATGTGGCAGCCGCCCGTTCAGCGATTTACCAACAAGACCTGCGCCGTTATCATAGCCGCCGGGTCAAATCCCGGGTCTTCCAGGAGGGCGACCTGGTGCTCCGGCTCATCCAGGATCAAACAGATGCACACAAATTATCCCCACCTTGGGAAGGGCCTTTTGTGGTCAGTAAGAACTTGCACAACGGGTCATATTACCTCATTGATATCCGGGAGCATAAGGACTCACGTAAATCTGAGGAGGAGACCCGTCGGCCGTGGAACATAGCTCAGCTTCGGCCTTACTACACTTGAGCTTCCGACTCTTGTGATGTACATATTTATCTCAGCCATGTATATATTATGATAAAGCAATAAAGCAGGACCTCTGTCCTTTGCTCTCTTCCAAAAATGTGTGTTGTTACATGCTGACTTACAGAAGATCCGGCTTATGATCATCTTCGAATCTAGCTGTAAGCAGTAAAGTCGCTTGGGGGCTTCCTGTTCACACATGGGTCGTATTCGAACCAAAGAGAACATAGCTGTCGATACCCATTTGATTGGCAAAGTGCCGAGCTCATTGGGAAGTTGCCTCTGGTCATATTTGAATCATAGTGTAACCCCTCTGAGAACCGACGTGGATCGTATTCGAATCAGCGTCGTTAAACAAATTTTCAGAATCACTTGGGGGCTTCCTGTTCAAACATGGGTCGTATTCGAACCAAAGAGAACATAGCTGTCGATACCCTCTTGATTGGCATCGCCAAACCCACTGGGGGCTATATGATCGTATCCGAATCTTAGCTTAACCCCTTTGGACCGAGTTTCTGGTCGTATTCGAACGGGAAGCCCTTAAGTTTTTATATTTTACCACAAACTTGATTTGATCATGTCAAAGTATGTACTGCCGGGTTTCACTTGCCGGCTTAATTTTGGTTTATCTTGTTAGTTGAGCATCATGGATGTCATCAAGACAAATAAATTCGAGTTAAGGTACCAACCGTGCTACCCGGGCTATTTAACCCGGAAGTATGCTTACAGGCTGTTAAGTGTGTCATCACAGCTATGGTCGAGTATAGTTAAGGACCGATCTTTTTTGGTTCGTATCCCGGGTTATCCATCTCAAACACCTGATTCTCAGGGCGGTAAGCCGCTTTGCGACTTGTAATTTGCCTTTCTATGCAGATATTTAAAGGCACTCTTTAAGGTTGAGAAGGACAAAGGGATAATTCCGACCCGGAGGAGCATCAAAAGAATGACTTCAAAGGATTTCAGCATTCATTACGTGCACGATGGCACGGCAGAGATAAATTGTTGCACCTACTCTATTACAAAAATCTTTCAAAGTTTCAAGGATGGGCGTTGTTTGGTGAGCCGCTAGCCGGTTTATGACGCCTGCTGAGTTGAAGTCCCCGGCTCATCTTCTGCTTCGGCTGATCCCAAGGCTTCGAAGGTCGACGACTTCCAGTTGATGCCGCTGAGAGCTTCGAACTGAGCTTCTTCGTCAATTAACCCGTCCGGGTTAATCTCCGGGGCAAAGGTGTGCTGGCGAGCCGGAGGAATCAGATTGATGGCTTCATAGCGAGGGGTTGGAATCCTCTGATTCTCCGCGTTGTATCCCGGCTGATACTTGGTTAAATCGGTGTCGTTCCCGATGATGGTGGCCACCGGGCGCACAGCTTTCACACAAGCCGCGAAGTCCTTCTGGTCGAACGCTGAGCCGTCTTCTTTCAGGCTGGGATAACCCAGGGCGATGTCTGCCGGGTCTAGCTCCGGCAAGAAGGCTTTGGCCCGGCTCAGTGCGGCGATTGCTCCGGATCTCGCGGATGCTCGTCGTAGCTCCTGGATCCGCTGCGGCAGAACTGCGAGCCGGCGCAGGACTTCGGCCAGATGAGTCGGCACTTCATTCGACAGGGCCACCACAGCTAAAGCCCGCTGTGACCCGGTGTAGAGCTGTTCCACCAGGGTGTACACGGCCTTTAACTTGGTGACCACGCTCTGGTTCAAGTTGGCGCTTCTGGAACCTGTTTAACAACATCAGATGACCCGGTGGTAAGGATGAGTTAAGAGATGTAAACATTCCAATGTGAATGAAAGCCGGTGCGGCGACTTACCGAAGATGGCAGCTACCATTTGGGACACTTGGCGCTTTAGACCGGAGAGCTCAGCGGTCTTCTCAGTAAGGGCCTTCTCCGCCTGTTCTGCCCGGGTCACCAGTGTAGTTTTCTCCTCAGACCAGGCCTTCCGCTCAGCGTCGAGTTCAGTCTTCAACTTTTCCTGAGCGGCGATGCTGGAGACAAACTTGGCATTTGCCTTCCGGGTCTCCATCTCTTGTGCCTTCAGTCGGCTCTTGAGATCCGCCAGGTCTGACTCTAATTTCTTGCCAACAGCCTGCATATATTTCCGGGTTATTAACAGTCATCCTATAAAGTCCCAAGCGCTTTCCAAGCAAAGACACTTGGCACTTGGGGGCTAATGCATATTGAACGTATCTATCTATGTACGGCCGGCTCAGTTCAGTAAGCCAGAGTCTAAAGTCTACAACATATTCAAGTATAAGTCCTAGACTTGGGGGCTAGAATGGCAAGGATCACTATGCGGAAAGTAAGAGAACAGCAGAAGGTTACCTCAGATTTGTGTTGGATCTGGTTGACCATGGCGATCTCGGCGTCCCGGCTCTTGTGAACCTGGCTGATATAGCCTGAGACGAGTTCTCCAATACTTAAGTCGGTGTAGCTGGAGAGATCCAGATTCACCCGGTGGGGTTGTAGCAACTCCCCCCTTGCGGAGCATTTGGCCAGCGCGGTCGGCCTTCCCGGCTCAACAAACTCCGTCCGGGTAATTACCACGTCCGGGTCATTAGCTGGTGGGGCTTCAGGCGCCGTATCCATGGGAATGGTGGCTTCAGGGGTGGAGGCGACTGGCGGCTCTTGAGCCGTCGTCTCCGGCTCAGGCAAGTCGGGCACTCCGGCTGACCTGGTCTTCTTTACTCTTTTGGTGAGCTTTGCCTGGGCACTGAAAAGGCAGAAGTGTTAGGCATACAAAGGGTAAGTACAGACAGATAATGTAAGGAGATTGTTATTACCCGGGGGCAGTCTTGAAGGCCGGCAGACTTGACTGCATGGAGTCACCCGAGGAGGGGGAGGTCTCCTGGTAATTGGAGTCAGAAGAGTTGAGTGGCTGACGGATGACACCCGCCAACGGATGAAAAGGGTACAGGTGAGAAAAAACCTCAGTGCGGCGTTTCCTCGTTGCGTCGGGTAACCCAGTAGAGAGGTCGGTGTCCTGGCGGGCCCGGGTGTGACGCCGGCTCTCGTGAACCTGCTGCTTCAAAAGAAATTGAGGGTCTCGGTGAGCTAATCGATGGGAAAAGCTTACTTTCCGGGTTACCCTTCGGACTTTCAGCTGTGGTAAAGGCTCCGAGCCGGAGGAAAGTGATGTTACCTCTTCGACCACCGGGTTACTGGCGCCGGTGTCATCCTGTCAATAAGCAAGTGTTGATAAGGCGGACAGCATCAGACAACATATACTGCAAGAATTTAAAAGATTTAAGGGTTACCTCTGATTCGGAGCTATCGCTTAATTGCAGCAGCTCCGAAGCAGTGGGTCTGTTTCCCTTTTTGCGAGGGGCGGCTCTCTTGGCGGCTTTCTTCGCCTTCCTGGCCTTCTTGGCTGCCTCGTGGTCATACTTGACCCGCCAGAATTTATCATCAGCCTGAGAAATACAGTAATGAGCTCTTAGTAAGATGACAGGTAAAACAAAATGGAAAGGTTAAAGTCAGCGGCTTACCGCTGGGGCTGGATTGGTCTTGCAGAACGGGGCTAGCCCGATTCTTCCACAGTCTGCCAGGCTCTCGTTTAAAAGAGCCTTGGTCTCTTCTTCAGCAACGTCTTCTGGAAGATCATTGCGACTGTGCCTCTGCGGGTCATCCTTTCGCCCGGTGTACTCACACATTAAGCCGGGGCGGCGGCTCAATGGGATCACCCGCCATGAGATCCAGACCCGGACTAGGTCAATTCCGTTCAGACCATTGCCTAGCAGGGCTTTGATCTTGTTGATTGTTGGAAGCAGAGGCTGGCGTTCTGCGGCAGTCAGTTTGTCGGATAATGGATGAGTTGGCTCCAGGCGCGTTGGGCGAAAGCCGGGCAGCGGGCTCTCATCAGTCGGGGACGTGTCTTGGCAGTAGAACCAAGTCATGTTCCAGTCCTTGGGGTGACTTGGCGGTTCTGCATAAGGGAACAGACAATCCCTGCGCCGTTGGATGGAGATGCCGCCTAACTCTAGACTTGGACCGTTTGCGCACTCGGTTTGGCGGTTCAAATAGAACAGCTCTCTGAAGAGCAGCAGACTCGGCTCTTCTCCAAGATATACTTCACAAAAAACTTGGAAGTTGCAGATGTTGGATATGGAATTGGGTCCTATATCCTGAGGCCGAAGATCAAAGAAGTTGAGCACGTCCCGGAAGAATTTTGAGCCGGGCGGTGTGAAGCCTCGGCTCATATGGTCGGCAAAGATCACTACCTCCCCGTCTCTCGGCTGTGGCCTTTCTTCGGACGGGTCAGGGGCACGGTAGGACATCACTTCCTTCCCCGTCTCTCGGCTGTCGCGCAAATGAGAGCGAGAAGAGAAGCAACGGAACGGTCGTCATCTAGCAATGACCAAGAAGTGATCCTGAACTCCTACTTACGTCATACATAACTCAGACCGTGTTCACTTCCCGGACTCCGCAGAGAAGAGACCATCATGGCTACACACGCAGTTGATGTATTTTAATTGGGTCAAGTGACAAGTTCTCTACAACCGGACATTAACAAATTCCCATCTGCCTCATAACCGCGGGCACGGCTTTCGAAAGATAATACCCTGCACGGGTGTCCCAACTTAGCCCATCATAAGCTCTCACGGTCAACGAAGGATAAACCTTCTCCCGGAAAGGCCCGATCAGTCTCGGAATCCCGGTTTACAAGACATTTCGACAATGGTAAAACAAGACCAGCAAAGCCACCCGAATGTGCCGACAAATCCCGATAGGAGTTGCACATATCTCGTTCTCAGGGCACAACGGATGAGCCAGACGTCGGGTTGGCATAGACCCTGGTTGCCCAGGGGGCGCCGGACATCGCTCGGTTTGGGCCAGCACTCGAAGGAGCACTGGTCTGGGGGTTTAAAATAAAGATGTCCCTCGGGCTCGCGAAAACCCGGGGGAAAAGGCTTAGGTGGCAAATGGTAAAACCAAGGTTGGGCCTTGCTGGAGGAGTTTTATTCAAGGCGAACTATCAAGGGGGTCCCATAAATCACCCGACCGCGTAAGGAACGCAAAACTCAAGGAACATAATCCCAGTATATTAGTAACTAGGGCGGCAAGAGTGGAACAAAACACCAGGCATAAGGCCGAGCCTTCCACCCTTTACCAAAATATATAGATGCATTAATTAAATAAGAGATATTGTGATATCCCAACATATCCATGTTCCGACATGGAACCAACTTCAACTTCACCTGCAACTAGCAACGCTATAAGAAGGGCTGAGCAAAAGCGGTAACATAGCCAAACAACGGTTTGCTAGGAAACGATGGTTAGAGGCTGACATGGCAATATGGGAGGCAAGATATAGCAAGTGATAGGTAGCGCAGCATGGCAATAGAGCGAACAACTAGCAAAGCAAAGATAGAAGTGATTTCGAGGGGTGGTCATCTTGCCTGCAAGGTTCTCAGAGTTGTCGAAAGCTTGATCCTCGTAAGCGTACTCATCAGGTTCCTCATTCACGAACTCGTCTCCCGGCTCAACCCAACACAACAACACAAGCAACGGAACCACAATCAATCACGAGAAATGCACAAGCAACATGATGCAAAACATGTATGATATGCAAGATATGATATGCGATGCATGTGCGTGCTCCGGTAGAAAAATGATGAACAAGGCAGTAACTTGGCAAACCAAGCATGCCACTGGAAAGATGAGATGATTTCGGTCGAAATCGATATAAAGATCACCGGGAACGGATGCACGGTTTGCAAATGGCAAGTAAAACAAGAATGACATGAATCTGCGATAAACAGCATGATAGCACTTAAAATGCAACAAACAGCAATGCTACAGCGCTCGAACATAGCAAAAAAGCACATGGCAGTAATCTACAGGAGATGCTTGACAAAAGATGAACACTGAGCTACGGCTAGATCACAACATATCAAGCTCAAACAAGCATGGCAAAAGTGCAAAAGATAACAGGTTCACAGACTTAGTGAAATTACTGGACATGGCAGAAAACAGCATCAGGTAGCAATGTTCAGAGCATGAAATCAACATGCTACAGGAAATTAACATAGCAAAACAGGGCATGGAAGTGTTCTCCTAAATGTATATGACAAAAGTCCTTTAGTGACCATAAGCCAAAAAGGACCAGAAGATATGATGGTAAGCATGTAAACATAGCAAGTTTCGTTATCAGGTTTCAGACTTGGCAGAAAACAGAGCATGGCAGAAACAATAATATGTAGGCAAGTTCGTGAGCTTGATGCACTCACTACAGAGCAATCCATGCCAAAACAAGCATACCTACAGTACGATGGCATGTTTATGAATCTATCCATGGCAAGAACAATTGCATAGCATGTATGGATCAACTACAATAAGCTTGGCAAAATTGCATATCGTGTTAAGAATCTGCCAGAAATATTTTATAGCAAAAGTAGAGCAATATTGAGTCATGCTATGGCACTCCATAATTGCAAACAAGGGCAGGAATGTATCAATTACAACTATAGCTACAAAACATCCTTACTGAACATCTCCAAAATATGCATGGATCTCTCTTTAGCATCAAGTTTGCATGGCAACAAAATAACAGCAGGCAAGGACTTGGAGAAATCAGTCCCTGAAATCGGAAACATTACGGGGCCTATTTTGCATGCTTGTGCTAGTCACCACAGAGATCACAAAAATACATGGCATACACCCTTGGAAAGATGGCATGGCATACAACAAAACACATGTAGAGCTCATGCCCATAAGATGCACAGATTTAAAGATACAAAAATGACAAATCTCCAAGTTCTAATGAGAACCAGCAGATAACAGCAACTAGCCCTCTTGCAACAGAGATTTGGGCATCGAGATGACCTTTAATGAACATGGTGCAATTGAACAAAATGTAGAGCATCACGAGACGAACAATTTGACATATTACACGCGCGGATCGGAGCTACATGCAGGGAGTTATGCAACGAGGAACATGAGCACTTACTGTGAGAAAAAAGACGGTGGAATTCGGGAAAACGGGAAAGTCAACCTAGGGTTTCGGGCGATCCAGATCTGGCCGGTCGCGGGCTCGGTCGTCGCCGGAGTTGGAGCTCGCCGTGGCTCCGCTCGAAGGAGGAGGAGAGGAGGCCGGCGGGGAAGGAGGAGACCGGAGGGGGGCGACGCGTTGGCGGAGGAGGCGCCGGGCGGCGCGGCTGGCGGCGCGCGGAGGCGCGCGCAGGAGGGCGCGGCGGCGGGCCGGGAGGGCCGCGGGCGGGCCCCGACGGGCCGGCGCGGTACGGGCGGCGGTGGGCGCCCGGGCTGCCACGTGGCGGCCACTGATTGGTCGCGGGCGGCGGCGGCGGCTTTGTCCGGCCGGAGCGGACGCGTCCGGCGCTGCGCGAGGAAATGAGCTAGGGTTCGTCTGCGTTTCGTATCTCGGGGAAGATGCATATAAATAGGTAGAGGGAGCTAGGAGGCTCCAAATGAGGTGCGGTTTTCGCCCACATGATCGTGATCGAACGACCTAGAGCATGGAAGAGAGTTTGGTGGGTTTTGGGCTGGTTTTGAGGGGGGTTTTGCTGCACGCACAAATGGACTTTGCGGATGCCCGGTTAACCGTTGGAGTACCAAACGACCTCCAAATGGAACAAAACTTGACCGGTGGTCCCCGGGTGGTATACTAGGGCCACTTGACAAGCCTCGGTCCATTCCGAGAAAGTTTGACACCCGCACACGAAGGAAAACAAGAGGGGTGCACCGGAGGAGATAGGAGCGCCGGATTGCAAAACGGACAATGGGGAAAATGCTCGGATGCAAGAGACGAACACGTATGCAAATGCAATGCACAAGATGACATGATATGAAATGCATGACATGAACAAAATGCAAAACGACAAACAAAACCCGACCACGGAGGGGATATCATAGCACATAGCCGAAAATGGCAAGAGTCGGAGTTACAAATATGGAAAGTTACATGCGGGGTGTTACATCAGGAGTCGAGGCTTCCGCCCGAGGCACGAAGGATGGTGCTCGAGGTCTTGACGGGCGACCCCTCGCCAGGTGATGTGCTGCAGGAGGGTTGTCTCCTGTACTGCTGCTCGAAAAGGGTGGAGTTCGCGGGGCAGATGCCCCCCTTCGATGAATGGGGGCTGCGTCCATTCAGCCTTCAGGGGCCTCGTGAGAACCCTGTCACCGTGGTTCCCCTCCTTGTTGTCGGCGCCGAACTTGCCCCAAGGGTGGACGCAGGGGGCAAGCTCCAGTGGAGGCCGGAGGCGCGGGTGCCGGGGTGTCGACGCCGCCCGAGGCTCCTGAGGCGCCATTCCCGAGGACCCATGGCTCTCGCCCTGAGGTGGCTATTGAGGGGGCGATGCGATCCGCTGCTCCTGAGGCCGAAGCTCCCGAGGCCTCAGCAGGCCATTGCGAGGCGGGGCCCGACAGCTCTCCCCAGCTCGGTGCTCCTGAGGTTGTCCCCTTGGGCACCTCGCCAGCCGCGCCCCATGCTGGCCGCCACGTCCAATGCCTCGGACGGTTCCGTGTGGACTTCGAAGCGCTCCGCAAGAGGAAGGGGTCCCCAAGCTGCGGCAGCGGCACCTTCCGGCTGTTGAAACAGAGGAAGTACATCACCATAGATGAGTAAGCACCTTATCTTTGTAATTCCTCGAGTGCTGCTTCCCTTCCTGACAGTGGCTCTTCAGGACCCCTTCTGTCGGATCTCGGGTTCAGGCAAAACCCTTAAGGTTCGAACACTGGGGTGCACACGAAGTTCTCCCCTACCGATCCACGTCCTAGCTTAGATCTCAAGGACTAACTCGACGAACTCGCAACACAAAGAACACAAGATTTATACTGGTTCGGGCCACCGTTGTGGTGTAATACCCTACTCCAGTGTGGTGGTGGTGGATTGCCTCTTGGGCTGAGGATGAACAATTACAAGGTGAAGAATAGCCTCCTGAGGTTGAGGTGTTCTTTTGCTCGGTGCGCGTGTGAGGATTATCTCTGTCCCCGTCTATGGTGGTGGCTAGTCCTATTTATAGAGGCCTTGGTCCTCTCCCCAAATATTGAGCGGGAAGGGATCCCACAACGGCCAGTTTGAAGGGAGACAACTAGTACAAGCTTATCCTGACAAAAGTAGTCTTCGCCTGCCAAAGGCTCTGGCGGTGACGCCGCCTTGGGCTCCATGGTGACCTCCGTCTTGCCGTCCTGCTAGTCTTGGTCTCGTTGCACTGATATGGAAACCTTTGCTTGAAGCCTTGGTACTCCGCGCCTGCGCTTGCCCCCTTAGAACCAAAGAGGAAACAAGGACTCTGTGCGCGCTGGCGCCCGCCTGGTCTCGGTCGTCATGGCTCACGTCACGAGAACCTCGTGAGGTTTGCCTTGCCTTGATCTCTCCGCCCCTCACGAGCCAACCTAGTGAGGCCACTCCTGAGGAGGTCTTGTGTCGTCCGCCTCGTGAGGCTTGGCCCCTCGCGAGAGTCTTGAATGCTTGTTGGTGAAGATGGGCCGTACGGTCCCACCAGCAGAGCCACGCCGTGGGCCGCAGGCAGGCAAGTCTGGGGACCCCCATTCCCAGAACACCGATAGCCCTCGGGCCCAAGGCACGCTCGGGCTTGTCTTCGCGGCGAAGCCAAAGGTCAAGTGTGGAGCGCCGCGGGCCCCAATAGCCTGCGGCCTTGGTCGACGCGTGGCGGTTGATTGGACGTGGGCGTCGCCGCTTCCCCACGCTGTCTCGGCAACTGCCCGACTTGACAAGTCCCTGCGACATGCAAGGGAATACCATTATTACCTATGATCGTGGGGGGCGCTGGTTGGCCTTCTCTTGCTATAAATGGGAGGGCGGCAGAGCCCCTGTCGCCCATCTCTTCCCATTCCGCTTGCTTCTCCTTCCTCTGCTCCACCGCCGATACCAATGGCGCCGTCGAAGAGGTTCTCTGCCGCGGAGAAGGGGAAGGCCCCTCGCGAGGGGCCCGGCTCCCCGGCACCCAAGCATGGACGCGGCCGTCCCTGCAAGCACACCGCGACCCCCGCCGCGGCCCCTCGCTCCCGCGGTGGCAGGGGTCGTTCCGGTCGTGGCAGCCTGTCGATGACAGGAGACGTGCCATGGTTGCACGGCCTCCCCGACCGCGCTTCCACTCGACGGAGGTGCTGCCGGAGTTCGTCGTCTGGTCGGAGGACCCGGCCGGCAACTGGCTTCAACTCCCGTGCTTCTTCACCGACGAGCTGCCAGCCTCCGGTCCAGGTGGGCTCTGGCTGCAGGCGGACGGTTGCTGCAGCAGGGCTTCTTGGGTTGCGGTCGAGGTCTCCGTCGCGGGCAACATAGCTCTGGCCCGCGGTTGCCAGACGTTCGCCCGCGCGCACGGCCTGGGCAGGCGGTGCACCCTCCATTTCAAGTACGACGGTGATGCGACCCTTTATGCGAGGGTGTTTGGGGAAGATGGTCGCCGCGCCGGGTGCTGCCCCGAGGTGAGCGACGGCGAGGAGGTGCTCGGCCTCGGCGATGGTCGGGACGAGGAGGGCGAACCCGCCCTTGGTGCCGACCGCGTCTCGCCCAGCTACGCTGGCTCTTCCCCTGGCGACAGCTCTAGCAGTGGTGGCTATGACTAGCCGCCACGCCGCCGTGCCCGCTTCGAAGGTGGCAGCGGGTCGTCTTGTCGCCGCGCCTCCGTGAAGCGCGAGGAGGGGTCTGACTGAGATCAAGACATTGCCAAGAGCCCGTCCCCGTGAACCACTGTAGGGGCAGGCGCCGCTTTTATCTTGTTCTTCCTTTTCTTCCTGCATCAAAAAGAAACCAGTATGGGCCCCGGAGGGGCGTGTATCGAACCATGATTCCTCAATCACTATGTTATGCTTATTGTTTCTGAGTTGGGCCATTGTTTTGCATAGAGAAGACTTAGCTTAGCACGCTTGGGGTAGCCTCCTCTTCACGAGGCACTTGTTTCCGGGCGCCTGTCAAGGCCTTCCTTGACTCGGTGGGCGCTTAGGAACTGCAAAAAATTCGTTAGCAAGCTCGCTAGGAGGCGTATCGTTCACCCGAGCCTTGACCCAGCGCTTCACATCGCGGTACCCGAGGGGCACGGATCAGGAGAGATGCGCCAGCTTGTGGGCTCGAACGAGGGTGCCTCGCGAAAAAACAGACGGAAGGCAGAGAAAAGGAAAAACGCTCGCGAGGGCACCTGCCTAGCCCCCTCGCGAGGAATGCGAGAGAGAGAACAGGTTAAACCGGGGTCGAAAATAGCGGCGAAAGGCGACGGAACCAAATCAGCAAGGAACACCACAAGCAAATTTCAATTAAAAGGAGACGAGCCAACTACGGAAAGCAAATGAAAAGCCGCGTCCGGCACCTAGTCTAGTCTTCAAGTCTTCTCACCAGCACGGAGCTAAGTGCTGCCACTAAGACGTGGGAGGGAGCCCCCGAGGCCTGAGGGCGGCACTCCCGAGACTCCGGGGCGTGTACAACCCCACTCGTTATTACGTGACAGTGTCACGGGCGGCGATCTTCACAGGCACTGGGCCTTTCTTCATGGGTTTCCGGAGGTGCTAGATGTTCCAGGCGTTCTGGATGGGTACCCCGTCCTGTGTCTCCAGGCATGCGGCGCCAGGCCTGGAGACATGGACGACCTTGAACGGGCCCTCCCACATGGGTGGGAGCTTACTCAGCCCTTCCCTGGAGAGGACCTGCCTCAGGACGAGGTCACCCGCCTCGAGCGTCCTGGAGCGGATGTTGCAGCAGTGGTATCGCCGCAGCGCCTGCTGATACCTTGTTGCCCGCAGCGCGGCTTCACGGCGGCGTTCCTCCCCCAGCACGAGGTCCATCCCCCGCGTGGCGTCCTGTTGCGCTTCATCAAACGCCAAGACCAGTGCGGAGCGATGCTTGACCTCATGAGGGAGGACCGCATCTGCTCCGTAGACGAGGAAGAACGGGGTCTCGCCCGTTGGCTTGGTGGCGATGGTGCAGATGGAACACAACACGGACTGGAGCTCGTCGTACCAGCCCCTGCCGCAGGCCTCGAGCTTCTTCTTGAAGGTCCTGGTCTTGAGGCCCCTCAGGACCTCTGCGTTAGCGCGTTTCGCCTGACGATTGCTCCTGGGGTGAGCCACCGAAGCGTAGCAGATCTGCGTTCCAAGATTAGCACAATACGTCTTGAAGAGATTACTAGTGAACTGCGAGCCGTTATCAGTGATGATGCGGTTGGGGACCCCGAAACGGCTCACGAGACCCTTGATGAACTTGACCGCGGAGCCCGCTGGGATGGTGCGGACGGCTTCCACCTCCGCCCACTTGTGGAACTTGTCAATTGCGACGTAGAGGTAGCGGTAGCCCCCAGGCGCTCGAGGGAACGGGCCCAAGATATCCAGCCCCCAGACCACGAACGACCATGTGAGTGGGATCGTCTGGAGGCCCTGAGCCGGCTGATGGATCTGCTTGGCGTGGAACTGGTAGGCTTCACAGGACTTCACCAGCTCGGTTACATCGGTGAGCGCCGTGGGCCAGTAGAATCCGCTGCGGAATGCCTTGCCGACGAGGGTCCGTGATGACGAGTGGTGCCCGCGATCCCCAGCGTGTATGCCGGATAGCAACTCCTTCCCCTGATCCCTAAAGATGCAACGCAGTGAAACGTCATTTGGTCGCTTCCTGTACAACTCACCGTCCTGAATGCAGTATGTCGTGGCTTACCGGGCCACACACTCCACGTCCTCCTTCTTCTCCGGCAGCGCCCCTTGCATCAGGTGCTCCTTGAATTCCTTGGTCCAGCATCCCTCCTAGGGCTCGAGCACCAAGAGTAGGCGCGCTCCCGAAGTCGGGCCATAGGCTGGGGCTCCTGCGGCAGGCGGTTGCGGGAGCTCCTCCCGAGGCTGAGCTGTCCTTGAGAGCGGTGGTGTCGCCGATGGCTTGAAGAGCCACTCCTCGAAGACGCCAGGCTCTTGGGGCTGCCGCTTCGATGCCCTCCTGGCGATGTCGTCAGCTTCCTTGTTCGTGCCGCGGGGCACGTGCTGAAGGAAATATGCCCTAGAGGCAATAATAAAGTTATTATTTATTTCCTTATATCATGATAAATGTTTATTATTCATGCTAGAATTGTATTAACCGGAAACATGATACATGTGTGAATACATAGACAAACAGAGTGTCACTAGTATGCCTCTACTTGACTAGCTCGTTAATCAAAGATGGTTATGTTTCCTAGCCATAGACATGAGTTGTCATTTGATTAACGGGATCACATCATTGGGAGAATGATCTGATTGACTTGACCCATTCCGTTAGCGTAGCACTCGATCGTTTAGTATGTTGCTATTGCTTTCTTCATGACTTATACATGTTCCTATGACTATGAGATTATGCAACTCCCGTTTACCGGAGGAACACTTTGTGTGCTACCAAACGTCACAACGTAACTGGGTGCTTATAAAGGTGCTCTATAGGTGTCTCCAAAGGTACTTGTTGGGTTGGCGTATTTCGAGATTAGGATTTGTCACTCCGATTGTCGGAGAGGTATCTCTGGGCCCTCTCGGTAATGCACATCACTTAAGCCTTGCAAGCATTGCAACTAATGAGTTTGTTGCGAGATGATGTATTACAGGACGAGTAAAGAGACTTGCCGGTAACGAGATTGAACTAGGTATTAAGATACCGACGATCGAATCTCCGCCAAGTAACATACCGATGACAAAGGGAACAACGTATGTTGTTATGCGGTCTGACCGATAAAGATCTTCGTAGAATATGTGGGAGCCAATATGGGCATCTAGGTCCCGCTATTGTTTATTGACCGGACGTGTCTTAGTCATGTCTACATAGTTCTCGAACCCGTAGGGTCCGCATGCTTAACGTTACGATGACAATTATATTATGAGTTTATATGTTTTGATGTACCGAAGGTTGTTCGGAGTCCCGGATGTGATCACGGACATAACGAGGAGTCTCGAAATGTTCGAGACATAAAGATTGATATATTGGACGACTATATTCGGACACCGTAAGTGTTCCGGAGAAGTTTCGAATAAAACCGGAGTTCCGGGGGTTACCGGACCCCCCCGGAAGCTATTGGGCCTTATGGGCCTTAGTGGAAAGGAGAGAGGGAGGCCAGGAGGTGGCGCGCGGCCCCCCTTGCCCCAATCCGAATTGGGAAAGGGAAGGGGGCGGCGGCCCCCCTTCTCCTTCCTTCTCTCCACCTCCTCCTTCCCCCCTTCTCCTAGTTGGAATAGGAAAGGGGGGGGGGGCAAACCTACTTGGAGTAGGATTGCCCCCCTTGGGCGCGCCTCCTCCCCTTGGTCGGCCCCCTCCTCCTTCCCTCCTTGATATATTGGGGCAGAGGGCACCCCAGAGATACAACAATTGATCTATTGATCTCTTAGCCGTGTGCGGTGCCCCCCTCCACCATATTACACCTCGATAATATCGCAGCGGTGCTTAGGCGAAGCCCTGCGTCGGTAGAACATCATCATCGTCACCACGCCGTCGTGCTGACGAAACTCTCCCTCAACACTCGGCTGGATCGGAGTTCGAGGGACGTCATCGAGTTGAACGTGTGCTGAACTCGGAGGTGCCGTACGTTCGGTACTTGATCGGTCGGATCATGAAGACGTACGACTACATCAACCGCGTTGTGTTAACGCTTCCGCTATCGGTCTACGAGGGTACGTGGACAACACTCTCCCCTCTTGTTGCTATGCATCACCATGATCCTGCGTGTGCGTAGGAATTTTTTTGAAATTACTACGTTCCCCAACAGTGGCATCCGAGCCTGGTTTTATGCGTTGATGTTATGCACGAGTAGAACACAAGTGAGTTGTGGGCGATATAAGTCATACTGCTTACCAGCATGTCATACTTTGGTTCGGCGGTATTCTGAGATGAAGCGGCCCGGACCGACATTACGCGTACGCTTACGCGAGACTGGTTTCACCATTGCGAGCACTCGTTGCTTAAAGGTGACCGGCGGGTGTCTGTCTCTCTCACTTTAGTTGAACCGAGTGTGGCTACGCCCGGTCCTTGCGAAGGTTAAAACAGCACCAACTTGACAAACTATCGTTGTGGTTTTGATGCGTAGGTAAGAACGGTTCTTGCTAAGCCCATAGCAGCCACGTAAAACTTGCAACAACAAAGTAGAGGACGTCTAACTTGTTTTTGCAGGGCATGTTGTGATGTGATATGGTCAAGACATGATACTGAATTTTATTGTATGAGATGATCATGTTTTGTAACCGAGTTATCGGCAACTGGCAGGAGCCATATGGTTGTCGCTTTATTGTATGCAATGCAATCGCCCTGTAATGCTTTACTTTATCACTAAGCGGTAGCGATAGTCATAGAAGCATAAGATTGGCGAGACGACAACGATGCTACGATGGAGATCAAGGTGTCACACCGGTGACGATGGTGATCATGACGGTGCTTCGGAGATGGAGATCACAAGCACACGATGATGATGGCCATATCATATCACTTATATTGATTGCATGTGATGTTTATCTTTTATGCATCTTATCTTGCTTTTATTGACGGTAGCATTATAAGATGATCCTTCACTAAATTATCAAAGTATAAGTGTTCTCCCTGAGTATGCACCGTTGCAAAAGTTCTTCGTGCTGAGACACCACGTGATAATCGGGTGTGATAGGCTCTACGTTCAAATACAACGGGTGCAAAACAGTTGCACACGCAGAATACTCAGGTTAAACTTGACGAGCCTAGCATATAACAGATATGGCCTCGGAACACGGAGACCGAAATGTCGAGCGTGAATCATATAGTAGATATGATCAACATAGTAATGTTCACCGTTGAAACTGAACCATCTCGCATGATGATCGGACATGGTTTAGTTGATATGGATCACGTGATCACTTAGAGGATTAGAGGGATGTCTATCTAAGTGGGAGTTCTTAAGTAATATGATTAATTGAACTTGAATTTATCATGAACTTAGTACCTGATAGTATTTTGCTTGTCTATGTTAATTGTAGATAGATGGCCCGTGCTGTTGTTCCGTTGAATTTTAATGCGTTCCTTGAGAAAGCAAAGTTGAAAGATGATGGTAGCAATTACACGGACTGGGTCCATAACTTGAGGATTATCCTCATTGCTGCACAGAAGAATTACGTCCTGGAAGCACCGCTGGGTGCCAGGCCTGCTGCAGGAGCAACACCAGATGTTATGAACGTCTGGCAGAGCAAAGCTGATGACTACTCGATAGTTTAGTGTCCCATGCTTTACGGCTTAGAACCGGGTCTTCAACGACGTTTTGAACGTCATGGAGCATATGAGATGTTCCAGGAGTTGAAGTTAATATTTCAAGCAAATGCCCGGATTGAGAGATATGAAGTCTCCAATAAGTTCTACAGCTGCAAGATGGAAGAGAATAGTTCTGTCAGTGAGCATATACTCAAAATGTCTGGGTATAACAATCACTTGATTCAACTGGGAGTTAATCTTCCGGATGATAGCATCATTGACAGAATTCTTCAATCACTGCCACCAAGCTACAAGAGCTTCGTGATGAACTATAATATGCAAGGGATGAGTAAGACAATTCCCGAGCTCTTCGCAATGCTAAAGGCTGCGGAGGTAGAAATCAAAAAGGAGCATCAAGTGTTGATGTTCAATAAGACCACTAGTTTCAAGAAAAAGGGTAAAGGGAAGAAGAAGGGGAACTTCAAGAAGAACAGCAAACAAGTTGCTGCTCAGGAGAAGAAACCCAAGTCTGGACCTAAGCCTAAAACTGAGTGCTTCTACTGCAAGCAGACTGGTCACTGGAAGCGGAACTGCCCCAAGTATTTGGCGGATAAGAAGGATGGCAAGGTGAACAAAGGTATATGTGATATACATGTTATTGATGTGTACCTTACTAATGCTCGCAGTAGCACCTGGGTATTTGATACTGGTTCTGTTGCTAATATTTGCAACTCGAAACTGGGGCTACGGATTAAGTGAAGATTGGCTAAGGACGAGGTGACGATGCGCGTGGGAAATGGTTCCAAAGTCGATGTGATCGCAGTTGGCACGCTACCTCTACATCTACCTTCGGGATTAGTTTTAGACCTAAATAATTGTTATTTGGTGCCAGCGTTAAGCATGAACATTATATCTGGATCTTGTTTGATGCGAGACGGTTATTCATTTAAATCAGAGAATAATGGTTGTTCTATTTATATGAGTAATATCTTTTATGGTCATGCACCCTTGAAGAGTGGTCTATTTTTGTTGAATCTCGATAGTAGTGATACACATATTCATAATATTGAAGCCAAAAGATGCAGAGTTGATAATGATAGTGCAACTTATTTGTGGCACTGCCGGTTAGGTCATATCGGTGTAAAGCGGATGAAGAAACTCCATACTGATGGACTTTTGGAACCACTTGATTATGAATCACTTGGTACTTGCGAACCGTGCCTCATGGGCAAGATGACTAAAACACCGTTCTCCGGAACTATGGAGAGAGCAACAGATTTGTTGGAAATCATACATACAGATGTATGTGGTCCGATGAATATTGAGGCTCGTGGCGGATATCGTTATTTTCTCACCTTCACAGATGATTTAAGCAGATATGGGTATATCTACTTAATGAAACATAAGTCTGAAACATTTGAAAAGTTCAAAGAATTTCAGAGTGAAGTTGAAAATCATCGTAACAAGAAAATAAAATTTCTACGATCTGATCGTGGAGGTGAATATTTGAGTTATGAGTTTGGTCTTCATTTGAAACAATGCGGAATAGTTTCGCAACTCACGCCACCCGGAACACCACAGCGTAATGGTGTGTCCGAACGTCGTAATCGTACTTTACTAGATATGGTGCGATCTATGATGTCTCTTACTGATTTACCGCTATCGTTTTGGGGTTATGCTTTAGAGACAACTGCATTCACGTTAAATAGGGCACCATCAAAATCCGTTGAGACGACGCCTTATGAACTGTGGTTTGGCAAGAAACCAAAGTTGTCGTTTCTTAAAGTTTGGGGTTGCGATGCTTATGTGAAAAAACTTCAACCTGATAAGCTCGAACCCAAATCGGAGAAATGTTTCTTCATAGGATACCCAAAGGAGACTATTGGGTACACCTTCTATCACAGATCCGAAGGCAAAACATTTGTTGCTAAATTCGGAAATTTTCTAGAGAAGGAGTTTCTCTCGAAAGAAGTGAGTGGGAGGAAAGTAGAAATTGATGAGGTAACTGTACCTGCTCCCTTATTGGAAAGTAGTTCATCACAGAAACCAGTTTCTGCGACACCTACGCCAATTAGTGAGGAAGTTAATGATGATGATCATGAAACTTCAGATCAAGTTATTACTGAACCTCGTAGATCAACCAGAGTAAGATCCGCACCAGAGTGGTACAGTAATCCTATTCTGGAGGTTATGTTACTAGACCATGACGAACCTACGAACTATGAAGAAGCGATGGTGAGCCCAGATTCTGCAAAATGGCTTGAGGCCATGAAATCTGAGATGGGATCCATGTATGAGAACAAAGTATGGACTTTGGTTGACTTGCCCGATGATCGGCAAGCCATTGAAAATAAATGGATCTTCAAGAAGAAGACTGACGCTGACGGTAATGTTACTGTTTATAAAGCTCGACTTGTTGCGAAAGGTTTTCAACAAGTTCAAGGGATTGACTACGATGAGACCTTCTCACCCGTAGCGATGCTTAAGTCTATCCGAATCATGTTAGCAATTGCCGCATTTTATGATTATGAAATTTGGCAAATGGATGTCAAAACTGCATTCCTGAATGGATTTCTGGAAGAAGAGTTGTATATGATGCAACCGGAAGGTTTTGTCGATCCGAAGGGAGCTAACAAAGTGTGCAAGCTCCAGCGATCCATTTATGGACTGGTGCAAGCCTCTCGGAGTTGGAATAAACGCTTTGATAGTGTGATCAAAGCATTTGGTTTTTGTACAGACTTTTGGAGAAGCCTATATTTATAAGAAAGTGAGTGGGAGCTCTGTAGCATTTCTGATATTATATGTGGATGACATATTGCTGATTGGAAATGATATAGAATTTCTGGATAGCATAAAGGGATACTTGAATAAGAGTTTTTCAATGAAAGACCTCGGTGAAGCTGCGTATATATTGGGCATCAAGATCTATAGAGATATATCAAGACGCTTAATTGGACTTTCACAAAGCACATACCTTGACAAAGTTTTGAAGAAGTTCAAAATGGATCAAGCAAAGAAAGGGTTCTTGCCTGTGTTACAAGGTGTGAAGTTGAGTAAGACTCAATGCCCGACCACTGCAGAAGATAGAGAGAAGATGAAAGATGTCCCCTATGCTTCAGCCATAGGCTCTATCATGTATGCAATGTTGTGTACCAGACCTGATGTATGCCTTGCTATAAGTCTAGCAGGAAGGTACCAAAGTAATCCAGGAGTGGATCACTGGACAGCGGTCAAGAACATCCTGAAATACCTGAAAAGGACTAAGGATATGTTTCTCGTATATGGAGGTGACAAAGAGCTCATCGTAAATGGTTACGTTGATGCAAGCTTTGACACTGATCCGGACGATTCTAAATCGCAAACCGGATACGTATTTACATTGAACGGTGGAGCTGTCAGTTGGTGCAGTTCTAAACAAAGCGTCATGGCGGGATCTACATGTGAAGCGGAGTACATAGCTGCTTCGGAAGCAGCAAATGAAGGAGTCTGGATGAAGGAGTTCATATCCGATCTAGGTGTCATACCTAGTGCATCGGGTCCTATGAAAATCATTTGTGACAATACTGGTGCAATTGCCTTGGCAAAGGAATCCAGATTTCACAAGAGAACCAAGCACATCAAAAGACGCTTCAATTCCATCCGGGATTTAGTCCAGGTGGGAGACATAGAAATTTGCAAGATACATACGGATCTGAATGTTGCAGACCCGTTGACTAAGCCTCTTCCACGAGCAAAACATGATCAGCACCAAGGCTCCATGGGCGTAAGAATCACTACTGTGTAATCTAGATTATTGACTCTAGTGCAAGTGGGAGACTGAAGGAAATATGCCCTAGAGGCAATAATAAAGTTATTATTTATTTCCTTATATCATGATAAATGTTTATTATTCATGCTAGAATTGTATTAACCAGAAACATGATACATGTGTGAATACATAGACAAACAGAGTGTCACTAGTATGCCTCTACTTGACTAGCTCGTTAATCAAAGATGGTTATGTTTCCTAGCCATAGACATGAGTTGTCATTTGATTAACGGGATCACACCATTAGGAGAATGATGTGATTGACTTGACCCATTCCGTTAGCGTAGCACTCGATCGTTTAGTATGTTGCTATTGCTTTCTTCATGACTTATACATGTTCCTATGACTATGAGATTATGCAACTCCCGTTTACCGGAGGAACACTTTGTGTGCTACCAAACGTCACAACGTAACTGGGTGATTATAAAGGTGCTCTATAGGTGTCTCCAAAGGTACTTGTTGGGTTGGCGTATTTCGAGATTAGGATTTGTCACTCCGATTGTCGGAGAGGTATCTCTGGGCCCTCTCGGTAATGCACATCACTCAAGCCTTGCAAGCATTGCAACTAATGGGTTTGTTGTGAGATGATGTATTACAGAACGAGTAAAGAGACTTGCCGGTAACGAGATTGAACTAGGTATTAAGATACCGACGATCGAATCTCAGGCAAGTAACATACCGATGACAAAGGGAACAATGTATGTTGTTATGCGGTTTGACCGATAAAGATCTTCGTAGAATATGTGGGAGCCAATATGGGCATCCAGGTCCCGCTATTGGTTATTGACCGGAGACGTGTCTTAGTCATGTCTACATAGTTGTCGAACCCGTAGGGTTCGCACGCTTAACGTTACGATGACAGTTATATTATGAGTTTATATGTTTTGATGTACCGAAGGTTGTTCGGAGTCCCGGATGTGATCACGGACATAACGAGGAGTCTCGAAATGTTCGAGACATAATGATTGATTTATTGGATGACTATATTCGGATACCGGAAGTGTTCCGGAGAAGTTTCGAATAAAACCGGAGTTCCGGGGGTTACCGGCACCCCCCCGGGAAGCTATTGGGCCTTATGGGCCTTAGTGGAAAGGAGAGAGGGAGGCCAGGAGGTGGCGCGCGGCCCCCTTGCCCCAATCCGAATTGGGAAAGGGAAGGGGGCGGCGGCCCCCCTTCTCCTTCCTTCTCTCCACGTCCTCCTTCCCCCCTTCTCCTAGTTGGAATAGGAAAGGGGGGGGGGCAAACCTACTTGGAGTAGGATTGCCCCCCTTGGGCGCGCCTGCTCCCCTTGGCCGGCCCCCTCCTCCTTCCCTCCTTTATATACAGGGGCAGAGGGCACCCCAGAGATACAACAATTGATCTATTGATCTCTTAGCGGTGTGCGGTGACCCCCTCCACCATATTACACCTCGATAATATCGTAAAGGTGCTTAGGCGCAGCCCTGCGTCGGTAGAACATCATCATCGTCACCACGCCGTTGTGCTGACGATACTCTCCCTCAACACTCGGCTGGATTGGAGTTCGAGGGACGTCATCGAGCTGAACGTGTGCTGAACTCGGAGGTGCCGTACGTTCGGTACTTGATCGGTCGGATCGTGAAGACGTACGACTACATCAACCGCGTTGTGTTAACGCTTCCGCTATCGGTCTACGAGGGTACGTGGACAACACTCTCCCCTCTCGTTGCTATGCATCACCATGATCTTGCGTGTGCGTAGGAATTTTTTTGAAATTACTACGTTCCCCAACAGGTGCTGCAACTCCAGGCCCAGGAACTGCTTCTCCATCTTGCGCACCTCCGCGAGGTATGCCTCCATGTGCTCGTCCTTCGGCTCGTATACCTTGTTGGAGAAGTTGACGAGGAGCTGCCAGTCACCCTTAACGGTGAGGCACTTCACCCCCAGAGCTGCCGCAACTTTCAGGACAGCTATGAGGCCTTCGTATTCTGCGATGTTGTTGGAGACCTTATCACCCCGCTGAAAGCAGAGCTGCACGGCATAGTAGAGATTGTCTTGGGTGGGCGAGATAAGTACCGCTCCAGCCCCCGCGCCCTGGTGCGCGAAGGCACCATCGAAATACATGACCCATCCATCTGGCGCCTCACTTCCCGGCGAGGTGGACTGGTCCTCACCTACTTCAAGCATCGGGGCATCCGTCCATCCTGCCACGAAATCAGCGAGTGCGGCTCCCTTGCCGACCCTAGTAGTGCTGAAGTCCAACTGGAACGCCTGCAGCTCGATGTTCCACTCAGCGACCCTTCCAGCAGAGTTGGGGCTCCTGAGCACTCTCTCCAATGGGTAGGCTAAGACGACCTTGATGGGGTGGCCCTGGAAGTTGTGCCGCAACTTGCGCGAGGCCACCAAGAGTGCGAGCAAGAGCTTCTAAGGCATGGGATATCGTGCCCTTGCATCCCGCAACACCGTGCTGACGAAATACACCGGGTGCTCGACAAGAGCTGGTGCATCTGTGAGGCTCGCGTCCTGCGGGAGTCGGGGCGTCTCCTGAGGTAGTGGAGCCCCCGACGCTTGATCGCTTGTTGGGGTCTCAGCGGCATTGTCCTGCCGAGCTTGGTCCTCTGTGGATGCTGCTATGTTTCTTGCGGCGCCTTCATGATCTTGCGTCGTCCTGGCTGGTGGCGTAGCTTGGCATGACGCGCCCTTGGCTTGGCGCTCTTCCCGAACCGCCACCAGAGCCACGCTGCCAGAGTACGGGGTGGCAGCAAGATAAAGCACTAGGGGCTCGAGGGGCCGTGGCGCCACCATCACCGGAGGGATGGTCAGGTATCTCTTGAGGTCTTGAAAAGCTCAGTCGGCCTCCGGGGTCCATTCGAACTGGCCCTTCTTCTTCATCAGCTTGAAGAAGGGCAGGGTGCGCTCCCCCAGCTTGGAGATGAAGCGCCCCAACGCAGTCACCCGACCAGCCAGCTTCTGAATTTCCTTGAGGGTCTGTGGCGGGCTCATGTCTTCAATGGCCTTGATCTTTTCTGGGTTCGCCTTGATCCCTTTGTGGGATACGAGGAAACCTAACAGCTTGCCGGAAGGGACACCAAACACACACTTCTCCGGGTTAAGCTACAAGTTCACCTGGCGCAGGCTCGCGAAAGTCTCCTCCAAATCTTGGATCAAGGTTCTCGCCTCCCGAGACTTCACCACAATGTCGTCGACATAGGCCTCCACATTTCTCCCGAGCTGCCGCCCTAAGGCGATGTGCATCAACCGCTGAAAGGTTGCGCCCGCGTTACGCAGTCCGAAGGGCATGCAAGTGTAGCAGTACACCCCACACGGGGTCAGGAAGGCTGTATTCTCTACATCTTCTACCGCCATCTTGATCTGGTGATACCCCGAGAATGCGTCCAGGAAGCACAGTAGGGCGCACTCAGCGGTGGAGTCGGCGATCTGGTCGATGCGTGGAAGTGGGAACGAATCTTGGGGACAGGCCTTGTTGAGGTTGGTGAATTCGACGCACATTCGTTCCTTCCCGCCTTTCTTCGGCACAACGACGGGGTTTGCCAGCCATTCGGGGTACTGAACCTCGCGAATGGCACCCGCCGCCTCTAACTTGCGGGTTTCTTGGATGATGAAGGCCCGCTTCTCCGTGGACTGCCATCTCGCCCGCTGTTTCACAGTGCGTACATTGGGGCACACCCTCAAGTGATGCTGAATCACCTCTCTTGGGACCCCCACCACCTACTTGGGTTCCCATGCGAATATCTCGTTGTTCGCGCGCAAGAACTTCACCAGCGCTTCCTCTTGGCTTGGTCGAGGTCGGCACCTATGGTAAAGGTGGCTCCTGAGGACCCGTCCTCATCGACCGGCACCTGCTTGGTTTCCGCCTTGTCTTGGGTGAACAACTGCTTCTTCTTGGTTGGAGCGGCTCCCTTGGCCTCGGGGGTGCCCGCACCGGCGGGCTGTGCCGCTGCGGCGGCCTTGAGGGCAGGCTTGAGCGCCACCAGGGCCTCCTTGGTGTCCCCGTTGATGGTGAGGACACCCTTGCTTCGGGGCATCTTCATGAGGTTGTAGGCCGGATGGGTTGCTACCATGAACTGGGCCAGAGCTGGGTACCAGAGGATGGCGTTGTACGGGAGGCCGGTGCGGGCGATGTCGAAGTCGACCAGCTCGGTGCGGTAGTTGTCGCGCGTGCCGAAGGTGACAGGGAGGCGAATCTGCCCCAAGGAGTGGGCGGCGGCGCCGCCAACCCCTGAGAAAGGCTTGCTGAGGCTGAGCTGCTAGAGCGGTACGTGAAGAAGGCTGAAGGCCTCCACGGAGAGCACGTTGAGGACGGCGCCGCCGTCGATGAGGGTCTTGGTAACGGCCACGTTGCAAATAGTGGGCGTGCAAAGCATCGGGAGCATACCCGAGCCGGCGGTGGTGACGGGGTGGTCTTCCGAGTCGAAGGTGAGGTCGGCCTCGGGCGCAGCCCAACCCGGCGGAGTCCCCGAGCGCCTGGAAGCGGCGCCGATTTGGCGAAGGAATGGCTTGATGTGGCGATCTGAAGGCGGTGCTTGAGGGCCGCCTAGTAGGGACGCGACTGCGTGGTGCACCGGTTGTCGGTGTCAAAACTGGCGGATCTCGTAGTAGGGGTCCTAAGCTAGGCGTCTTGGAGCGATGGTTACATGGACACGGGGTTTTACCCAGCTTCGGGCTCTCTTGATGAGATAATACCCTACATGCGGCTTTTGATTGTATTCATATGGGTGTAGTACTGAGTACATGTATCTACCACGAGATTGTAGTAATGAATATGATCCTGTCTATTGACTAGCCTGGCCTCGGTTTATATAACACACCGGAGGCCTAGGGTTTTGGAGAGTCCTTGTCTTAGGCCCCAAGTCTTGTGGAGTCTTCCTTGTATGCGGCAGGGACTGTCCAAACTGGCCCATGAGTATACGGCCATGGGGGTCCTCGGCCCAATCTAACTGACCGGGAGACGATGTGGTGAGTACCTCCTAGTCCAGGACACCGTCAGTAGCCCCCTGAACCGTTCTTCAAGTTGGAGACGCTCCGTGATTCTTCTGAACTGTTCTTCCTCTTCGGTCATCCGTCTTGAAAACTGGTTCAACAAATCTTTTCATCTTCGATCTTGAGGATCTCCGAAGTGCATCCGAAGAGTTTACACGTCGGGTATCCGAGGAGCCCCTTTAAGTTTCCGGCCTTTATCAATGCCTTGTTATTTTTATGCCACACCTCGGGTTTGAAGTTGTTCCCGGGCGGAAGTTGTCGGTGTCAAAACCGGCGGATCTCGGGTAGGGGGGCCCAAACTGTGCGTCTAAGGCGGATGGTAACAGGAGGCGGGTGACACAATGTTTACCAGGTTCGGGCCCTCTCGATGGAGGTAATACTCTACTTCGTGCTTGATTGATCTTGATGATATGAGTATTACAAGAGTTGATCTACCACGAGATTGTAGAGCTAAACCCAAGAAGCTAGCCAATGGTATGATTGTTGTTGTTGTCCTACGGACTAAACCCTCTGGTTTATATAGACACCGGAGGGGGCTAGGGTTACACAGAGTCGGTTACAAGGGAGGAGATCTACATATCCGTATTGCCAAGCTTGCCTTCCACGCCAAGGAGAGTCCCACCCGGACACGGGACGAAGTCTTCAATCTTGTATCTTCATAGTCCAACAGTCCGGCCAAAGGATATAGTCCGGCTGTCCGAGGACCCCCTAATCCAGGACTCCCTCAGTAGCCCCTGAACTAGGCTTCAATGACGACGAGTCCGGCGCGCAGATTGTCTTCGGCATTGCAAGGCGGGTTCCTCCTCCGAATATTCCATAGAAGATTTTGAACACAAGGATAGTGTCCGGCTCTGCAAAACAAATTCCACATACCACCGTAGAGAGAATAATATTTCCACAAATCTAATCTGCTGACAGCTTTTCATAACGTGACGTTCTGCCGTGGTCTGGTCATGACGAACCATTTTTCCGAGCCTGCCACTGCACGTGTTGCGAGGCGGTTTTATTGGCACGTCCTGTCGAAGCAGAGATCGTGTCCCTCTTTTCACGGGATTCTCATCAATACGGGTGTGGGTAACCCAATCGTGCCTGCTGGTATGACTCCTCAATTTTAGGCAAGTTCCAAACGGCCACGCGGAGGACGCTTGATATTCACCCTCTTTATAAAGGGGCCAAGGCCTGTCCTTTTCTTCTCGCGCTCGATCCTTCCCTTCCCCCCACCTTGAATTCCAACACTCAAGGCTCAGGCTAAGCGCTTCGGACCTTCAATCATGTCCGGATCCAACCTTCAAGGCCGGTGGATGGCCTCCTCTGTCACAGAGGAGGACATCAAGAAGCTAAGAGAAGCCAGGTATCTGACCGCCGAAATCTCGCACAGGCTGCCCGCTCAAGGGCAGGTCATCCCCACTCCCGAACCCAACGAGAGTGTCGTATTTATTTCCCACTTCCTCCGAGGGCTAGGCTTTAGTCTTGATCCCTTTGTTAGAGGGCTTATGTTCTACTACGGGCTCGATTTCCATGATCTGGCTCCGGATTCCATCCTTCACATCTCGTCGTTCATCGTCGTGTGTGAAGCCTTCCTCCGCATCACCCCACACTTCGGCTTATGGCTCAAGACCTTCAATGTGAAGCCGAAGATGATTGAGGGGCGACACGCAGAGTGCGGAGGTGCCATAATAAACAAAGGCGCCGATGCTCCATGGCCAAAGGGTTCCTTCCCGGAGACATCCAAGTTATGGCAGCGGGAGTGGTTTTACATCACCGCTCCCCGAAGCGCTAAGTGGGTAGCTGCCCCCGCCTTTCGTCCGGGCCCCCCGCCACAATTGGCGTCATGGGTCAACAAAGGGCTGGACTAGGGGCCAGCTAATGATGTGCCGAAATTGCAGAGCCGCATCCGAGATCTCTTCAAGGGAGATGTCAGCCTTGTCAAGGTAATGCAAGTCATGCTAGTTCGTCGGGTCCTGCCATGCCAACGTTGACCTCTCCGTATGTGGGAGTTCAACCTGGAAGGACCGCGAACTACTCAGCAATTCTTCAGCGCGACGCTTGAAGAGATGTATGGATTGTTCTTTGGATCACGAATAAAGTGTCCGGACACCACCGAGGATGCGGATCTGAACTGCAATCGTCCAGACACCCAAGTAAGTAATTCCGCGGCCGAACACGTTGTCTTTTAATTTATCACAACATCATTCTGAAAAGTCGCCTTCTGACCAGGACTGGATAAAAAAGGCGAAGATGATCAGGTATTCGGCCCCCCTTCCCGAAGGCTCACCGGATCCTGTACTAGCCAGGATGCTTGATCTTGCGCCTTATCAAGCGCCATCAGGGGAAGATAAAGGGAGGAACAAAGAAGCCGAAAGTGAGCCTCACTCATTATTCATCCAAACCGGGGAATTAGTGCCTCCGCGAAGGAGGATAACCGGGGAGAAGAATCTGAAATTCCCTCTCCCCAAGGAAGGAAGAGGGCTGCCTCTGAAGACTTGGAAACAATGGTTTACAAACGAGGGAAGAAACCTTTGTCAGGGTGCCCTACCCCGGAGGGCATCCTTACCGCACAACACCCGCAAGGGGACCAGCCCTCCACTGAACTGTAAGTAAACAACAGTACTTTATAGTAAATATACCCTGCTTCATTTCTGATATCAATAACCGAGACGTATGTCTTGTAGTTCGGATCATAGCCCTTCTCGACAGAGTTTGTCTTCTGGGGATCTTCTTTCGGAGATGATGGAGAGCGAAACGCCTCCCCGTGCCTCCCCGCCTCGTGAAGCGGATGACCCTGAGGTGTCGTCATGGAGGATTTCTCCTGATCCGCCAAGGCCAGAGGGTAACCCTTTGGTCACCCGAAGTCCGGAGTACTCGGCTCCTAAGGAGAGCAACAGACAGAGTCCGGGACTGTCCGGTGCGCGACCAGACGCACTGATGAATCTTCTGGAGCAAGCGGCTATCTCAGAAGCGCATCGTACGCTAATGGGTACGGTGGTTGAGAGGATTTCATCCGCCGAAAGCGGGTTGCATGAAGCTTTTATGAGCCTGCTAAGAGGCTTTGAGGTACGCAAACTAATATTTTTTTTGACGATACCGCACACGCTAGGTGTGCCCTATGCAGATAGTAGCCCCTGAGACTCTGGTTGCTATCGAAAAAGGCGGCAAATAGAGGATCATAGTCCCAGGTAATAACCGTGCTGCTTTCATGTGCAGGCGGCTGAGAGTCCGGTGGCTAGCCGGACTGGTGAGTTTGCCGAACTGAAGCGGCAACTTGATGCGGCAGATGCCGACATCGTGCTTGTAAACAAGTGGCTTGACAAGGCACAGGGTATGTATTTCTTCGGTGATCAACACATATTAAGAGGAGCATGATGCTAGTATCTGTAATATGCTATGACTGCAGATGGAGCTGCCGCCGTGGAGACCCTTCGGGCGGAACTTTCCCGAGCCAAGGAGCAAGCCAGGAAGAGTGATGCGGCCGCCCTAAAGGCAGTCGAAGAGCTAAGAGCCGAACATGCTGCGCATTGCCAGAGCAAAGAGAAAATAGCCAAGATGGCTGTTTAGTTGAAAGATGCCGCCGACCGTTATGAGCTTCTTGAAAAGGAAAGCCAAACGAAGACGGCGGACCTAGAGAAAGCCATGGTAGCAGCCAAGGAAGCCCACTCTAAAATCAGAGCGGCGAAGGAGGAGCTACGTCAAGCCGGAGATATCGCGGCTGGGAAGCCCTTCTTGTTGCGGACGAAGTTCGGAGATCCTAAGTATGCCCTTCTTGATCAATTATGGAGTTCTGCAGACGCATACTTGGATTTGGCCGCGAGTGCTGCTGATGCGACCGAGTTTTTCAAAGATCAAAAAGATCACGAAGTGGAAAAGCTGTTCTGGTCACAGTTCAATGTTCCAGTGCATCCGCTGCTGTTAAATGAGCAAATGGCCGAGTCGGCCGAGCTCCATAGGTTGTCCAGGCTTGCCATGAGGTCTGTTGTGGATCATCTTTGGCCGGAAGGACCAAGGCCGAATAGTTATTTTTGCTTAGTGCAACGATTCCTTGGTGCTGTGTTGCATATCGACGCTATGAAGAGGTCGGCGTGCATAGAGGGTGCGCGGATGGCTCTTGCCCGTGTCAAGACATACTGGGCAGAGATGGAGGCCACCGCTATTGCAACCCAGAGTTCGGCCGTAGGCCGGGTATCGGCCGAGCACTATTTTGAAGAAGTCCTAGAAGGCACTCGTTTAATAGAGGCTCAGTGCTCGAAGAGTATCATGTTCTAGTGACATGTATCCCAATTGTAAGAACAATGTTATTTGAATTATAAAGGATTTGTTTATACTTTTGCCTGAAAGTATTATTATGCCTCATGTGCGGTCGTTTATGTATATATATATAACCTGAAAGTTTGCAGTCGTCAGCTTCAGTCCCCACGCATATAATCTGAGGGTGTTCGCAAAAGCGCGTGTTCACACTTGATCCAATGTCTTGGTCCATTAAGGAGGTGGTAGCGCGGCGAACGAGGCAATCAGACTATATTGCTTTAACACTTTCACTTAACCATAGGAGTTTGACAGTGGGGCTACTATATAGCCCCTGGTATTTCCGCGTCTATCCGAATACGGTGCGCATACGTACATGACCTGGAAAACCGGTCCTTCGTTAATGCGGAGGAATCCCGAAGATTCCGATGAGTCATCGAGTGGTTGACCAGTCTCGCGCTTTATCATGACAGTCAGTTTTCGGCTTTCTCTACTGAGGTGCTCGTCCGGATGAACCAGGGCACAATCGCAGTAGTTCTCCCGGTGCCACCTTAGCCGATAGAGCGGAACGTAAGGTAGCAAAACACGGGAGCCGGGCAAACCCAACATTTGACCAAAGACATGATTCGGAGCTGATGCATATAAGGCCAAACTCGCGACGCCGAACACTCCCTAAGGTATTCGGTCTTTACAACATATACTGGGCTGAGTAACGCCCTTGAACCCTGAATTTCCAGGTACGTGCATTAGTCTGACGTGGCGAAATGCCAATAACGCCAGCGTCCCTCTCGGTTGTGTTGAGTATCCGGAGAGTGTGAAGCAACAAGAGACAGTAAGAAAGGTTCACACAGGGTCTTAATCTAAAAAGAAACCTTTGAGCGGGGCCCTGTT
This sequence comes from Triticum aestivum, assembly GCF_018294505.1. Classification (NCBI taxonomy): domain Eukaryota; kingdom Viridiplantae; phylum Streptophyta; class Magnoliopsida; order Poales; family Poaceae; genus Triticum; species Triticum aestivum. Next base: position 410,876,525 of record NC_057802.1, on the reverse strand, counting down.
GCATGTCTGCGCCTGTGTCTCCGTTGTGCCGTATCCTGGAAGGGTGTAGCACGATTATCATCTGTTAAAAGAGAAGAACTTGGATGAAATTTGTCGTGCGAAAAATTGGTTGTTCTTAATAAACCATTAAAATTCAAAATAAGGTCGAGCCGAATTGTAGAATTTGTTTCTTTACATGCGGGAAGCCCCTAGCACCGTCTACAGGGGTATATTCATCAACCCCATCTCAGGTTTATCTAAGCTGTTACAGCTAGTGGTGCGCCAGACTCGTCTAGCCGTGTCCAAGGTCTTGACGACCGATCGTTTATGCTAGTTGGAGAGGCCTTTTAGTGTTTTGCTGCTAAAGCTGCCGCACATTCTTCCGCGCGTAAGGAACGCTCAGTGTTTCCGCTAGCTATGATGATGCCGCGTGGACCGGGCATCTTGAGCTTGAGATAAGCATAATGCGGTACCGCATTAAAACGAGCGAAGGCTGTTCTTCCAAGTAGTGCTTGATAGCCGCTTCGGAATGGAGCGATGTCAAAGGTTAACTTTTCACTTCGGAAGTTGTCGGGGGAACCGAATACAACCTCTCGTACGAGAGAGCCCGTGCAGCTGGCCTCTGGGCCTGGTATTACTCCTTTAAAGGTAGTATTGCTTTGGCTAATTCTCGTTGGGTCCATCCCCATTTTGTGGACTGTGTCCTGGTATATCAGATTAAGACTACTGCCGCCGTCCATGAGGACTCGGGTGAGATGGTATCCGTTGATTATTGGGTCGAGCACCAAGGCAGCCGATCCTCCGTGCCGGATATTGGTCGGGCTATCCCTGCGATCAAAAGTGATCGGGCAGGTTGACCAAGGGTTGATCTTGGTGGTGACGGGCTCTACGGCGCATACGTCTCGGAGTGCGTGTTTGCTCCTCCTCTTCGTCATGTGAATCGTGTTCACTGTTTTGACCTCTGGTGGGAACTTTTTCGGTCCTCTAGTGTTTTTCTGACGAGGCTCATCCTCGTCTTCCCTTGGTGTCTCCCTCCCCTTGTGTTCGGCGTTTAGCTTACCGGCCTGCTTGAAGACCCAGCATTCTCTATGGGTGTGATTTGCAGGTTTATCGGAGGTACCGTGAATCTGACATAATTTGTCTAGAATCTTGTTGAGGCTGGACGGTCCACCTCTGTTGCCTTTGAAAGGCTTTTTCCGTTGACCGGTCGAGAGCCCCTAAATCTGGCGTTTACCACCGTGTTGTCTGGGCTGTCTTCGTTATTTCGACGCTTGCTTTTACTGCGTCGTGGTTTTCCATTACCATCCCTGACTTCAGATGTGCCTGGGTTGCTGGTGGTACTACGGGCCAGCCAGCTATCTTCGCCCGCACAAAAGCGGGTCATAAGGCTTGTTAGGGCAGCCATTGTCCTTGGTTTTTCTTGGCCGAGGTGTCTGGCGAGCCATTCGTCTCGGACGCTGTGTTTGAAAGCTGCTAAGGCTTTGGCGTCCGGGCAGTCGATGATTTGGTTCTTCTTAGTGAGAAATCTGTTCCAAATCTTTCGGGCTGACTCTCCGGGCTGTTGAATTATATGACTTAAATCGTCTGCATCCGGAGGTCGGACATAGGTCCCTTGAAAGTTAGCCCTAAAAGCGTCCTCAAGATCCTCCCAACTTCCAATTGAATTTTCGGGGAGTCTCTTTAGCCAGTGCCGAGCTGGTCCTTTCAGCTTAAGGGGCAAGTACTTGATGGCGTGGGGATCGTCTCCGCGAGCCATATGGATGTGGAGGATGAAGTGCTCAATCCAGACCCCAGGGTCCGTCGTTCCGTCGTACGCCTCTATGTTCACGGGTTTGAATCCGTCTGGAAATTCGTGATCCAGCACCTCATCGGTGAAACATAGGGGGTGCACGGCACCCCTGTATTTGGATGTGTCATGGCGTTCTGACGGTTGTAGTGCTCGGTTTTGATTATGTGTTGTAGCGCGCTTCCTAGATCCATAGATGGATCTGGTCCCGCCGGCCTTTTGATGCAAGTCCTCGCGTGGATCATGTGCTGACTTATGTACGGCCTCGTTAGCCGCCCTATCGCGGCCACGAGGTGGTCGATCCGACCGGTCAGCCATTTTATTTTTCGACTGTGTAGGCTCTAAGGCCTCATCATCGAATTCAGGTAATAGCTTGCGCTTTGGATAGCTCTTTGTGTGGCGACTACCACCATACTTTTCTTTAGTGTCGAGCACTTTGTTCCATCTACTGTTGAGCGTATTCTGTGCGGCCGTAAGCCTTTGCTTCTGCTTCTTCAGACTCCTCGCGGTGGCAATAAGCCTTCTACGGAGGTTCACTTGTTCCAACTGCCTTTCCGGGATGATGTGTGCATCATCGTCCGGACTATTTTCCTCTTCAGAGAGAGGTTGATGAGCTTTATCCTCGACGTCGCCTTGATCGGACAGCGGCTCCGTACTATGTTCGCTGTCTACTGGTTCATCCTGCTCTGTCTCTGGGTCCGTGTGATCGTTGTTTCCTCTGGAGTCGACCGGGGTATTATTTTTTCTTGCGCTGTTATCGCTGTTTTTGCCGAGGCGGGATTTGGAGTGGCGCCTACGCCGTCGCGTTGGTTGCTTCTCGAGGGAGCTATCCTTCGCTGCATCCTTCTGTTCATCGTCATTGTTTTTGTTTGGGTATATCCACCATATATATATCGTGTGATGAAGTGGCTGTCCAGCGCCCTGTGGGTGGTGGTTCCTGTTCCTCTCCTGCATCGTCGTCCATACCGTCGATGTCTTCGGAGTTGAAATCGAGCATGTCGGTTAAATCATCGACAGTGGCTATTAAGTGGGTGGTGGGTGGGGAACGAATTTCTTCGTCGTCCGCTTCCCGTTCGGGCTGGACATAGTTCGGCCAAGGGCCTCCTGACAAGGAGAGAGACCTTAACGAATTTAGCACATCGCCAAAAGATGAGTGCTGAAAGATATCTGCGGAGGTAAACTCCATGATCGGCGCCCAATCAGATTTGTTATGTATGGACGCAGGCGGTTCGGGGCCTGCGGCCGGGAATGAATTCGAGCATCCGGCGACACAGGTCTCATGGTAGGTGGAGTCAGTATTCGGCTCTATGTCCACTGAGTGTGTGGCCTCCGAGGCGGGGTCCATCCACCCATCCTCGGACGGCGCAATCGACTCCGGGTCTAGGGCCGGAGTAGGCATCGGTGTGATCTCCGGCGGCAGAGCTAAGTCGTGCTCGTCGTGACTATGTGGCGCACCTGACATGGGCTTGAATCCGTCAAAGATCAAGTCTCCACACATGTCGGCAGTGTAGTTTAAATTTCCAAACTGACGGCCAGGGGTGTAGCTCTCGATCTGCTCCAGATGGCCAAGCGAGTTGGCCCGCAGTACGAAGCCGCCGAACACGAAGATCTGTCCGGGGAGGAAAACCTCACCCTGGATCGCATCGTTAGCGATGATCGGAGGAGCCATCAAGCCTTTATCGTGACGACACAGTGGAACTCTCAATGAAAGCACCAATGTCGGTGTCAAAACCGGCGGATCTCGGGTAGGGGGTCCCGAATTGTGCGTCTAAGGTGGATGGTAACAGGAGGCGGGTGACACGATGTTTACCCAGGTTCGGGCCCTCTCGATGGAGGTAATACCCTACTTCCGGGTTGATTGATCTTGATGATATGAGTATTACAAGAGTTGATCTACCACGAGATCGTAGAGGTTAAACCATAGAAGCTAGCCTATGGTATGAACGTTGTTGTTTTCCTACGGACTAAACCCTCCGATTTATATAGACACCGGAGGGGGCTAGGGTTACACAGAGTCAGTTACAAGGGAGGAGATCTACAGATCCGTATTGCCAAGCTTGCCTTCCACGCCAAGGAGAGTCCCACCCGGACACGGGACGAAGTCTTCAATCTTGTATCTTCATAGTCCAACAGTCCGGCCAAAGGATATAGTCCGGCTGTCTGAGGACCCCCTAATCCAGGACTCCCTCAGCAGTGTCCTCTTGTGTCCGAGCTACAATGCCGGACTACATTCGAGGTATCTTTTGCAGCCGAGCACCAACGCCGGACCGCTTCCGAGCTCCAACGCCGGAATGTATTCGAAGAGTCTTGTTACAGCCGAGCTCCAATGCAGGACTGCATCCGAGCTCCAACGCCGGACTATGTCCAAGCTCCAACGCCAGACTTTATCCGAGGTGTCATAGCTCACCTTGGTTAAAAAAGTTGAAGGAGTTTGAAGGGGTTAGCCGAGCTTAGTGCCGGAAATGCCCTCTATAGAGCCAGCCGCTTGCATCCGAGCTTTATGCCGGACTGCTTCCAAGATGACGCACCACCTCGAGCTTGGGCTGATTGTTTGTGGATTTTATTTCCGATGCGGGTAAATTTATTTGCTGACGACATGTATTGCGAGTAGCCCTCAAGGTGTGTGTCGGCCTAAAACCCGAGATGCACCTGAAGGAAAACATTAACCGCTGATCCTAGTAGCCCCTGAGACTCAGGTGGATGCACGAAATCGACCTGAGGATCGACTCCTAGCTCGGCAGCATACGTAGGAATAGAAACGCAGTGTTATATATGAGAGATAATAGTTGTCGATGAACGGGCCCTTGAGTGAGGGTTTTGAGAAGTCGCCGTAATATACTAGCTTGATGCCGGATAGGTCCATATGGTACCTATTGTTGTCCGAAGACGTGTTTGCGCATAGTTCGGTTAAGCCGAACACTGAGCACTTTGAATTTTCTGCATTGAATAGGCAATGCAGTAGCCCCCGAGACACTGGTCGGGTGGCAACACCAGATCAGGGGATCGATGTACCCCTTTAATATTTGTAAATAATAAGCACGAAGCCCAGTAGCCCCCGAGCCTTAATGTGGGCACGGGTGGCCGAATTAAGGATCGATATCCGAAGTAAAATCACAAATTATGTGTAATGATTCTATGTATCCAAGTACTCTACATCATTAATGCTCGGATCCGCATTGTACAAAACTTTGTTGACCGACCATCGGCTTCAACTTCTCGGCCAGTAGCCGGGGAGTGTTTGTCCCACTTTATAAAGCCTTTACAAGGGCAAAGATTTACAACAAACAAGGCAATCCAACCATATAGTTTTATAAACAAAGGTACGCGGAGAGATATGTTATATTACTTTATAAACATCTTCCAAAGAAAATAGTCCCGCTATCGGTTCCTTTCTTTGGGTTGTCATGCCAACCATGATCATGAAACCTCACCTCCGATCAATCCAGGAGAAAAATATTGAGGATTTAGTTCGGGGAAAGTTCCCGAACTCTATGGTATTAATGAACGAAAATTTTCACTTCCGTCGTTTGACGACCAGTGTGATACTTTGAGATTGCTAGCTTTCGGCTTCACCTAGTATGAGGTACTAACTCGGGTGACCCGGTAGTAACAATCACAGAGGTGCTCCCTTTACCGCCTAGCCGAACAATCGGGAACGTAGGGGTAAGCACAGGAGCCAGGCAACCCAGCTTGGCCAAAATCTTAAGTCAAATTGATGCATATTTATGGCTTTATAACGATGATAGCGGAAGGCAGCCCTCGTATATGAAATACAAACGCCGATGATATGTTTATTTTGACACCGTTGCGACCGTTTATCAGTTGAAAGTGGCCCATCGTCGGCTTCCACCCCCTTGTAGATGCTATGCAGGGTGTTGTCACAATAACAAAACAACCCTTAGCCGACGTCTCGGTGCCCGAAGGTGGTTGTGTTAGCGGAAACGAGGCAATCAGATATGCGGGCTTTATAAATTTCACCTAGTCATAGGAGCTTAAAGTTGGGAGGCCAGTTACTAGCCCCCGGTTAGTGTTCGGCGATAGTCGAGGTCAAGCCGTAAACACTTTGGTCAATGTTATGAACGGACCGTTATTTAACACTCGGTGACCTCTATCGATCTTTATAGTTTAATACAGTCATCGGATCACTGACCATTTTACGCTTATTGTGTCAGCCAGTTTTCGGCTTTCTCCACTGAGGCGCTTAACCATGCTAGCTAGAAGCACAATCACAGTGGTTCTCCCTTTGCGCACCTAGCCAAACAAAGTGGAACGTAGGCGGCAAGCACAGGAGCCGGGCAAGGGTGATGTACGGCCGACTAGCATCACTCTCCACCTTGCTGATCAGGATCCGACAGACATTTTGGGTGATATCACGGAGGTTAGAGATTTCCCGTTATCAACATTGTCCAGGCAGGCCTCTTTGTTGGACCGCCAGCGCGAACAGGTGGTCTCTGACCAGGACCAGGAACCAATTCGAATTTGGATCTTGACAGAGATCTCAAAAGACCGACACCCACATCAAGAGAAACAGATGAAGCAGCTCAAGCAGAGCTAGAAACGGCAAGAGCAGGCCGGCCTGAAGGCATGAACTGAAGGCAGGCAAGAAGTCATTAAATGGCTTTTAAGGATTCGGTGTAAAGATGCCAACTATTAACCGAAGACACAATTCGAAACCAATGCATATATAGCAATATCCGAGCATGTTTTTGCCGAATCTCTAAAGGTGTCCGATGTTGCACTGCGAGACTAATGCTAGAAACACTAAAAGTGCCATGGGCTTGGAAAACCAAAAACTTCAGTAAAAACTAGTGGTCCGAACTAGATCAAGTGTTCGGTGCCAAATTGAAAATTGGTCTTAGAGAGAGAGAAAAAATTGTGCTTCTATCGTGTTTTAACATGACACATCCTATCTCAAGACTTCAAGCGGGTCAGCCTACGGCTTGAACCTTCTATCCCAAAGGCGGAGTACTTCTCATTAGGTCAGTTTAGCAAACTAAACTCTAGCGGCCTTGAGAGAAAAATTAGGCTCTTCAGCTATTGACCACACACTCGCGTCGAAAAAGGGAGTAATAGAAAAAGACTTTGCAACGACTAAGAAGAAAACACTGATTATAAAATGGCTCATGCAAATTTAAGAGCCCCCAAGTGACTTGGGTAGAAGAATTTTATGTATAATGATTGTATGTACCGAAGTACTTATATCATATCTATGTTCACCCGAACTTTAAACGCGTCTTAACCGACCGTCGGCTTCTCCCTCTTCGGCCAAGGGCCGAAAAGTGTTATGTACTCCACCTGTCGAAAATATCGACGGTGTTTCCTATAACCAGGCAATCAGGCCATAAGGCTGTAACAGACAAAGCGCGCTCAGGTAACTTATGCTATATTACTAATGAAGTGTAAGACGCAACTTCGAAGAAAATAGTACCCCCACCGATACCTTTCTTCGGTTGCTCATTGTTACTATGAGACTTGTGCAATAGATTTTTCGTATTCATGAGTTCCATTGTGTGCCGACCATGATTGAAAACAATAAGAGCACTAGCTTTCGGCTTCACCCAGTCTGAGGTCCGAGCTCGGATGACCCGATCGTGACAATCGCAGAGATGCTCCCTTTACTCCCTAGCCGAACAATCGGGAACGTAGGGGTAAACACAGGAGCAAGGCAACCCAGCTTGCGGAACACTTAAGTCAACCTGGTGCATATTGTGGCGTAATACACGAACAAGGAACGAAGCCATACAAGTATAATCATATGCAAGAGGAATGGCTTCATAGAGGAAGCCAACAAGTAAACAGGGTATTTGAATTTGTGTGTCACAAACAAAGTTTTGACAAGGAAGTTTTTCACAAATAACTTTTTGCCAACAAAGTATAATGCTTGGCCGAACCGAACAAAATTTAAAACTGTAAGTTTTTGAGCATGAAAGCGACTTAGCTGATTAATGTGTTCAGCATTGATGACGCGGTCCGCGCTTGGTGCGGGACAAGGTCTCAGCCCCCAAGCCCGATGTGGCCAGGCGAAGAGCTCGGCACTCTGAAGAGGTGAAGCCCCCAGTCTAGCCGAGGTGATGGAGCGGGTTCGCCGGGTGACACTGGAATCTCCGTCCGAGTAGGTTGATGAAGCGACGATGCAGGGTTGCCAACACAGGGCAGCGCTCCAAGGTGACGACACAATTCGGTCGATGGAGGTGGGCGACGACGTCACCCTACCTAGGTGGCCGTGCGGCCAGCGGCATGGCGTAGTCGAGGCCGATTATCTGCATGCATGAAGTAGCACAAAGAAGATAGCAAAAATAAATAAATAAAAATTCTTTACAAAATTGTTTATGTAAAATAAATTATTAAAGAGATGTGGCGTGGCGCGAGGCCATTGTCAACTTACACAAGGCGAGGCTTCCCTCGTCCGCGTGCCAGACAGCAGGGTCACGGCAAAAAAGATAGGGGAGATCAAACCGCTCCTGAACCCTTGGGTTCCTTGTAATGATGTTATTAGTTGAGTCGAGAATGGTCTTGAACGAACCTGCCATGCTAACCGAGGTGATGACGTCGCACCGATCAATGAGTTCCTCCACCGCGTCATCATTCAGATCGGGGCAACAATAACAGGGTTGTTTCCGGCTTGTTCCCTCCATGGAGAAGACGATCAAACAATGGTAGAAGGAAGGGTGAAGGAAAATGGAGGAGGGAGGAAGAGCTAGCGTGCGACAACAGTTCCAAATCGACAGGGAAAGGTGAAGAGTCGGTGGACGGTTGCCACGGTACACGAAGAGGCGCCTAGGGAGTGAACGGTTGCCACAGAGGTCACACAGTGACAACAAGGGCCGAGTGAACCGCATGCAATCCCATCGCACAACACACACGTCTTGTTAAGTTGAACCGTTTCTGTTCTCTTGTGTCAACGCAAACAGTTCATCCGAGTGAACCGCATGCCATATATCCCACACACCTTGATCTGGCTGACCCTTTCTTTTGTGTTGCCTAATCACAAACAGTCATCTGAGTGAACCATATGCTGTATATCGCACACACCTTCATCTGGCTGCCCGTTTCTTTTGTGTTGCCTAATCACAAACAGTTCATCCGAGTGATCTGTATGCTGTGTATCGCACACGCCTTCATCTGGCTGCCCATTTCTTTTGTTCCTCCTCATCGCAAACAGTTAATTGAACTGAACTCTATGCCCTTCATCGCACACGCAACTAAAACCTGGACCGGTTTTGATGCATCCGTCATCGCAAACGTTTTATACATTTCTGACGGTTTTCATACAACACCGTTTGCGATTATGGCATCGCATACAGTTTCTTGAAGGGTCTCTGATTGTACTATCGCGTTAGCAGCATCATGCAGTAGTGACATTAAGGTAACACTCTTTATTGTTGCTATGTAGCCTGGGATTGCATATTTAGTCATTCAGTACAATGCATATTGCTAAACAACAATTGAAAAACGAAAAGGCATGTTAACTGCAATATCCTTAACATCAACCAAATATCGTAATTCATAGTGGTATTGTTGAAACTGTTATTGATGAAATTGAACTGCACGGCAAATAGTTGCACATATAGAGCATCACATTGTGATGAACTGAAATAAACATGTCATAAGGACATCTCTAGGAGATCCTTAAAAAGTTAAAGGACTAAAACCCTTAGTGGATATACATATACTCCAGCAATTTTTGGCCTTTTCTAGTCGACCCCCTAAACTTAAGGTTGAAAACTTCAATTTGATCAAGTTCAAAGCAGGTTCAACCTAAAGTAGCATGCATTCAAACATAAACATAGATAGTTATGCATAACCGAACATAAAACATAAAGTTAAACTAAGCTAAACTACTTTCGGTCGAAGTAGAGGTCGAGCCAATCCTTCCTCGTCATGTACGGTGTGCCGCAAGCCGGATCCGGGCCAGTACCGTCGTCGGGTCGTTGGGGAAGGCACTCCTCCACTTGTCGACGTCGATCTCCTCGTCCTCCAGGCCCACCTCAACGCCCTCCGCGCCGACGTCGCCGCCACCTTCGACCTCGTCATCAGAGGAGAGCGCGATAACCTTGCCGCCGTCCGCGCCGCCGTCCTCGCCACCTTCGACCTCGTCATCGGAGGAGAGCGCGATAACCTCGTCGCCCTCCGCGCCAGCAAAGATCGCCCGCTCCGCCTCCATGAGCTCCGCGTGCTGCTGGCGGAGCTCTTGCATGCAGGCCTCGTCGGCGGCCTCGGCCTCAAGGCGCCCCCACGCCTCGCAGTCCTCCCATGCCATATCCGAGCTCACCACCACTGGCTCCGGCAGAACGAGGTGGACCGGACGTGTGCCGAAGGGGAAATTGAGCCTAGCCGCCGCGCCGTGGTAGCGGACTTGCCAGCGGTCGTACTCCATGTCCGCGAGCTCGACCGTGTGGAAGCTACAGAGCCACTGGCGGGTGTGGGTCTCTCGATCTGTAATCTCAGCGACCCACGTCCCCCACCGCCGCTGCCGGACCCCGAGGTAGGACTTCATTGGCTGCCAGGTCCGAGGGAGGACGGGGAAGTCCTCGAATCGGTATAGGTGCGCGGCGCCGGGCGGATCGGGCCCGCGGAGGACGACGGGGACACCTCGACGGCCACCTCGCCGGCGTCGGGCGAAAAGGCCGCGATAAACCTCTTTTGGGTCATTGGATCCTCGAGCTTCCTAGCACACAGGCAGAGGTTGAGGATGGAGGCACCGGCGATGGCGGCGACCTATACCAATGGTTTTGACGGTTGTGTGTGTGTGTGAGTGGAGGTTTTGGGGTGTTTGTGGAGGGGGTGGCAAGGTTGTGTTTGAGGAAATATTGCAGCAACTGAAAATTTTACTAGGCGGGAGTAACAAGGCGGGGCTACTGAAAATTTGGCTCAAGGGCGAGCAGATATTTTTGAGATTGCGAGAGATGCAGAGGCGGGAGTAAAATGCCGGGGCTACTGAAAATTTGGAAGGGACTGAAGCAGAGCGGGAGTAACAGACATCGCACACGGTCCGCACATACTAACCGTGTGCTACCAAACATTAAAACCTTCCAGGCGGTAGATATTTTCGAGATTACAAGGCAGTAATATTTTGGAGATTGCGAGGGATGCTGAGGCGGGAGTATTTCGGGAGCGAGCTAGTGTGCTTGACACGCCGGCTGTGGACTGTAGCCGACACACCTTCTCGCGTCAGCTATAGGCATACTATACACCGACGGTGCTCCAGGATATTTTGTACTACATCTCACATGGTTGGTGATAATAAGCTGTGTGGGATCTAATTGATTTTTCTTCTTGATTTGAATTACAAAATGGGGTCACAGCGGCAATGGACGATGTTTGAATTTCAAGACCTTTTATCTGAAGCGAACATGCAACTATACGTGTGTCGTAAAAGAATTGGAATTATTCAGGGTTCGTTTCGACATTTTATACATTAAACTGGTTTTCTAGCCATTTCACGTGCATAGTTCAAAATTAAACTACATGCACATGCACCGGTGCATACAAATTGGTTGAAAAATCAAATCTGTGTCCTTCAGTGCATGCTTAGGCCCCATGCAAGAAACGGGAATGAATTTTTCAGGGTTCGTTTGGCCTTTTTTATACATTAACTGGGTTTTCCAGGCATTTTATGTGCATAATTCAAATTTGAACTACAAGCACATGCTCCAATGCACCAAAGTTGGTTGAAAAATCACATGTGTGTCCTTGGGTGAATTTCTAGGTCCCATGCAAGAGATGGGAATGAAATTCAAACACCAGGGCACTGTTGATTGCCGGCAAAATGTTGGGATACCTGGTTTTTAAATTCTAGTAAATCCAAAACTCGTCTGAAATTCATGAAACTTGGCATGCTATCATGGAGCGGCATCAACATGCGGTGGTGAAAATTTTGTCCCATTTGGGGCAGGTTTGGGTATAAGCTTCTCACAACAAGCATGATGGTTTCTATGGGGAATGTACCACCTTTGGGGACGGGACGATATCCATTCCCTATTATTGCTTTAGAAAATTATCTAGTGTCAACATAGAACAACAGAAGTGTTGTGTTTAATCTTGGAATTTTTTGGGTTCGCTTGGCCTTTTTTATACATTAACTGGGATTTCTAGGCATTTTATGTGCATAATTCAAACTTGAACTACACGCACATGCTCCAATGCACTAAAGTTGGTTGAAAAGTCACATGTGTGTCCTTGGGTGAATTTCTAGGTCCCATGCAAGAGATTGGAATGAAATTCAAACACCAGGGCACTGTTGATTGCCGGCAAAACATTGAGATGCCTGGTTTCTAAATTCTAGTAAATCCAAAACTCGTCTGAAATTCATGAAACTTTGCATGCTATCATGGAGCGGCATCAACATGCCGTGGTAAAAAAATTGTCCCATTTGGGGCAGGTTCGGGTATAAGCTTCTCACAAACCAGAGCTTCTCACAACAAGCTTGATGGTTTCGATAGGGAACGTCCCACCTTTGGGGACGAAACGATATCCATTGCCTCTTATTGCTTTCAAAAAATTTCTCGTGTCAAGATAGAACAACAGGAGTGTTGTGTCAATTTTCGGGATTTTTCGGGGTTTGTTTGGACATTTTATGCATTAACTGAGTTTTCAATGCATTTATGTGCATAATTCAAATTTGAGCTACATGCACATGCTCTAGTGCATATAAATTGGTTGAAAAATCAAATCTGTGTCCTTGGGTGCATGCTTAGGTCCCATGCAAGAAATGGGAATGAATTTCAAACACAAGGGCAACGTTGATTGCCGGCAAAAAATTGAGATGCCTCATGTTTAAATTCTAGTAAATCCAAAACTCGTCTAAAATTCATGAAACTTGGCATGCTATCATGGAGCGGCATAAACGTGCCGTGGTAAAAAATTTGTCCCATTTGGGGCAGGTTTGGGTATATGCTTCTCACAAACCAGAGCTTCTCACAACAAGCCTGATGGTTTCGGTAGGGAACGTCCCACCTTTGGGGATGAAATGATATCCATTGCCTCTTATTGCTTTCAAAACTTTTCTAGTGTCAACATAGAACAACAGGAGTGTTGTGTTTAATCTTGGAATTTTTCAAGGTTCGTTTGGCCTTTTTTATACATTAATTGGGTTTTCTAGGCATGTTATGTGCATAATTCAAATTTGAACTACAAGCACATGCTCCAATGCACCAATGTTGGTTGAAAAATCACATGTGTGTCCTTGGGTGAATTTGTAGGTCCCATGCAAGAGATGAGAATGAAATTCAAACACCAGGACACTGTTGATTGCCGGCAAAATTTTGAGATGCCTGGTTTTTAAATTCTAGTAAATACAAAACTCGTCTGAAATTCATCAAACTTGGCATGCTATCATGGAGGGGCATCAACATGCCGTGTTAAAAAAATTGTCCCATTTGGGGCAGGTTCGGGTATGAGCTTCTAACAAACTAGAGCTTCTCACAACACACATGATGGTTTCGATAGGGAACGTCCCACCTTTGGGGACGAAACGATATCAATTGCCTCTTATTGCTTTCAAAAAATTTATAGTGTCAACATAGAAGAACAGGAGTGCTGTGTCAATTTTTGTGATTTTTCGGGGTTCGTTTGGACATTTTTATGCATTAACTGGGTTTTCTAGGCATTTTATGTGCATAATTCAAATCTGAACTACAAGCACATGCTCCAATGCACTAAAGTTGGTTGAAAAATTTAATCTGTGTCCTTGGGTGAATTTCTAGGTCCCATGCAAGAGATGAGAGTGAAATTCAAACACCAGGGCACTGTTGATTGCCGGCAAAACGTTGAGATGCCCAGTTTTTAAATTCTAGTAAATCCAAAACTCGTCTGAAATTCATGAAACATGGCATGCTATCATGGAGCGGCATCAACATGCCGTGGTAAAAAAATTGTCCTATTCGGGGCAGGTTCGGGTATATGCTTCTCACAACAAGCATGATGGTTTCGGTAGGGAACGTCCCACCTTTGGGGACGAAACGATATCCATTGCCTCTTATTGCTTTCAAAAAAAATTCTCGTGTCAAGATAGAACAACAGGAGTGTTGTGTCAATTTTCGGCATTTTTCGGCGTTCGTTTGGACATTTTTATGCATTAACTGAGTTTTCAATGGATTTATGTGCATAATTCAAATTTGAACTACATGCACATGCTCTAGTGCATATAAATTGGTTGAAAAATTAAATCTGTGTCCTTGGGTGCATGCTTAGGGCCCATGCAAGAAATGGGAATGAATTTCAAACACCAGGGCACCGTTGATTGCCGACAGAACATTGAGATGCCTGGTTTTTAAATTCAAGTAAATCCAAAACTCTTCTGAAATTCATGAAACTTGGCATGCTATCATGGAATGGCACCCGACATGCTATCATGAAATTCGTGTCCATTTTGAGAGAAGGCGCACTCGAATATTGACAGCCAACAAAGGCATTTTGAAAAAATAGCTACCACTTTAATATCTCAAACGTTTGTAGAATTCAAACCGTTTGCGTTCTGTTAACCATTCACGTGATGCCACGTGTCTTGGTTTTAATGGCTGTAGGAGGTGCCGTGCGGACAACTGCTTGACCTTGACTGAATGGGAGGCATCCGAGCGCAGTCCGGTGCGCAGGCTGACCGAGAGGCGTGTAAGCTGTCCTCCAATGCGCACGCTCATCGGGAAGCGTGCGAGCTGTACACTGTGTAGGCTCATTGAGAAGCGACCCCTTTGACTTCCATGGCCGCCGCCTTCCTCTCCATTAATGGCGCCTGAGCCGCTGTATAATACGGGCGGCCTTACTGTTTGCCTCCCATTCCCCTCCCTCCCGCAGACCTCCACCAATGCCATGGCGCAGAACGATCATCTACCACTAGTCTTCAAGTTTGGTGAAGCCCATTCCGAGCCGGAGGAGATAGAATATAAGGAGGAATAGGGCCTCATGGACATGGCCCAGAACGAGCTGGCCGCGGCGGTTGCTGCCCCCGCTCCCGTCCCAGCTCCCATCCCCGCGCCCACGCCAATGACCATCCCCGTAGCATTGACGGGCTGGTTGCCGAGCACTATCACAGAGCTGGAAGCCGCGGGCGTCAACGAGGTCTGCGCGGACCCGTGCGAGCTCGTGTACATGCCAGCGCCTGTGCCCGTGCACGCCCCTGCACCCACCGTGGCGCCGTCCCCCGTGCGTTTGGCTGCACCCGCCGTGCCCGTGCCCGCGCCCCCCCCCCCTCAGTGGCATGGGACGCTGCCGTCGACTGCTACCTCTCAGCGGCGCCAGTTGCCATCCTCCCGCGCCCCGCCCGTCGATCGCGCGACAACATGATGTTTGATTTACAAGTGAAGGACATTTTGTGCTGCCTTGAAGACTTCAACAACGGCGTCCCAGAGGACGACAACGACAACGACGGCATGGCACGCCGCCTCCGCCGCCGCCGCCGGATATAGTTTTTTGGGGTTTAATACTGTATCTCGAATTCTCGATCATATGAATATAAATTCGCAGTGTGACTGAATGAAATATATGGTTTGAACAAACTTCCATTTTTCTCTCTTAATGTACAGACTTATCAAACGATTTTCTTTTGAAAAAAACGACAATGGTTTTTAAATATAAAACACTCATCGCAAACGTTTTAGTTAGAACACCCGGATGCAAACCGACAGCTTCCCCAGGAAGCCAAGGGAAAATGTGCCGAGCAGGATTTCTGCATCCCTTCAACTCAAACGGTTGTTTTGCATGACCCGTGTGCAACCACGTACAAACAATTGGGTAAGATTTGCATATCTGTCATTTTGGGTATGTTGCCATTTGTCAAACTGGAAAGATTGACATTTGTTTATCTAGTAACATTGCCTCAACCTTGTAACACTGTGATTTGTCAAAATATGCAGATAAAAATCACTAGCACTATCTAATTTTTGGAACTAAAATCACTAGCACTGTTCATATGGAAACCACTAGCATGCGTGAGTTGATGGACGCATATGCAAATGTACCATTGATTACATACAACAAGTCATTAGCCCACAACGACAACGAGGATACACGTTGGATTATAGATCATTTCCAACAAAACATTCTAGTAAAGTTTTTCTCACACAACAAATAACAAAGCGATGAAATGAACTTCAGCTAAACCACTCGTCGGCGTTGGAAATGTTTGCTTTGAACCAGAAGTGATTCTCTGGGAAGGGCTAGCTACTGTCAATCTCGAGACCAACGCAGGACTGATCATCCAGGCTGAAGCGGCCTATGTCAGGACCCATATTGGGACGGTAGGGAAGCATAGCAATGTTCGAGGTATAGATACAGTTGCTTCTTATAAATGGTAGTAACGTTCTGTCAAGAGCAGCTGGATCGCCTTCCACCATCATTGGATTGTTTTGTCCAAGGAAGAGCGAGTTTCCTCCAAGACTTTCAATACTGAACCAGGGAGAAGGTGTTGGCACTAGTACACTAGTATCCATCCCGAATACCCTGCAATGGATGTTGGAATAGGTCCGGAGAGTGCGACCATGCGAGACAACACCTGCTTCCTTAGTAACATCAGCAGTGCCCTGTATACAGACAAGAAGAGGTGATCCATCGGAATAAGTTGCCAAGCGCCACTGAGTATATGGGTCCTGCTCGTCCTCATGCTTGCGATCATCAGCATCGTCATCTCCCCCTTGGTTATAAATTTTTTCAAGTATAGGTGGTGGAATGTTCACAGGACCTTGGAAACACAAGAAGGTTAATTAGTAGGGGGGAACTAGCTAACCCGCATGCATGTGGATGAAACAATTATAATTACGGTGGAAGACAAACGTACCGAAAGCATCAGGATTCCATCCAAAAACAGTGCCACAAGTGGTGGCAGCAAACACAAGACCCTCGTATTGAATTGCATCACAGTACTCATCCGTGTACAAAAATTGATTTTTGAGCAATATCCATCGAGGCGTGGAATTAAGGACGGCAACAAGCTTGTCGAAGATAGCAACAACTTCATAGTTCGTGTAATCCCAAGAGCGGTTGGGAACTCGACAAATTGCTATCTTCCATAGACGACAGTCACCAAGATCGTATTTGAACTCGCGTAGAATACCGGTTTACTCAACCTTTGGGTAGTCGTCTGAGATTTTTCAAAGTGGAACCCGGTGACGAGTGTACACATTGACAAGTTCCCACTCGCAGTTGTACCCAATATAAACAACCCAATCTCCATTTGCGCCTGCCCAAGCCTTGCCCTCAAGCGATGGCATCTTAACATCATACATATCATTATGAAGCGGCATCAACTTGCACATGGCGAGGCTTCCCTCGTCCCCGCGCCAGTCAGCAGGGTCACGGCAAAGAAGATAGGGGAGATCAAACCGCTCCTGGACCCTTGGGTTCCTTGTAATGATGTTATTAGTTGAGTCGAGAATGGTCTTGAACAAACCTGTCATGCTAGCCGAGGTGATGACGTCGCAGTGATCAATGAGTTCCTCCACCACGTCATGTTTCTGATCGAGGCAAGAATAACGGGGTCGTTTCCGACCTGTTCCCTCCATGGAGAAGATGATCGAACAATGGAAGAAGGAAGGGTGAAGGCAAATGGAGGGAGGAAGAGCATGCGACTGCAGTTCCAAATCAAGAGGGAAAGGTGAAGAGGCAGTGGACGGTTGCCACGGTACACGAAGAGGCTCCTAGGGAGTGAATGGTTGCCACAGAGGTCACACACTGACGACAAGGGCTGAGTGAACCGCATGCATATATCGCACACACCTTGATCTGGCTGACCATATCTTTTGTGTTGCCTAATCACAAACAGTTCATCCGAGTGAACCGCATGCCGTATATCGCACACACCTTCATCTGGCTGCCCGTTTCTTTTGTGTTGCCTAATCACGAACAGTTCATCCGAGTGAACCGTATGCTGTGTATCGCACACGCCTTCATCTGGCTGCCCGTTTCTTTTGTCCCTCCTCATCGCAAACAGTTAATTGAACTGAACCGTACGCCCTTCATCGCACACGCAACTAAAACCTGAACCGTGTTTGATGCATCCGTCATTGCAAACGTTTTATACATTTCTGACGGTTTTCATACACCACCGTTTGCGATTATTGCATCGCACACAGTTTCTTGAAGGGTCTCTGATCGTAGTGTCGCGTTAGCAGCATCCTGCAGTAGTGTAGGAGCTTGTTTAAGACCATAAAGAGCTTTGTGAAGTTCGTAGATATGATTAGGTTTCTTGGGATTAACAAAGCCGGGAGGTTGTTTAACATAGACTTCCTCCTCAATTTCTCCATTTAGAAAAGCACTTTTAATGTCCATTTGGTATAAAGTGATATCATGGTGATTGGCATAAGCAAGTAAGATGCCTATGGACTCAAGTCCCGCAACGGGGGCATATGTCTCACCATAGTCCATACCTTCGACTTGAGTGTAGCCTTGGGCGATGTGACGGGCCTTGATCCGTACAACTTGTCCATCTTCATCTTGCTTATTCCGAAACACCCATTTGGTTCCAATGACATTGTGCTTGTCATCGGGCTTTTCAACCAATGTCCACACTTGATTCCTCTCGAAGTTGTGTAGCTCCTCATGCATAGCATTCACCCAATCCAGATCCTCAAGGTCTTCTTCAACCTTCATAGGTTCAATGCTCGAAATGAATGAGTAGTTTTCACAAAAGTTAGCCTAACGAGTTTTAGAGCGAGTAATTCTCCTAGTTTGAATATAATCGAATATTTGTTTGACGTGATGATCTCTTGTAACTCTTGCTCTAACTCGTGAGAGATTTTGTTTGGGTTGAGGTGGAACATCCTCTTCATTGTCTTCTTCTTCTTCTTCTTCTTCTTCTTCTTCTTCTTCTTCTCTTTCCTCATTGTTGTTGGCGTTGTCGTTCTCTTGTAGAGGTGGAGAGGGAGGTCGATGTGGTTCATCTTGTTGTACTTCGTCATTTTCTCCGTCTTAACGTGTTCCACTTGTGGATGCCTCCAAGTCAACTTGTGGTTCACCTTCATGTGAAGTTGAGGCTTCCACTTGAATGGACGAAGTCCTCTCCTTCACCTCCGTTGGGTGAATCTTGCCAATAGACAAGTCTTGAATTGCTTCTGAAGGGTCTTTTTCTCCTACATCAATTCGTAATTGCTCTACTTACAAGCCGTTAGATTCATCAAACTTCACATCTACCGTCTCTTCAACTTTTCGGGTGAAATTGTTGTAAACACGGTAGGCTTGAGAGTTTGAGCCATAACCGAGTAGAAAACCTTCATGAGATTTAGGAGCAAATTTCGAACGATGATGCTTATCTAGAATGTAACACCTTGAGCCAAATACTCGAAAGTATCCAACTTGGGGTTCGTTACCAGTGAGAAGCTCGTATGCCGTCTTGCCGAGAAGCTTGTGTAAGTATAGTCGATTTGTAGCATGACAAGCCATCTCCACCGCTTCCGCCCAAAAGTGTTTTGGTGTCTTGTATTCATCAAGAGCATCGTTCTTGCCATCTCAATAAGTGTCCAGTTCTTCCTGTCAACAACTCCATTATGTTGAGGTGTGTACGTAGCCAAGAACTCATGTGAAATACCTTCTTCATCAAGAAAGTTATCCACATTGGCGTTCTTGAACTCCATTCCATTGTCACTTCGAACCTTCTTGATCTTCACTTCAAATTGGTTTTGGGCCTTCCTAGCGAAGTTCTTGAAGATCTTTTGGACCTGCGATTTATCATCAAGAAAGAACACCCACGTCAATCTTGAAAAATCATCAACAATGACCAATCCGAACGAGTTACCACTCTTGTAGGCATTGGGACCGAAAAGATCCATATGAAGTAGCTCAAGCGGTCTTCTTGTGGTCATGATGTTCTTCACGGGATGACTTCCTCCAACCTGTTTTCCTGCTTGACAAGCACTGCAAAGTCTATCCTTGTCAAATATGACATCTTTAACACCAAGGATATGATCACCTTTAATAAGCTTATCAAGATTTCGTATACCCACATGACCTAACCTTCTATGCCATAACCAACCTTTAGAAGATTTAGCAATTAAGCATGTATGAGGTTGAGTTCTCTTAGTGAAATCAACAATGTATTGGTCACCTCTATGAATACCAGTAAAGACTATATTATGATTATTTCTTCAAAACACTTGGCAATCTACTTCAGTAAATAGAACATTGAGACCGAAATCAGCTAACCTATATACATAAAGTAGATTATAACCAAGAGATTCAACGAGCATACCATTCTGGATGGAGCTATCATGGGAGATGGCCACCTTACCAAGGCCAACTACCTTACCCTTGGAGTTGTCACCAAAAGTGACATACTTACGGGGACCGTCGTTCTCAGCAAGCTCACAAAACATGTCCTTATCACCGGTCATATGATCAATACATGCACTATCAAGAACCCATTCCTTTCCTCCGACCATATAACCATGAAGACTAGCCATAAGACCAAAGTGTCTCGTCGATCATCAAGGTCAAAGTCACTATCATCATCCTCATCATAGTATCCATGTTCAACATCATCATGTGAATGATCATCACCTAGAGAAGGTGATTCATTAGATTTATGACCATGACAATGTGCATGTTTATGAATTCTAATAATTTGTGAGAAGATGCTACTAATGACTCCAACATCTCCTTTGGCACGCATAAGGTCTCAAAGCTCAAATAGACAATTATCAAATTTAGGATCACTAGGATTCATTTTATTAAAAGCAATGGACTTTTGAATAATCTCATCTAGATTTTCAAGGAATAGTTTGAAAGTGCCCCTCAAGATATTTCCATATAGTGTAAGCACATTCAAAGGTAGGTAAGCACACAAGCAAATTTCTAGGCAATCCTCTTATGATAAGATCAATAGTTCTAAGATTGCGGGTTATGTCAAGATACTCATCGGGGGTAGGATGCAAGGGAACAATAGGGGGCACACAAGGACTAGTAATATACTTGTTCAAATTATATTCATTGAAAATCTCAAGCATCTCATTCTTCCAAGAATTGTAGAACTCTCCGTCAAGCATAGGTACTCTACATCTAATACTCCCAATCGTAGACTCATCCATCTTCCTCCAACGGTGATTAAACCAAAGCAATGGAGACCAATGCTCTGATACCAATTGAAAGGATCAATAAGAGGGGTCTAGAGGGGGGTGATTAGACCCTCAACAAGTAAAAGTGGCAATTTTTAGGTTGTTCAAGTTGAGGTGGAGTTTTATCACAAGTTTAAGCATTCACAATACATTTCAAGCAAGCATGGCAAGAGTATATGCAGCAGAAAGAGTAAAGCATAATATTTGCAAGAATGTAAAGGGATGGGATTCGAGTGTGCAAATGTAATGAAGACACGGAGATTTTTGGCGTGGTTCCGATAGGTGGTGCTATCGTACATCCACGTTGATGCACTACACAAAAATACACTTCCGTGATGATACGTGTTTGTCATAGTAGGTCACGTTTTCTGTCATGCATGTACATCCATGATGATTTTATGACAGAATCAAGATAGTCATACCTGTTGAAAGATCGTGGATGTCGCCTAGAGGGGGGGGTGAATAGGCGCTTTAAAATAATTACGGTTTAGGCTTGAACAAATGCGGAATAAACCTAGCGGTTAATTTGACAAGCACAAAACCTACAACAACAAGGCTCACCTATGTGCACCAACAACTTATGCTAAGCAAGATAAACAACTAAGTGATAGCAAGATATATGACAAGAAACAATCTGGCTATCACAAAGTAAAGTGCACAAGTAAGGGTTCGGGTAAGAGATAACCGAGGCACGCGGAGACGACGATGTATCCCGAAGTTCACACCCTTGCGGATGCTAATCTCCGTTTGGAGCGGTGTGGAGGCACAATGCTCCCCAAGAAGCCACTAGGGCCACCGTAATCTCCTCACGCCCTCGCACAATGCAAGATGCTGTGATTCCACTAAGGGACCCTTGAGGGCGGTCACCGAACCCGTACAAATGGCAACCCTTGGGGGCGGTCACCGAACCCGTACACTTTGGCAACCCTTGGGGGCGGTCACCGGTACCCGTCAAATTGCTCGGGGCGATCTCCACAACCTAATTGGAGACCCCGACGCTTGCCCGGAGCTTTACACCACAATGATTGAGCTCCGAACACCACCAACCATCTAGGGCGCCCAAGCACCCAAGAGGAACAAGCTCAAGGGCACCAAGCACCCAAGAGTAATAAGCTTCTCAACTTGTAACTTCCACGTATCACCGTGGAGAACTCAAACCGATGCACCAAATGCAATGGCAAGGGCACACGGAGTGCCCAAGTCCTTCTCTCTCAAATCCCACCGAAGCAACTAATGCTAGGGAAGAAAATGAGAGGAAGAACAAGAAGGAGAACACCAAGAACTCCAAGATCTAGATCCAAGGGGTTCCCCTCACATAGAGGAGAAAGTGATTGGTGGAAATGTGGATCTAGATCTCCTCTCTCTTTTCCCTCAAAAACTAGCAAGAATCCATGGAGGGATTGAGAGTTAGCAAGCTCGAAGAAGGTCAACAATGGGGGAAGAACACGAGCTCAAGAGATAAGGTTCATTGGGGAAGAAGACCCCCTTTTATAGAAGGGGAAAAATCCAACCGTTATGTGCTCAGCCCGCATACGAGCGGTACTACCGCTCCACGAGCGGTACTACCGCTCTGGCGGAAGAAGCAGGGAAAAGGAGCAACCAAACATGAACCTTGGGGCGGTAGTACCGCTTATAAGCGGTACTACCGCGCACCCCAGTGGTACTACCGCTGGAGGAGCAGAACACGGGACCAAAAAAAACAGTAGCGGTACTACCGCCCGACCGGAGCGGTACTACCGCTTATAGGCGGTACTACCGCCCATCACGGCGGTACTACCGCTTATAGGTGGAACTGCCGTGCCTTACTGCCGTGCAACTACTGCAAAACTCGACACGAAAAATGCAAGACCCAAAATCGAGGCGGTACCAGCGCGGAACCGTAGCCGTACTACCGCTTATGGCCATAGGTGGTACTACCGCTTTGGACAGCGGTACTACCGCTTGGGGTGATAAGCGGTACTGCCGCTCTGGCCGCGGTACTACCGCTAGGAAACCAAAACTGCCATAACTTGTGCATATGAGCTCCGAATTGAGCAAACTCAAGCTTGTTGGATTGAGAAAGACGAGTAGCATCAAAACATCAAAAACATCATAGAACAACCGGCATAACCTCCAACATCGAAAACATCATAGAAGATGCGAGTGAACTCCGTTTTCGATGAACTCGAGCTTGTCATCAAGATGACCATAAGCTCCAAAACTCACAAAGAGAAGAACCAAACAAGAACCAACAAAGATGATGCAAGGATGCAATGGTTTGAGCTCTCTATGAACGATACGATCAAGCTACTCATCGAGAGCCCCCCTTGATAGTACGGCAATCGATCCTATAACCCGGTCTCCCAACTACCATCATGAGACCGGTAAAATAGAAAACCTATCAAGAGCAAACCTTTGCCTTGCACATGGTCCACTTGAGCTAGATGATGACGATCTTGACTCCCTCAAGTTGGACCACCTTTCTTGGTTGTGTTGGCTCGATGAAGACTAGTTGATTGCTCCCCCATACTCCACTATGGGTGAGCCACTCTTCCGCACATCTTCACCAGTCCATTGTCACCACAATGGACGGCAAGCTTCAAGCATTTGATCTCGTCATGATGCTTCACTTGAACTTGCGCACCGCAACATCTTCACAAGTCCATTGTCGCCACAATGGATGGCAAGCTTCAAGCATTTGATCTCTTCATGATGCTTCACTTGAACTTGCACACCGCAACCTAACCCCACAAAGAACTCTCACGAAGATCATGGGTTAGTACACAAAGCGTAATCGACAATGCTTACCACACCATGGGATCGCTTGATCCCTCTCGGTATATCTTGTGCGCTTTGTGTGTTGATCAACTTGATTCACTCTTGACTTAGTCTTGATCAACCTTGACTCTTTCCAACTCTCTTCATTTGGATGATGTCTTGAAGGTAAACATGAATGATCACACAATCTTCTTCTTCAACACATGCTTGCAATAAGTTCTACTCTCACATGACCAATCTTTGGATAATTCCTTAATAACACCTTGGTCACCACATAAACTCCTTGAAACCAACACATGGACTTCAAGAAATGCCTATGGACAAATCCTTCAAATATAACTCAAGGCAACCATTAGTCCATAGAGATTGTCATCAATTACCAAAACCAAACATGGGGGCACCGCATGTTCTTTCACCTGTGCTGTCGTAGAAGTGTTCCATGACAATACCAAAATTATCATCACGGAAGTGTCCACTTCCATGACGATAAATGGCACGTCATGGAAGTGTTTTCGTCAAGGGTGACCGACACGTGGCATCCACTGTAACGGGTCGCCATTAAGCTATCGGGTGCCGGTTTGGATCCGATAACCTGTTAACAGCCCCGACCAATGGGGAAATTCCACGTGTAAACTTCTCATTCGCTGGAGGATCCACGTGTCGGCTCAGCGTTGGGACAGATGTCATCCACTCATAGTACGGGAGGCGCCTATTATACGTCGGCACGTGGCAAGGACCAACAGTGGCCCATTCAGGTGAAAAAGGCCGGCCCGATTAAAATTAGCAGGCCGGACCATATAAGGCCTACTTGTGTCAGGTCCATTTAAGCCCACGACCCATACAAGATGTGCCAATTCGGCCCGTCAACGGCCCATTAATGATTTGACACCATTGCAGCCCATAGTCAGTTCGAGCCCGTTAACAGCCCGCTATATATTTGGCTCAATATCGGCTCGATGTGGTTTCGGCCTGTTAACGGCCCATTCAAGGGATGAGACAATTTTCAGGATGTATGAATTTTGGCCTTTCAGCGACCCGTTAAGTGTTGGGCCAATTTCCGGCCCGGTGTGTCTTTCAGCCTGTTAACGGCCCATAAATGAGTTGGGCCATTTGCAGTCGGACTTGAGTTTTGGCCTTTTAATGGCCCATGCTCTTCATGGTCCAATACCAGCCCGGTTTCTCTTTCGGCCTGCTAAAGGCCCACAACACAGTTGGGCCATATACAGTACGACCTGACTTTCAGCCTCTTAGCGGCCCATGCTCTTCATGCTCCAGTACGAGCCCACTGTCTCTTTCGGCCTGCTAAAGGCCCACAATATAGTTGGGCCATATGTAGCCCGACCTTAGTATCGGTGTGTTAACAGCCCGTGAAATCAAATGGGCCCATCTATTGCCCGCTTCGATGTCGGCTTGTTAACGACCCGGGAGGTAACAGGGCCGAGCATTATCTGTCGGCTCGTTTCAATTATATAGACCCAATAGAGCTTTCGGCCTGGTTACGACCCATTAACTTAATGGGCCCACTAAAGCTTGAACATGTCTGTAGGCCCAATTAGATAATTTGAGCCCATTACGACGAGCAATTATGGACAGGAGCAAACTGATCAATCAAAGGCCCTATGAGAATTTTGCCCCTGCGAGCCCATTAAGGGAAGTGGGCTGCTTCCTTCATATAGGGCCCACGATTGTTCGTCCTAACTAATAATTTCATTGCTTTTTAGCTTCCTAGTGACCAGTTAGCTGGAATGCGAGGCGCGCTAAGAAAACGTACGACATACAAGGAAAAATGTTGCACATCCAGCATATATTACAGGAAATTACATCCACCGGGCAATCAAAGATTGATGCCAGTGCAAATAAATGAACAGAACCTAACGATCTACAACCTCACAATCTGCAACCTCAGTGTGGATGACACCCATAAGCATGTGAGCAAGTTCTTCCTTCTTTGCTACATTATCTCTGAAAACATTGATCCGTTGTTGTTGCGCAAGAATGTGCACCTCTGATTCCTCCACGATTTCCATCATTGCTTCAGCCAGTAATGGGTTCACAAACATACATTTTTTTCTATTGCATTCGAGACAGAGGAAACTGAACAGATTCAGATGGCGATTTTGGCAGGCTTGTATTATGGATAGTGGAGAGTGTCTCGACCACTGCATCATAACATAAATTAGGAGGGAAACCGAACAGATTAATCAAGATTTATTGCCATATTACCTGGCCTAGATTTACTGGAAAGAAACAATGGGGTTGCCTTGCTGTTTTCAGAGTTTGTCTTCTTATCTTCAGCAGCCTGCACCAAATTAACACACTAGCATTGCTATCATTGGCCAGGTCAGATAATAGGAAAAAACATTGACACAATGAACATTTGGGCAACCAGACCACACCAGCCTACACCAAATTAACACAATATGGCATAGCTATCATCAGCCAGGTAAGGTAGTACGAAAGCAACATTGACACAATGAATGAATGGGAAACCAGAACAGCACCAAAATTTAGTAATGTGCATGATATGAGATAGTACACTCATGCAGCTCAGTATGCAAAACTACCACGCAGTTTTCCTTACAAAAATCAACATTGTCGCCTTTAATTATACATTTTGCTACAACTAAATCTAGATCAAATAAAGGTTGGATTCACACCGATTAACAAAATACATGCTAATGTAAAAATATAGTGATATACGACAGGTACTTACATAAGCATTGGAGCACAGAGAATTCCAGCAAGATACTTTCCTCGGATACGGTCCCAGTATAGAAAGTATGCTATCCTTTAAGCTTATTTTCTAAAAGAGAGATGGTTAAGAGACATGTAGAAAATATGATCAGAATGCTATAAATTTCATGATGCGAGGATACACACACGCTTCTTAGAATGGAGTTGACATATTTTTGCTGGACTAGTGTCGGTGTACAAAAAGAGGGGCACACTTTTGTACCCCTTTACCTGTGCATGGGCAGTCGGAGCCGCACCGATGACCACACCAAGTAGAACAAGGGAGGTGAGCCAAGGTAAGACCGAAGCCCAAGACAATCAAAGCAACGCCAAGGCTAAGACCACAAAGAGCAGAGGGGCGAAGCAGGTTCCCCCGGCAAGACCCTTGCCGGGCGGCCTCAGCGACCCCGGCAAGACCCTTGCCGGGACAGCTCGCCCCTCACCAACAGAACGAGCCACCCTTGAGCCCACGGCCCCAACGCCGTCATCAAAATGGGGCCAGGGCTCGGGAAGGCACCTCTATGGTGGCATGCAGATCTTTGTGAAGACATATTTAAGATCAGATGAGGATCAGAAGATGACGATTCTTGGCAAGATCCCTGCCGAGGAAGGCCACCAGACCCCCGGCAAGGTCCTTGCCGGGGGACGACAGCACGCCACGGCAAGACCCTTGACGGGCCACCCGGCAAGACCCTCGCCAAGGACGCCAGCAGGGCCACCGCCAAACCTGCGCCGAACAAGCTTCCACCACCGTTCACATGCAGCTGCCAGCCGAACCAGCTGGGCAGGCACCTAGTTGGCAACATGCAGCTCCCCGGCCAACTCATCGAGCGCCTGCGTGGCGGCATGCAGATCTTCGTGAAGCTCCAGCACCGCGCCACCTCAGCTGCCTGACTGCCTACATGGCACCACGCACCTCACTGGCCAGGGCGCATGTCAAGGTGAAGAGGCGCGGCGACGGACGGGACGGGCCTCGCCCCCGTCCCCACTAAAGCAAGGGGACACCTAAGCTATGCATTAAATGTGTCTTGTCCTGTAATACGAGCGATAAGCTTAGGGCACTGTACGCCTTTCCACCTCCTGTGTGTCACTGTGGCTGCCCCTTACAACTATAAAAGGAGGCCTATGGCATACTGGAGGAGGATTCGGCTCTTTCGAACCACACACTGACCACAGCTAGTTCGAGAGCTCAAGAACTCTCAGAAATACACCCACCAAAGCAGGACTAGGGCTTTACGCATCCTCGCGGCCCAAACCTGGGTAAACGATCCCTGTGCTGTCTACTAGCCCTGCTCTCCTCGCAACCCTGCGCCCCGGCAACGTAGTAGGGATTCTTGTGATCCCATAGGTGTCGTTCCACACCGACATCTTTGGCGCGCCAGGTAGGGGGTGCAATTGTGAGAATCTGGTCTGGTAGTTAGCCTAGCAGTTCTTCGTCGCTATGGCCCCTAAGAAGAAGACGGCCACGGCGGTCGGCTCGTTGGGAGCCGCACGGCCCGTGCTGGTGCGGAC
Organism: Triticum aestivum; assembly: GCF_018294505.1. Classification (NCBI taxonomy): domain Eukaryota; kingdom Viridiplantae; phylum Streptophyta; class Magnoliopsida; order Poales; family Poaceae; genus Triticum; species Triticum aestivum. Next base: position 410,848,721 of record NC_057802.1, on the reverse strand, counting down.
GAGCAGCGGACCGGTCGCAGACAGGACCCTGGCCGCGGCCCGCGAGCACCAGCATCGCCCAGGCAGTCGGAGCATGGCGAGCGGCGTCGTTCGCGTGCCAGATGACCGGCTACACGTCGCCGGATCCAAAGACAAAGCTGGGCCCCCCGTAGGCGGCGCGGGGCCCTCCACGGGCGTCGTTGTGCCGACTTCGGGCGGCGCAGCGACCTCCAGGACACCTACACCGGTGACCACCGCGCGTTCTTCCCATGGTGTGCGCCGAGCAGCGTCACCATGTTGGTGACCCTGGTCACCGCCGTGGGAAGAGCCCTGTGCGTCATCGGCAAGATGAAGGGGTTCAGCACGCTCACCGAAGCGTTGGTGAAAATGGCACGCAGCCGCTGGGTCGTGACGGAGCTCCTTCTAACATAGTTAGAAGTCGAAGCGCGCCGCGATCCACGCAGCTGTCGCCGCCGCCCACACCAGCGGAAGCTTTGGCGCGTGCGCAGCTGCTCCTCGATTTCCCTCCTGCTGCTAAGAAGCTCGACGAGTGGAGGGCCACCATCCGGAGCCTCGTCGCCATCGCCAACAAAGACGATCCGCGACCAACGGGGCCCTCGGGTCGGCGCCCCACCGAGCCACCACATGCTGGCGCTGGGAGGACCGAGGAAGCTGCGGCCATGGTGCACTCTCCTCCTCCTCGCCAGCCGCTGCGGGCATCGGCCCATCGTGACGACGCTTGTGATAACATCTCCATAGCATCGTCTGACCCGCGGACCCTCGACGACCAGCGCGAGGTCCTTCGGGAACGAGCTCACGAAGACGCTCGAACCACCGTCAAGCGTCGGCGCGAAACGCGCCGCCAGTCGGACAAGCGGGGAGGACCCGCTATGGACCACCCGGCACCAGGGGGCTCCGGCGGCCTACCTTTCGAGGTGGGCTGCCCGGCCTTTACCCGTGAGCTGCGGCAGTTCCAGTGGCCGTCCCACCGCACGTTCAAGCCCGACGTCGGTGAGAAGTACACTGGCAAAACCCATCCGTCCGAGTTCCTCAGCATCTACACCATCGCGATGCAGGCTGCTGGGGCTCGCGACGACAAGGTGCTTGCCAACTATTTCCCGCTGGCGCTCAAGCCCAATGTGATGTCTTGGTTGATGCACTTGCCGGTGGATTCCATTTCTTCTTGGTCGGATCTGTGCCATGAGTTCATTGGCGCCTTCACAGGAGGCCACCAAGCTCATGGCCAGGCCAGTGATCTGCACATCGTTCCCCAGAAGGAAGGGGAGACCCTGCGCATGTACATCCAGAGATTCAGCCGGGTAAAGTACAACATCCCCGACGTTCATCCCGCCGCTGTGATTAGCGCGTTCCACCAGAACATGCACAATCGCAAGATGCGTGAAGAGCTGGCGATGACCAAAGTTAAGGACGTGGCCGAGCTCTACGTCCTGGCCGATAGGTGCGCCCGGGCTGAAGAGGGAAGGAAGTACCCCGGCGAAGACGCCGGCGCGGAAACCGACTCTACCGATGAAGACGCCACTACCCCGAAGAGGAAGGGCCGGCGTCGCAAAAGGAAACGCAAAGGCAAGACCGTGCTTGCCGTTGAGGGATCTGACGACACCGGTGCCGGCAAGAACGTCAAAGCAGACGCCCCCAGCAAGGAGATTGCCGGGTGCGCCGCCTGCCGAGCCTTGGCGGCTATCGACAAGCCAGGAAGCTCCGGCAAGCAATACTGCAAGATCCACCGCACCAAGGGCCACGACCTCCAGAACTGCCGGCAAGTCGAGCTGCATGCTGAGAAGCAAAAGGCTGAGTACGAGAGACGGGACAAGGAGAAGGACCAGGACGGTGCGGAGGGGTCCGGCAAGAAGCGTGGCAGCCAAGGAGGCTGCCCCGGCAAGGACAACCAGCAAGAGAGGCCCGCCCGGGGCCGCAACAAGAAACAGGAAGACGATGGTCACGACGAGGACGACGAGTCCGGTGAGCAAGGGTTCCAGAAGGCTACAAAGGCCATGTGCGTCGATGGCGGCGCCTCGCTGCATACCTCTCATCACCAGCTCAAGCAGTGGGCGCGTGAGATTATGGCAGCAGAGCCGTCGTTCGACGCTCAGAAGCCGCTGAAGTGGTCCAGCACGCCCCTCATCTTTGACACCGAGGACCACCCTGACCGCACTACCGCGGTCGGGTGTTTGCCATTGTTGGTCTCACCAACGATGCGCAACCTCAGAGTGAACAAGATGTTGGTTGACGGCGGGGCCAGCCTGAACCTGATCTCTCCTGTCGTGATCAAAAAGATGCAAATCCCTGATGGAGACCTTGAGGAAACGGGCACGTTTCAAGGGGTCAATCCGGGGAGGAGCCAGCCGAAGGGAAAGGTCACACTACCCGTGACGTTCGGAGGAGAGTTGAACTACAGGACGGAGAGGATCATCTTCGACGTAGCCGAGATCCCCTTGCCCTACAACGGGATCCTCGGCCGCCCGGCACTAGCCAAGTTCATGGCGGGATCACACTACGCCTACAACATGCTAAAGATGCCCGGGCCGTTGACCATCATCTCCGTCCCCTCCGACAAGAAGGACGCGCTGATCTGCGCTGACCAGCTCTACCGGGAAGCAGTTGCAGCGGCTGGCGCCAAGGCACCTACTCCTACCGCTGAAGCCCCGGGAGGGAAGAAGAAGCCCGGCAAGACCTCTCGCCCCCACTCCGGCAAGCGCACCTCCTCGGAGTGTTGTGCTACCGTCGAGGACGTGCCAGAGAGCTCTACCGACAAGAGCAAGAAACCCAGGGCCGAGCTACCGCAGACCAAGAAGGTGCCCGTCAAGGAGGATGGCACGGGAGGGGCCTTCACCATAGGCTCCACCCTCGACAGAAAATAGGAAGGCGTGCTCATCACCTTCCTGTGGGCGAATGTCGACGTGTTTGCATGGCAAGCATCCGACATCCCTGGTGTTCCCAGGGAGGTGATTGAGCACCACCAAGTTGTCTGCCCCCACGCGCGGCCCGTCAAGCAGAAGGTTAGAAAGCAGGCTCTAGAGAGGCAGGAGTTCATCACAGAGGAGATCAGGAAGTTGGAAGCGGCAAGCAGAAGGTCAGAAAGCAGGCTCTAGAGAGGCAGGAGTTCATCACAGAGGAGATCAGGAAGTTGGAAGCGGCGGGTTTGGTGAGAGGAATGCTCCACCCGACGTGGTTGGCCAATCCGGTAGTGGTGCTCAAGACGAATGGGAAGTGGAGACTGTGTATTGATTATACAGATATCAACAAGGCTTGCCCTAAGGACCCCTTCCCGTTGCCATGCATCGACCAGATTGTTGACTCCATGGCCAGGTGCGATCTGCTATCATTCCTCGACGCCTACTCAGGCTACCACCAGATCTTCATGACGAAAGAGGATGAAGAGAAGACAGCATTCATCACCCCATGTGGTACGCATTGCTTTTTACGGATGCCTTTCGGGTTGAAGAGTGTTGGCTCAACGTTCGCAAGAGCAGTCCAAATTGGTTTTGAACCCCATCTCCATAGAAATATGGAGGCCTACATGGATAATATAGTGGTCAAAACCAAGGACGGGCCAACTCTTGTGCAAGATCTGGAAGAGACATTTGCTAACCTGCGCAAGATCAACCTCAAGCTGAACCCTGAGAAGTGTGTCTTCGGCGTTCTGTCCGGCAAGCTTCTCGGGTTCCTTGTGTCACAGCGCGGGATCGAGGCAAACCCTGACAAGATCAAGGCTATTGAGCAGATCGAGGCACCCAAGCGGATCAAGGATGTGCGTCGGCTCACTGGCTGCGTTGCCGCCATGAGCTGATTCATCTCCAAGTCCGCCGAGCGCGCCCTTCCCTTCTTCAAAATCTTGAAGAAGGCTGGCCCAATAGAGTGGACCCCAGAAGCCGAGGCAGCACTGCAGGATCTGAAGAAATACCTTTCCTCCACGCCAATACTGGTTGCGCCCAAACCACAAGAGTCGTTGCTGCTGTATCTGGCGGCGACGAATCAAGTGGTCAGCGCCGCACTGGTGGCACAGAGGGAGGTCGATGAGGAGGCAGCAATGGCGGCAGAACTAGCGGATGGCAAGCCAAAGATTCGCCCGGCAGGGCCTGGTGCCGACAAGGCGCGACCCCCGGCAGAGTCTGGTGCCACCTAGGCAGTGCCCGCGTAGTCGAGTGAGGTGGTGCCGAAGAAGAAGATGATGCAGCACCCGGTTTACTTTGTCAGCTCCTTCTTGCAGGGGGCTAGGTCGAGGTATTCCGGCGTGCAAAAATTGCTCTTCGGCCTCCTTATGGCCTCAAGGAAGTTGCGTCACTACTTCCAAGCCCACGAGATCACTGTCGTCACCCGCCTCCCATTGCAACGGATACTGCACAACCCAGACGCAACCGGAAGGATTGTGGAATGGGCCTTGGAGCTGTCAAGCGTCAGTTTAAAGTTTGAAAGTACCTCGACAATTCAGAGCAGAGTCTTGGCGGAGTTCATCGCAGAATGGACCTCGACGCCTGATGAAGAAATCCAGGAGACCACTCTCCCCGGCGAGGAAGCAGACCGCGACTGGATCATGTACTTTGATGGGGCTTTCTCGCTGCAAGGCGCCGGTGCCGGTGTGCTGCTCGTCGCACCCACCGAAGAACACCTCAAGTACGTGATCCAGATGCACTTCCCCAGGGAGATGTCCACCAACAACACTGCTGAGTACGAGGGATTGCTTGCCGAGGATCGCGGCAGACCTCGGGGTTAAGAAGCTCATCGTCAGGGGTGACTCGCAGCTCGTTGTCAGGCAGGTCAACAAGGACTATCAGAGCCCATTGATGGAAGCTTACGTAGATGAGGTGAGGAAGCTGGAGGAATGCTTTGACGGTATCCAGGTGGAGCACGTCGCCCGAGCGGAGAACGACATCGCCGATTACCTGTCAAAGTGTGCCGCATTCAAGCTACCTGTGGAACCAGGTACCTTTTTGCTCCAGTTAACTCAACCATCCGTCGAACCATCAGCGGGGCAGAACAAGCGGAGGAAATCAGGTCCCGGCAAGTACTTTCCTACCGAGCCCCCTGGGGCTGCCGGTAAGGGTGCTGCCGCGGATGCTGAGCCTGCCCAAGAGCAACTGGCTCCAGCAGGGCGTCAAGCCCTGGCCGTAGAGACAGCCGCTCCCATGGCGGAAGAGATGCCTTTGGTCCTTGCCGTCGAGCCCCAGGCTCCGGCGTGGGTGCAGCATACCGTCCAATTCCTCCAAACAGGGGAGCTTCCTAAGGAGCAAGAAGAAGCGGAGAAAGTAGCCCGTCGGTCCGCCCTGTACCAGTTCGTCGATGACGTCCTGTACCGGAGAAGGCCGAACGGTGTGAAACTCAAGTGCATCCCCCGGGAGGAAGGGCTGGAGCTGTTGGCGGAGATACATGGAGGCATATGTGGCTCCCACATAGGGTCGAGGGCCCTTGCCGGGAAGGCATTCCGGCAAGGTTTCTTCTGGCCCACCGCCCTCCAGGATGCGACGGCACTAGTAACCAAGTGTGAAGCGTGCCAGTTCCATTCAAAGAAGCTTCATCAACCAGCCCAAGCCCTTCAAACAATCCCTCTCTCCTGGCCAGTCTTGGTCTGGGGGCTCGATACTGGGCCCTTTCCCCCATGTTGTCGCGGGCTTTGAGTACTTGTACATTGCAATCGACAAGTTCACAAAGTGGCCGGAGGTGGAAGCAGTGAGGAAGGTGACTGCTCAGTCAGCCGTCAAGTTCTTCAAAGGACTGGTCTGCCGTTTTGGTGTGCTAAACAGAGTCATCACCGACAACGGCACGCGGTTCACAAGCCACACCTTCATGCAGTACATCCAAGACCTCGGCAGCAAGGTCTGTTTTGCTTCCGTGGCGCATCCATGGAGCAACGGCCAAGTGGAGAGGGCAAATGCTGAAGTATTGCGAGGCTTGAGAACGAAGACCTTTGACAAGCTGCACAAGAGTGGAAGGCGCTGGATTGATGAGTTGTCGGCGGTTCTTTGGTCGATCAGGACGATGCCAAATCGAGCCACCGGCCAGACACCTTTTGCCCTGGTATACGGGGCAGAAGCAGTTCTCCCCACGGAACTCATATACGGGTCACCTCGAGTGCTCGCTTATGATGAGCTTGAGCAAGAGCCGTTGCGCCAAGATGACGCGACGCTCCTTGAGGAAGATCGTCTTCGGGCGGCTGTGAGAGCGGCACGCTACCAGCAAGCCTTGCGCCACTACCATAGCCGCAAGGTTCATGCCCGAAGATTTGAGGAAGGCGACCTTGTTCTTCGGCGCGTTCAGTGGGCCAAGAATACCAACAAGTTAACGCCGAAGTTGGAAGGCCCTTATTGGGTAATGCGAGTCACCAGGCCTGGCGCAGTCCGCCTAGAGACCGAGGATGCCGTCCCAGTGAGCAACTCCTGGAACATCGAGCATCTCCGCAAGTTTTACCCGTAAGGCGCGGCTTGCCGGGCCTCTCGGCAAGCCACCTTTTGTACAAGCTTTGCCGGCAAGGCATGTGACCCTTTGTACAAAGGCAGGCGCAGACCCTGAGCATAAATAAATGAAGCGCTGGTGCCCTAAGTCATAGCATGCATGCTAGGTCGAGTCTATTCCTCAGTTAGGGTTGATAGTGCTCAGCAGCGACTAACCCCTAGCTTAGATGTCGAGTGCACGTCTATCTGTTCCTCTTCTGTCCTCTTTTGGTTCACATGAGCACTTCTGCCGAGCTACTTGAAAAAATGTGGCATATATTTAACCCATGTTTTCTAGAATGTACAGTCCATGTGCTCGGCTGGGTGAACAAATAATTTTGCGTCAATGCGGCCCATTTAATATTTTCTAAGAAATCACAACCCATTTGCACTTTCTTGAAATACACGAATTAGCTGGGCTCGTTCTATATATAATGTTAGGTTAGAAGGAGCAATTAATATCAAAAAATAAACGGAGCGACACATTTATATATATAAAATTAACAAATTAGTGAGTTATTGCTCAAAATAAAAATGAGCGCGTTATTATTACATTGGTCCTTAAAATCTTCGCAAGCTTTTGTACGCAATCACCAGGATTTTTCTTGCTTGTGAGTCAAAAACAACCAGGATTTTCCTTGCCAACTTGTGTTAAACATTTACTTTTATAAGTTAATAACACGTGGGATGTTTTTATAATGTATATATAAGTCTATAAAATATACGATAAGCAGTGCAATTCTTCTCGGGAAGAAGGTGTGCCGTTGACACCCACACGTCACAAATCCCACAGTAGACATACTAACAAGTTCACACACAAGTACAACAGAAAAGGTAAACATTCGTATCAAACTCAGGTTCACAGGACACGTTCATATTCATAGCCAACATTCACAATCAACAACTCAAAAGATTCCTATATACACAAGTTCAGCATGTCTATGCATCCAAATGATTGATAGATCACACGACAATATTCATAGATAATTCACAAAAAGATTCAGATATACACATGTTCAGTATGTTTATGCATCCAAATGATTGAGATCACAGCCAATATCATCCATGGACGAACTTTAATTAGCTAGGGTACAGACTGGTAAATGGTGTTCAGTCGGTGGTACTTCTTGCTAAAATTAATGCTTGTACGAGTAAACTTTCGAGTACATAAGAGGCAGCATAGACAATCTGAACTTTGCTTGTAGGTTTATCCTCAAATAGTGGCCTCGTGCCGAGGGAGGTTTGAGAAACTTGGCCACTACTGTCATCCAACTAGTTTACTGGCTCATCTTGGTCCTGTAGCTCGCCAAAATTCCACATTGCAGACAAGAAAGGAGGCGGTTGAGAAAATGAACCACCCAAATTTTTTGTGCAGTTCAACTGAAATGGAGCATCCCTGGCATGCAGACTGATTAAGTGCCAGATGAATATACGCGTCAACCAACTTGTCTGGAATCTTTAGACTCCATGCCATACAGTTCGCTACCATATGTGCCGATAACCAAAAGGCACAAGTTGGGACCAAAGACTGGACTGCGTTTTTCTTGGCTATGCGCCAAGCAATATTTTTGGCGTTCACTCTCCTAACACTTGGAGTTTGACAACTGGTTGACGCCGGTTGACACTCGAATGAATATAGGTACTTCTTCTTGTCAACATCGATGCTTGTCTGAGTGAAATTTGGAGTACATAGCAGCAGCATAACTATGTGTCCATCTGATCTTTTTGTGCAGTTCTACTGAAATCACCCAAAGTAATGATTTGCCTGCGAGTTTAGGCTCCAAGTTACTCCTTTATGAAATTGGCAAACAGTAGCACAATACCAAATTACCAATAAATATGACAAGCACAATAATCAGGATAAAGACCAGTACCAACCTGTGTGAGGTAGCATATCAATTACTATTTCCTTTGACTGGAAGCCGAGATAAGCGAAGCGACTGACAGCAAAGGAAGGAAGCAAGCCCAAATTAGCGACTCACAGGAAAGGAAGGAAGCTATCGAGGCAATGAAGCACCCAAAGTTTTTGTGCAGTTCCACCAAAATTGAGCATCCCTGTTGGCACATATATTGAGAGAGTGAGATTACTATAATAGTGGGACTAGTTGATGCAACATAGTAGTCTTGCTTAAAGAGAGGTATTAGTTTATTTAATCAGTGCCAATTAGCTCAACACTCAAAGCATTGCCATGTATCATAGGTTGCAGAACTTTAACGTGCAAAGAAAAAGGAGTTTCTCATGACAGTAGCACGATACAAATAGAGATGACAGCAAACTAATATGGATGAAGGCCTTAGGCCGGTACCAACCTGAGCAAAAAAGCTTATTCATGTAGTCCCAGAAGAGATGATAAAGCACTCACTGGAATCACTCAATAGTATATATTTTTGTGCACTTCAAATGTATGGTTGAAATCACTCTTGTTTACCAGTGCTGAGATTATATCAAAAGATTATCAAGAACTTCCAACAGAGTTAAAGCACTGGCTGGGATACAGTTCATTGTATTGTCTTGTGTAGTTCCACTAAAATGTATGATTGGCACAAAATGATCCCTTTTTGCACAAGTGGGAACAAGGTGAAACCTTCATTAGCTTAGTGAGAAAGGATAGAAAGACATTAGCATATTACTCTAACAGTAGCATCAAATTCATGATGGACAATACGCAAAACATTGCCTCACTGAACCAGTGGCAATAAATTGACATGCAAAACAATAGCACTATTATGTCATGACACTACCAAGATTCCCTCCCTGCTCCACCACATGATTCACCTCCACAGACAAACATACACACGTACATGATTCAGCATAGGGTGCTACTAAAGATTTGTTTAACTCTGACAGGAAAATTAGGCAGCAATAAGTTAGTGGTACTTAAGTACTCCTAATTAATTAAGTGGCCTTGCAGGAGAGACATGAGAAGTGGAAGGGCTCCCTGGAGGATTGTCTCACATGTAAGGTAGACGTTGCCGGAGCCCTTGAATGGCTTCGACTGAGGCCTCGGGCTTCAGCAAGATCACCTTGGCACTGTTTATTCTTATTCTTCTTCCTCTTCAGGCTCTGTTTCTCTTTCTCCTCACTAGTTGGTGAAACCAAGTACATGATTGGCCTTCTATTTCAGAATTGGTTTTGTCAGTGAGGGAGTACAATCGTACTAGTTAACAATAGCATTATTTTCTCATGGCAGTCGCAAAATAGAGATGAACACATGCATTAAATATCATTCTTACCTAAAGGAAGGTTATGGTGCCAATATGGATGATGAGGATTGGAACACAGATCTCCCTTTGTGCAGTTCCACCAAAATGAACCAACCGTGCCATTCTGATATTCCAGTTAAACAGCACAAAAGTCACTTCTTTTAAGAAGTGTTTTTTGCAGTGCACCAAAAGGTCACAACAACAACCAGGTGAAATGGATATCCCTGTTTGCACAAAAAGCTACAGAGGAAATAGTCAGAGTCTCAAACAATTACAGGCAAAAACATTTGGCTAAACTTGTCATGGCTTATAACAGTGGCATGGCTTCATTTTACCAGGGGCATTAGATTAAGAACAACTAAATATTTGGTATAAGGGCATGGGACAGTGGGTGCACCAGCAGTCCAGCACCATGTACCTAAACCGGGGCATAAAGTGGTGATTCAGAGTTTGTTGCCCCGAGAAACAAACATCCAAGAAACATATCTGGGTTGGTCCCATTTTTGTTCACTCTAGCCACCTACTCCTATGCGTGGATAGCAAATCTAGTCTTGGTCATACCACTGTGTACAGCGTTTCCCCTATATTTCCCTTTTCAACCAAGAGACCGGTTGGATGACCAGTCTGTACTACTTCACCCCCTTACCTTCCTGTTTGTACCAAGTCCGATGTACATACTAAATTCCCCCACCCCAACTTTATTTCCTGTTTGAACCAAGTACAAGATTCGATTCCATGAAGTAGCTTTACTCTAACAATAGAAGAAAAAATAAGGTGACGTTGGACCATCCGATCGAGAGGGGCTGAGAGGTAGAAAATGATGCACATGCAGCGACGTAGCAAGCTGGGGAAGTAGAGCTAGGGTGGTTTCGAAGGAAGATATACCTGAAGGTCGTCGGGATGTGGATAGGTGGGCGGCGGGAGGCCGGATCCGCCCACACTAGGGCAACGACTGAGGGAGTCCTGGATTAGGGGGTCCCCGGGCGTCCGGGTTATGTGACGTGGGTCGGACTATTGGGCCAGGAAGATACAAGATAGAAGGCTTTCCCCCGTGTCCGGATGGGACTCTCCTTTGCGTGGAAGGCAAGCTTGGCGTTTGTACAACCCTAGCCCCCTCCGGTGTCTATATAAACGAAGGGTTTAGTCCGTAGAGGCAATCACAATCATACAGGCAAGACATCTAGGGTTTAGCCATTACGATCTCAAGGTAGACCAACTCTTGTAACCCCTATACTCATCAAAGTCAATCAAGCAGGAAGTAGGGTATTACCTCCATTAAGAGGGACCGAACCTGGTTAAAACATCGTGTCCCCTGCCTCCTGTTACCTTCGATCCTGAGACGCACAGTTTCAGGACCCCCTACCCGAGATCGGCCGGTTTTGACACTGACATTGGTGCTTTCATTGAGAGTTCCTCTGTGCTGTCGATAGAAGGTTCGATGGCTCGTTCGATCATCTGCAATGATGCTGTTTCGGGGGAGACTTTCCCCCCGGCCAAATCATCGTATTCAGCGGCTTCGCACTGCGTGCCAACTCGATCGGCCACCTTGAGCAGATCGACAGCTACGCCCCTGGTCATCAGATCAGTTTTGGGAATCTAAATTATGTCGCCGATATTCGAGGAGACTTGCTCTTCGCAGGATTCGCAGCCTCGACCGCCGCTCTGGTCTTAGATCCAGAGCAGACTACCAGGTCCGAAGACGGGAGTTTAGAGCCTGCCGGACTCCTAGCAATTATGGAACTTGCTACCGAAGATCTGGAGGGAACGGCGTCATCGGCAAGCCCATACCAAGCTCCCCTTGTCGCTAAAGTGCCGGACTCTCCCTTGGACTCTAAATCCGGACTCTCAAGGTCCGCGTCGAGCGGGCGCGGCCAGGAGGCTCTCGCCTCGGTCAGCCCTGTGGACCCTCGCTTTTCTGTCCAAACCTCGCTCCGAAACGAGGCTCTGGACTTAATGCGATCACTCACCATTACGGAAGAATCGCTTCCGAATTGTGCCCAGCCTGGACTAGGGGCTGAGAGGAGGGAATTTTACGTCCCACCCACCAGCCACTTCATAGCCACTATCGAAGATCTAATCGACATATGCTGGACTACACCTCCGAAGACATCGACGGTATGGACGACGATGCCGAACACGAACAAGGCCAAGACCCTCCGTTTACCGGACAATTGATGGCCACCTCCACATACGACGTGTACATGGTGGACACACCCAAAGAGGATGGCGATGACAGCAAGGAGGATCCGGTTGAGGACAAGCCTGCTAAAGTACCTCCGAAGCGTCGATGTCAGCGGCGCCGCTCAAAATCGCATCGCGACAAAGACAGCAACACCGGCACCGGAGACAATAACACTGCAGAGAATGCCGAATACCCCGAAGCCCTTGTCGAGCCAACAACTGAACAGGACGATTGGGAGGATGGGCAAGTTAACCCCGATGACCCTATCCGGAACGAGAACTTGGAGGATAGTAACAACCTACCGATCTCCGAAGAGGATGTGAGCCTCGGCGACGAAGATTCATCGTGCCAGAGGAACCCCTCGAACAAGAGCGCTTTAAGTGCCAGCTAATCGCCACTGCGAGAAGCCTAAAAAAGAAGCAGTAGCAGCTTCAAGCTGAATAGGATTTACTCAATGACAGATGGACTAATGTCCTGGCAGCCGAGCAATACGGCCTCGAACGCCCAAGTAAGAGTTACCCGAAGCGCAAGCTACTACCACAATTCGACGACGAGGCCCTTGAGCCAATACTGCCAAAGAATAAAACTGCTGACGAACTTGACCGCCCGCCACGTAGACGGGACAGACCGGCTACGTACGCCGAACACCAGCCTGCGCCACCCCATCATCGAGGCAAGGAGGCAATAGCCCCGGGCTATACCTACGACCTATGCAAGGACCTGGACAATAGAGCCGGTCAGACAAGATCAATCTATGGATCGAGGGGACGTGCTCCAACGCGGGAAGACGGCCATCAGGCCTAGCGCGACAGGCACAACCTCACCCGGGCCGAAAAACCGCATACGGACTAAGGGAGTCCTGGATTAGGGGGTCCTCGGACTGCCGGACTATATACTTTGGCCGGACAGTTGGACTATGAAGATACAAGATTGAAGACTTCATACCGTGTCCGGATGGGACTCTCCTTGGCATGGAAGGCAAGCTTGGCAATTCGGATATGTAGATTTCCTCCCTTGTAACTGACTCTTAGTAACCCTAGCCCCCTCCGGTGTCTATATAAACCGGAGGGTTTAGTCCGTAGGACAACAACAATCGTAATCATAGGCTAGCTTCTAGGGTTCAACCTCTACGATCTCATGGTAGATCAACTCTTGTAATACTCATATCATCAAGATCAATCAAGCAGGAAGTAGGGTATTACCTCCATCGAGAGGGCCCGAACCTGGGTAAACATTGTGTCCCCCGCCTGCTGTTACCATCCGCCTTAGACGCACAGTTCGGGACCCCCTACCCGAGATCCGCCGGTTTTGACACCGACATTGGTGCTTTCATTGAGAGTTCCACTGTGCCGTCGTGATAAAGGCTTGATGGCTCCTTCGATCATCGACAACGGCGGACAGATCTTCGTATCCGGCGGCATCGCACTGCGGGCCAACTCCCTTGGCCATCTGGAGCAGATCGAAAGCTACGCCCCGGGCCGTCAGGTCAGGTTTGGAAGCTTAAACTATACCGCCGACATCCGCGGAGACTTTATCTTTGACAGATTCGAGCCCATGTTAGGTGCACCGCATAGTAACGACGCGCATGACTTAGCTCTGCCGTCGGACGGTGTTCGGGAGATCACACCTGTGGCTACTCCAGCCCTCGATCCAGAGCCGATTGCGCCGTCCGAGGACGGCTGGATGGACCCCGCCTCGGAGGCCGCACACTCAGTGGCGATAGAGCCGAATACTGACTTCACCTCCTATGAGACCTGTGTCACCGGATCCTTGGATTCGTCCCCGGCCACGGGCTCCGAACCGCCAGCGTCCACGCCCATCAAATCTGATTGGGCACCGATCATGGAGTTTACCTCCGCGGATATCTTTCAGCACTCGCCCTTGGGCGATGTGCTAAATTCATTAAGATCTCTCTCCTTGTCAGGAGGCCCTTGGCCGAACTATGTCCGGCTCGAGTGGGAAGCGGACGACGAAGAAATTCGTTCGCCACCCACCACCCACTTAATAGCCACTGTCGACGACTTAACCGACACGCTCGATTTCGACTCCGAAGACATCGCCGGTATAGACGACGATGCAGGAGAGGAACAGGAACCACCGCCCACAGGGCGCTGGACAGCCACTTCATCACACGATATATACATGGTGGATACACCCAAAGAAAACAATGACGAGGAACGGAAGGATGCAGCGAAGGAGAGTTCCCTCGAGAAGCAACCAAAGCGACGGCGTAGGCGCCGCTCCAAATCCCGCCTCGACAAAAACAGCGATAACAGCGCAAGAAAAAATAATACCCCGGTCGACTCCAGAGGAAACGATGACCACATGGAACCAGCGACAGAGCAAGACGAGCCAGCGGACGGAGAACATAGTACGGAGCCGCTGTCCGATCACGGCGATGCCGAGGATAAAACTAATCAACCTGTCTCTGGAGAGGAGAACAGTCCGGACGACGATGCACACATCATCCCGGAAAGGCACTTGGAGCAACAGAACCTCCATAGAAGGCTTATTGCCACCGCGAGGAGTCTACAGAATCAGAAGCAAAGGCTTAAGGCCGCACAAAATACACTCAACAGTAGATGGAACAAAGTGCTCGACACTCCAGAAAAGTACGGTGGCAGTCGCCACACCAAAGAGCTATCCAAAGCGCAAGCTGCTGCCTAAATTCGACGACGAGGCTTTAGAGCCTATACAGCCGAAAAATAAAACGGCCGATCAGCCGGATCGACCACCCCGTGGCCGCGATAGGGCGGCTAACGATGTCGGTATGACCAGGTCCATCTACGGATCTAGGAAGCATGCTCCGGCACAGAATCAAAACCGAACACTACAACCGTCAGAACGTCATGACACATCCAAGTACAGGGGTGCCGCGCACCCCCTATGCTTCACCGATGAGGTGCTGGATCATGAATTTCTAGAGGGATTCAAACCCGTGAACATAGAGGCGTACGACGGAACGACAGACCCTGGGGTCTAGATCGAGGACTTTGTCCTCCATATCCATATGGCTCGCGGAGATGATCTCCACGCCATCAAATACTTGCCCCTCAAGTTGAAAGGACCAGCCAGGCACTGGCTGAAGAGCCTCCCCGAAAACTCGATTGGAAGTTGGGAAGAGCTTGAGGATGCTTTTAGGGCTAATTTTCAAGGGACCTATGTCCGAACTCCGGATGCAGACGATTTAAGTCATATAATCCAAGAGCCCGGAGAGTCAGCCCGAAAGCTTTGGAACAGATTCCTCACTAAGAAGAATCAGATTGTCGACTGCCCGGACGCCGAAGCCTTAGCGGCTTTCAAACACAGTGTCCGGGACGAATGGCTCGCCAGACACCTCAACCAGGAAAAACCAAGGACAATGGCAGCCCTAACAAGCCTTATGACCCACTTTTGCGCGGGCGAAGATAGTTGGATGGCCCGTAGCGGCACCAGCGACCCAAGCACATCCGAAGTCAGGGATGGTAATGGAAAACCACGACGCAATAAAAGTAAGCGTCGAAACAATGAAGACAGCCCAGACAACACGGTGGTAAACGCCGGATTCAGGGGCTCTGGAACCGGTCAACAGAAAAAGCCATTTAAAGGCAGTGGAGATGGACCGTCCAGCCTAAACAAGATTCTAGACAGATTATGTCAGATTCATGGCACCTCCGACAAACCTGCAAATCACACCAACAGAGAATGCTGGGTTTTCAAGCAGGCCGGTAAGCTAAACGCCGAACACAAGGGGAGGGAGACGCCAAGTGAAGACGAGGATGAGCCTCGCCAGCAAAACACTAGGGGACAGAAAAAATTCCCACCAGAGGTCAAAACAGTGAACATGATTCACGTAACAAAAAGGAGGAGCAAAACCGCACTCCGAGACGTATGCGTCGTAGAGCCTGTCACCCTCAAGTTCAACCCTTGGTCGGCCTGCCCGATCACTTTTGATCGCAGGGATAACCCGACCAGTATCCGGCACGGAGGATCGGCTGCCTGGTACTAGACCCAATAATCAAATGATACCATCTCACCCGAGTCCTTATGGACAGCGGCAGTAGTCTTAATCTGATATATGAGGACACAGTCCGCAAAATGGGTATAGACCCAACGAGAATTAGCCAAAGCAATACTACCTTCAAAGGAGTAATACCAGGACCAGAGGCCCGCTGCACGGGCTCTCTCGTACTAGAGGTTGTATTCGGTTCTCCCAACAACTTCCGAAGTGAAAAGTTAACCTTCGACATCGCTCCATTCCGAAGCGGCTATCAAGCACTACTCGGAAGAACGGCCTTCGCTCATTTTAATGCAGTACCGCATTACGCTTATCTTAAGCTTAAGATACCCGGTCCACGCGGCATCATCATAGTTAGCGCAAACACTAAGCGTTCCTTACGCGCGGAAGAATGGGTGGCGGCTTTAGCAGCCGAACACTAAACGGCCTCTCCAACTAGAATAAACGATCGGTCGTCAAGACCGCGAACACGGCTAGACGAGTCCCGCGCACCACTAGCTGTAACAGCTTAGATAAACCTGAGATTGGGTTGATGAATATACCCCCATAGATGGTGCTAGGGGCTTCCCGCATGTAAAAAAGGCTACAGTTCGGGTTGACCCTATTTAGATTGAATTTTAATGGTCTATTAAGAATAGTTAATTTTTCGCACGAAGACTTTCATCTAAGTTTTTCTCTTTTACAGATGACAATCGTGCTACACCCTTCCAGGATACGGCACAACGGAGACACAGGCACAGAGGTGCAGCAGGGCCCCGCTCAAAGGTTTCTTTTTAGATTAAGACCCTCTGTAAACCTTTCTTACTGTCTCTTGTTGCTTTACACCCCCCTGATACTCACCACAACCGTTAGGATGCTGGCGTTATTGGCATTTCGCCACGTCAGGCTAATGCACGTACCTGGAACTTCAGGGTTCATTATCAAGGGCGTTACTCTGCCCGGTATACTTGGTAAAGTCTGAATACCTTAGGGAGTGTTCGGCGTCGCGAGTTTGGCCTTATATGCATTAGCTCCGAATCATGTCTTTGGTCAATAGTTGGGTTTGCCCTGCTCCCGTGTTTTGCTACCTTACGTTCCACTCTATCGGCTAAGGTGGCACCGGGAGAACTACTGCGATTGTGCCCTGGTTCATCCGGATGAGCACCTCAGTAGAGAAAGCCGAAAACTGACTGTCATGATAAAGCGCGAGATTGGTCAACCACTCGATGACTCAGCGGAATCTTCGCGATTCCTCTACATTAACGAAGGGTCGGTTTTCCTGGTCATGTATGTACGCGCCCCGTACTCGGACGAGCGCGGAAGTACCAGGGGCTATATAGTAGCCCCACTGTCAAACTCCTATGGCTAAGTGAAAGTGTTAAAGCAATATAGTCCGATTGCCTTGTTCGCCGCGCTATCACCTCCTTAATGGACCAAGACGTTGGATCAAGTGTGAACACACAATTTTCCGAACACCCCCGCATTATATGCATGGGGCCTGAAGCCGATGACTGCAAACTTTCAGGTTATATACATACATAAACGGCCGCACAGGAGGCATCATAATACTTTCAGGAAAAAGTATAAACACAGCCTTTATAGTCATAATAGCATTGTTTTTACAATTGGGATACATGTCACTCAAACATGATACTCTTCGAGCACTGAGCCTCTATTAAGCGAGCGCCTTCTAGGACTGCTTCAAAATAGTGCTCGGCCGATACCCGGCCTACGGCCGAACTCTGGGTTGCAATAGCGGTGGCCTCCATCTCTGCCCAGTATGTCTTAACACGGGCAAGAGCCATCCGCGCACCCTCTATGCACGCCGACCTCTTTATAGCGTTGATATGCGGCACCGCACCAAGGAATCGTTGCACTAAACCAAAATAACTATTCGGCCTTGGTCCTTCTGGCCAAAGATGATCCACGACAGACCTCATGGCAAGCCCGGACAACCTGTGGAGCTCAGCCCACTCGGCCATTTGCTCATTTAACAGTAGCGGACGCGTTGGAGCACTGAACTGCGACCAGAACAACTTTTCCACTTCGTGATCTTTCTGATCTTTGAAAAACTCCGTCGCATCAGCAGCACTTGTTGCCAAGTCCAAGTACACGTCTACATCACTCCATAATTGATCCAGAGGGGCATACTTCGGATCTCTGAACTTCATCCGCAACAAAAAGGGCTTCCCAGCCGTGATATCTCCGGCTTGACGAAGCTCCTCCTTCGCCGCTCTAATTTTAGAGCGGGTTTCCTTGGCGGCTTCCTTGGCTTTCTTCAGGTCCACCGCTTGCGCTTGGCTTTCCTTTTTCACGAAGCTCATATCGGTTGGCGACATCCTTCAGCTCAACAGCCATCTTGGCTATTTTTTCTTCGCTCTGGCGATGAGCAGCCTGTTCGGCTCTTAACTCTTCGGCCGCCTTTAGCGCGGCCGCATCACCTCTCCTGGCTTGTTCCTTGGCTCAGGCAAGTCCCGCCCGAAGGGTCTCCACGGCAGCAGCTCCATCTGCAGTAACAGCATATTATAGATACTAGCATTATGCTCCTCTTAATATATGTTGACCACCGGAGAATACATACCCTGTGCCTCGTCAAGCCGCTTGTTTACAAGCACGATGTCGGCATCTGCCGCATCAAGTTGCCGCCTCAGTTCGGCCAATTCACCAGTCCGGCGCCACCGGACCCTCAGCCGCCTGCACATGAAAGAAGCATTATCATTACCTGGGACTATGATCCTCTGTTTGCCTCCTTCTGACAGCAACCAGAGTCTCAGGGGCTACTATCTGCATAGGGCACACCTAGCGTGTGTGGGACCGCCAAAAAATATTTATATTACTTTGCGTACCTCAAAGCCTCTCAGCAGGCTCATAAAAGCTTCATGCAACCCACTTTCGGCAGATGAAATCCTCTCAACCACCGTACCCATTAAAGTATGATGCACCTCTGAGATAGCCGCCTGCTCCAGAAGACTCATCAGCGCGTCTGGTCGTGCACCGGACAGTCCTGGACTCTTTCTGTTGTTCTCCTTAGGAGCCGAATACTCCGGACTTCGGGTGGCCGAAGGGTTACCTTCTGGCCTTGGTGGATCAGGAGAAATCCTCCGTGACGAAACCTCAGGGTTGTCCGCCTCATGAGGTGGGGAGGCACGGGGAGGCGTTTCGCTCTCCATCATCTCCGGAAGAAGATCCCCCGAAGACGAACTCTGTGGAGAAGGGCTACGATCCGAACTGCAAGACATACGTCTCGGTTATTGTCCTCAGAGATGAAGCAGGATATATTTACTATAAAGTACTTTTGTTTACTTACAGCTCGGTGGAGGGCTGATCCCCTTGCGGGCACTGTGCGGTAAGGATGCCCTTCGGGGCAGGGCCCTCTGGTGAAGGTTTCTTCCCTCGTTTGGAAACTCTTGTTTCCAAGTCTTCAGAGGTGGTCCTTTTCCTTCCTTGGGGAGAGGGAATTTTAGATTCTTCTCCCCGGTTATCCTCCTTCGCGGAGACACTAATTCCCCCGGTTCAGATGAGTAATGCGTGAGGCCCGCTTTCAGCTTCTTTATTCCTCCCTTTATCTTCCTCTGATGGCACCTGACAAGGTGCATACTCAAGCATCCTGGCTAGTACAGGATCCAGTGAGCCTTCGGGAAGGGGGGCCGAACACCTGATCATCTTCGCCTTTTTTATCCAGTCCTGGTCAGAGAGCGACTTTTCAGAATGATGTTGTGATAAATAAAAAGACAGCGTGTTCGGCCGCAGAATTACTTACCTGGGTATCTGGATGATTGCAGTTTAGACCCGCATCCTCGGTGGTGTCCGGACACATTATTCGTGGTCCGAAGAACAATCCATACATCCCTTCGAGCGTCACGACGAAGAATTGTTGAATAGTTCGCGGTCCTTCCGGGTTGAACTCCCACATACGGAGAGGTCGACACTGGCATGGCAGGACCCGATGAACTAGCATGACCTGCATTACTTTGACGAGGCTGACATCTCTCTCGAGGAGTTCTCGGATGCGACCCTGCAGTGTCGGCACGTCATTAACCGGCCCCCAATCCAGCCCCTTGTTGACCCACGACGCCAGTTGTGGCGGGGGGCCCGAACGGAAGGCGGGGGCAGCTGCCCACTTAGTACTTCGGGGAGCTGTGATGTAAAACCACTCCCGCTGCCGTAAGTTGGACATCTCCGGGAAGGAACCCTCTGGCCATGGAGCATCGGTGCCTTTGCTTATTATGGCACCTCCGCACTCTGCGTCGCCCATCGATCATCCTCGGCTTCACATTGAAGGTCTTGAGCCATAAGCCGAAGTGTGGGGTGATGCGTAGGAAGGCTTCACACATGACGATGAACGACGAGATGTGAAGGATGGAATCCGGAGCCAGATCATGGAAATCGAGCCCGTAGTAGAACATAAGCCCTCTAACAAAGGGATCAAGACTAAAACCTAGCCCTCGGAGGCAGTGGGAAACAAATACAACACTCTCATTGGGTTCGGGCGTGGGGATCACCTGCCCTTGAGCAGGCAGCCTGTGCGAGATTTCGGCGGTCAGATACCTGGCTTCTCTTAGCCTCTTGATGTCCTCCTCTGTGACAGAGGAGGCCATCCACCGGCCTTGAAGGTTGGATCCGGACATGATTGAAGGTCCGAAGCGCGTAGCCTCCGCCTTGGGAGTTGGAATTCTAGGTGGAGGAAGGGAAGGATCGAGCGCGAGAAGAAAAGGACAGGCCTTGGCCCCTTTATAAAGAGGGGGAATATCGAGCGTCCTCCGCGTGGCCATCTGGAACTTGCCTAAAATCGAGGAGTCATACCAACGGGCACAATTGGGTTACCCACACCCGTATTGATGAGAATCCCGTGGTAAGGGGAACACGATCTCTGCTTTGACAAGACGTGCCAATAAAACCGCCTCGCAACATGTGCAGTGGCAGGCTGGGAAAAAGGTTCATAATGACCGGTCCATGGCAGAACGTCACGCTATGAAAAAGTTGTCAGCAGATTAGATTTGTGGGAATATTATACTCTCTACGGTGGTATGTGGAATTTGTTTTGCAGAACCGGACACGATCCTAGTGTTCAAAATCTTCTATGGAGTATTCGGAGGAGGAACCCGCCTTGCAATGCCGAAGAAAATCTGCGCGCTGGACTCATCGTCATTGAAGCCTAGTTTAGGGGGTACTGAGGGAGTCCTGGATTAGGGGGTCCTCGGACTACCGGACAATATACTTTGGCCGGACTATTGGACTATGAAGATACAAGATTGAAGACTGCATCCCGTGTCCGGATGGGACTCTCCTTGGCGTGGAAGGCAAGCTTGGCAATTCGGATATGTAGATTTCCTCCCTTGTAACCGACTCTGTGTAACCCTAGCCCCCTCCGGTGTTTATATAAACCGGAGGGTTTAGTCCATAGGACAACAACAATCATAATCATAGGCTAGCTTCTAGGGTTTAGCCTCTACGATCTCGTGGTAGATCAACTCTTGTAATACTCATATCATCAAGATCAATCAAGCAGGAAGTAGGGTATTACCTCCATCGAGAGGGCCCGAACCTGGGTAAACATTGTGTCCCCCGCCTCCTGTTACCATCCGCCTTAGACGCACAGTTCGGGACCCCCTACCCGAGATCCGCCGGTTTTGACACCGACACGGACTTCATCCGAACTGCGTCGCGATATCGCCCGATACAGAGGCGCCGCACACCCCTTATGCTTCACCGACGAGGTGATGGAGCACCAGTTCCCAGAAGGGTTTAAACCCGTGAACATTGAATCATACGACGGTACGACGGATCCCGCAGTATGGATCGAAGATTTTCTTCTCCATATCCACATGGCCCGCGCTGATGATCTCCATGCCATCAAATACCTCCCGCTAAAATTAAGGGGCCAGCATGGCACTGGTTAAACAGGCTCCTAGAAAATTGTATTGGCAGCTGGGAAGACTTGGAGGATGCCTTTAGAGACAACTTCCAAGGCACCTATGTTCGGCCTCCAGACACCGATGACCTTAGTCACATAGTCCAGTAACCCGGGGAATCATCTCGGAAACTCTGGACTAGGTTCTTAATTAAAAAGAACCAAATTGTGGATTGTCCAGATGCCGAAGCCCTCGTGGCCTTTAAACACAGCGTCCGAGACGAGTGGCTCGCCCGACACCTCGGTCAAGAAAAGCCGAAGTCCATGGCAGCCCTTACCACACTTATGACCCGCTTTTGCACGGGAGAAGATAGCTAGCTAGCTCGTAGAAGCAATGACACCAGTGACCCTGGCACCTCCGAGGCCAGGGATGGCAATGGCAAGCCACGACGCAACAAGCACAAGCGTCGTAGCAATAACAAAGGTACCAACGACAAAGCGGTCAACGCTGGATTCCGTGGCTCTAAATCCGGTCAACGGAAGAAGCCATTCAAAGGAAACATAGATGGTCCATCTAGTTTGGACAGAATACTTGATCGGCCTAGCCAGATTCATGGCACCCCCGACAAGCCTGCCAATCATACCAACAGAAACTGTTGGGTCTTTAAAGAGGCCGGCAAGCTCAATGCCGAACACAAGGGGAAAGGGCCGCCCAGTGAGGACGATGATGAAGAGCCTCGCCCACTGAGCATAGGGGGACAGAAGAAATTTCCCCATGAGGTCAAAACGATGAACATGATTTACGTTACTCATATCCCTAAGCGGAAGCGCAAGCGCTTGTTAAGGGACGTCTACGCCATTGTGCCAGTCGCCCCAAAATTTAACCCGTGGTCAGCCTGTCCGATCACCTTTGATCACAGAGACCATCGACCAGTATCCGTCATGGAGGTTCGGCTGCATTGGTCCTCGATCCAATTATTGATAGATTCTACCTCAGGCGAGTCCTTATGGACAACGGCAACAGTCTCAATCTGCTTTATCAGGACACCGTCTGCAAAACGGGCATTGATCCATCAAGAATCAAGCCCACTAAAACCACCTTTAAAGGGGTAATACCCGACGTAGAGGCCTGTTGCACAGGATCCATAACGCTGGAAGTCGTCTTCGGCTCACTGGATAACTTCCGGAGCGAAGACCTGATCTTCGACATCGTCCCGTTCTGCAGTGGCTATCACGCACTACTCGGATGAACTGCTTTCGCCCGTTTCAATGCAGTCCTGCACTACGCTTATCTAAAGCTTAAGATGCCTAGACCATGTGGCGTTATAACAGTCAATGGAAACTTGGAGCGCTCCCTCCGTACAGAGGAGCATACCGTGTCCCTCGCAGCCAAGGTGCAGGTGGGCCTCGCTAAGCCGAATACTACACTGGTAGTAAAGCCCCCGGACACTGTTAAACGAGTCCGATCTACCGTGCAGAACGACAGTCCGGCTCCTCCAGAGCAAGATTAGCAATTCGGCCTCCGTCAATGCCCCAACCTTCTAGCAGCATATGTACCGCGCGTACATAACTACGTGTTAAAAATACCATGGGCAAGGATAGAGGCATGCTAAACATAAGGTCCACGGTACGGCTCGACCCTATCCGGACCTCCATATTGTTCCACCTTTTTCTTCTTGTTTTTATTTTTCAGGTTCTTTACAACCCACATCAATTTCTTTTGGTAACATGGGCCTCCTTCTAGGCCCCTTATGCATACTCGAGTGTTGATCCTCTCAAAGGATCATACACCAAGGCGAAAAGTGGCATAGACGTGCGGCAGAGTGTCCAAAGGATCTTCAAGGTCACCTTTTTTTTAGGACCTGTATACAGCTTTCCCTTGTCTTTGGCATGTAAAATAGCCGTGATGCTTATCGCATCTTCTGTACAAATACGTTTTGACGTACTAATCAGACTATAATGGAAACAATTTTTCGCCCAACCCTGTTGGTATTGGCTTATTTTTTAATCTATTTTTCCACTTCACGTCGAAATTGACATATACCCCTTGGTACGACTTAAATCGCCAGGGGCTCTTTCAAGCCATATATATATCTTCAACAATAGAAAGTCTGAACACTCTCAGAGTACACTTCGATGTCCCGAATACTGCATTATATGCATCAGCTCCGAATCACGTCTTTGGTCAATAGTTGGGTTGCCCGGCTCCTGTGCTTGCTACCTTACGTTCCGTTCTCGGCTAAGGTAGTAAAGGGAGAACTACTGTGATTGTGTTTCCGGCTGGCCCGGTCAAGCACCTTAGTAGAGAAAGCCGAAAACTGACTGTCGTGATGCGGCGAGAGCTGGTTAGCAATTCGGTGACTTACAGAATCTGTAGCGATTTCTTCAGTATTACATGAAGGGCTGACCTTTTTCAGTCATGCGTCTAAGGCATCCAAGTTCGATAGCTGCATGCGCACCAGGGGCTATCTTACAACCCCATTGTCAAACTCCTATGGCTAAGTGAGAGTGGTAAAGCCACATAGTCCGATTGCCTGGTTTGTTGCACTGACACCTCCTTTATGGACCAAGACGTTGGATTAACATGCTGTCACGTGTTATTCCGAACACCCCCGTAGTACCTACATGGGGGCTGAAGCCGACGATGGGCAAACTCTCAGTGACACAAACGGCCGCACAGGAGGAAAAATGCTTTTAAAGACAAACAACATAAATATATTACGAAGCTTTAGTTCATACAACCATCTGGGCAGTTCGGATATATTTATTCAAACAAGATGTCCTTTGAGCACTGGCCCTCTATCAAGCGGGCACCTTCCAGGACGTCTCCAAAATAGCGCTCCGACGTACGGCGGACCTTGTCTCTAGGCGGACCTTGAACGGCCATGTTGGCGGCCTTCATCTTGGCCTAGTGCATCTTGACACAGGCAAAGACCAGCCGCGCGCCTTCTATACATGACGACCGCTTGACCGCGTCAATACGGGGGAGTGGACAAGTCGCTACACTAGGCCAAAATAGCTGCTCGGAACGGTTTCAGTTGGCCACAGCCGGACTATGACGTCCCTCATGGCTGATTCGGACATCCTATGCAGCTCGGCCCACCGTGCCAACTGGTCATTTAGCATCGCCAGGCGCTCCCGCGCCTCGCACAGTGACCAGAATAGCCCATCCATCGCGTGTCCCTCCTGAGCCCGGAAGAACTACGCGGCGTCGGCGGCGCTCTTCGGAAGATACGCAAAGACATCTGGACCATCCCTCAGCCGCGTGATCAAAACATACTTCTAATTACTGAATATACTACGTAAAAAGAAAAGGCTTACCAGCCGCCCTCTGCTCGGCTTGCTGGATCTCCTCGCGAGTCACTCGGGATTCGGCCCGCGCATCCTCGGCCTATTTAAGGGCCTGGGCAAGATCGGTCTCCTGGGCTTTGCTCCTCTCCTCTAGGGACTCACACTTGTTGGCGGCGTCCTTGAGCGTGTGCTCCAATTCGTTCACCCACTGCTCATATTGGCAGCGGACAGCCTGCTCGGACTTCAAATCCTCGGCCGCTTTATCAGCGGCCACCTTGTTCACCCTTGCCTACTCCTTGGCCCGGGTTTGTTCACCCCGAAGGGCCTCAACCGCAGCCGTGTTGCCTGCAATCATACACACAGCAGCGCATGAGCTTTGACATAAAATCTGTATCTCAATACAGGAATGAACAAAGTGTTCTAAAACATACCTTGTGCCTCATCCAATCTCTTGTTGATGCGGACTAGATCCTCATCGGCCAGCCCCAGCTTATGTTTAAGTTCGGATACTTCGGTGGCCTGAGCGGTCGCCGCTAACAGTGAAGCCTACATTTCAACGTATACAGGTATATTATATCCTACAAAAATTATCGATCCTCTGCCCCCTTTTCTTTAGCAAAAGGGACGATTAGATTCCCAGGGGCTACTAGCTATACACAGGCATCTTTTCATATGAAAAGCAGTTAGGGATATTACATTGCATACCTCGAAGCCTTTTAGCAGGCTAGTGAAGGCCTCGTTCAGTCCGTTCTTGGCGGACTGAACCTTTTCAACCACCACACCCATTAGGGTGCGGTGCTCCTCCAACATGGAAGCACGTTGCAGTGCCTCCATCAGGGTGTTCGGCACCTCTGGACTAGTGGTGGTTGCCACAAGAGTTGACACCCCCTCGCTTGAAGGGGGTCACTTATTTGGTTCCGGAATCGTTTGGGTTTCCAGAACGAGGTTCGGCTGGGAGCCGAACTGATCAAGGCCCCCGCCATCGGTCTTCATGGGGATTGCGCCCCCCATGTTCTCGGTAGCCAAGGCATTACCCTCTGGCGCCGTTTTGGTGGTCTCCCGTACCGCTCCGTGGCCCGGAGAGGCCCTGTGGGACAACACTTCGGTGTCTTCCGTGGCGGTTGGCGGGGAGGCTCGCGGAGGCGACTTGCTCTCCATCATCCCTGGATCTAAAGAATTCCCCTCCGATGATTGTTGGAGGAGATCACAGGCCGGACTGCACCATACAATGTGTTAGGACCGTAATCATAAAGACCGAACTTATGTAAGGCATCTTTGGATACTTACGATTCGGCGAGGGGCTTTGGCCTGGGGCGCCACTCGGGGATGGCTTCCGCGTCCGAATCTGAACCGTCTGGGAGGGATAATTTTCCCCTTTTGGACGTCCCCGCCTCGGGGCCTTCGGAGGCCGCCCTCTTCTTCTTCCTCCCCTTCGAGGAAGGATTGCTTTCTGCCTCCTCCTCCTCGTCTTCATCTTCCTCGGAGGAGTGAGTATCGGTCTCTCCGGACACCGCATCCGGAGTACCTTTGCGGCGGAGGCCATCTTTGGCTCCTTTCTTCTTCTTCTGGACCTTTTTCTCCGGTGCTTGATAGGGCGCCGGGACCAGCATCCTGATCATAAGAGGATCTGCTGGGTTTTTGGGGAATGGAGCTGAACATCTGATCTGTTCTGCCTCCTTCGTTCAGCTCTGTTTTACAGGATGGAATTATCAGTACACCCCCTCTTTTGATTAATGAGTCATGTTATGTTCGGAAAGGTAGCACTTACTGGGGAGGGTGGTTGATAGCAGTCTAGGCCGATGTCCTCGGATGTCCCTGGCCACGACTTTTGTGTTTTGAAAAGTAGCTTCCAGATTGCTTCGTGCGTCGTGCCGAAGAATCGCTTCAGGGTCCGTGGCCCTTCCGGATTGAACTCCCACATGCGGAGAGGCCAGCGTTGGCAAGGAAGGGACCAGCGGATGAGCATCACCTGGATCACATCTGTGAGGCTGGTGTTCTTCTCTATGATATTTTTGATGCGCTTCTGCAGCATCAGCACCTCGTCGGATGATCCCCAGTCTAGACCCTTGTTGGTCCATGACGCAAGCCGCAGCGGGGGTCCGGATCTAAATGCAGGGGCGGTTACCCACTTGGTGCCGCGAGGCTCAGTGATATAAAACCACTCCTGCTGCCATATCTTGACGGTGTCCACAAAGGCCCCTTTGGGCTAGATAGCTATGGGAAGCTTGCTCACCATGGCACCGCCACAATCTGCGTGTAGCCCGTCAACCACCTTTGGCTTCACATTAAAAGTCTTGAGCCACAAGCCGAAGTGTGGAGGGATGGGGAGAAATCTTCACACATGACGATAAACGCCGAGATGTAGAGGAATATAGCCCGTAATAAACATGAGACCTCGGACAAAGGGGTGTAGGCTAAACCCTAGTCCGCGGAGAAAGTGAGGGAGGAATACAACCCTCTCACCGGGCTCTGGAGTGGGGATAACCTGCTCTTTGGCAGGGAGTCTGTGTTTGATTTCTGCTGTCAAATACCTGGCCTCCCGAAGCTCCTTGATGTCCTTCTCCGTCACGGAGGAGGCCATCTACTTGCCTTGCGAGCCGGATCTGGACATGGCTGGAGTGGTTGGTGGCAAGGAGAAAAGTTTGGAACTTGGGAATTGGAGGTCAGGGACAGAAGGGCTGAGGACGGAGAAAGGCGTGGGGGTGAAAAGATGGATCCTTATCTTCTTATAAAGGAAGTGAATATCGAGCGCCCCCCATTAGCCTTAAAATTCGCCTGTTCCCAAGGGGGTCATGCAAATGGCTCGGTTGTATTACCCAAACCCGTATTAATGAGAATCCCGCAATAAGGGGGCACGATCTCTGCTTTGACAAGACGTTTCAATGAAGACCGCGCCTCGAAACGCGAAGCGAGAGGCTAGAAAACGGTTCGAAACAATAATAAGGCCGGTTCATAACGCCACGCCGGAAAAGCTGTCAGAAGACATAACCTATTTTTGTTTAAGTATTTTGCCCTTGTGCTTCAGGGTTGTACCTATTATACAGAGCCAGATATAGTTCTTTTGTTCAACTACTTTGGAATATTTGGAGGAGGAACCCGCCTTGCAATGCCAAAGACAATCTGCGCGCCGGACACATCGTCATTGAAGCCTGGTTCAGGGGGTACTGAGGGAGTCCTGGATTAGGGGGTCCCCGGGCGTCCGGGTTATGTGGCGTGGGCCGGACTGGTGGGCCGTGAAGATACAAGTTAGAAGGTTTTCCCCCGTGTCCGGATGGGACTCTCCTTTGCGTGGAAGGCAAGCTTGGCATTCGGATATGAAGATTCCTTTCTCCGTAAACCGACTCTGTACAACCCTAGGCCCCCCCGGTGTCTATCTAAACCGGAGGGTTTAGTCCGTAGAGGCAATCACAATCATACAGGCTAGACATCTAGGGTTTAGCCATTACGATCTCGAGGTAGATCAACTCGTGTAGCCCCTATACTCATCAAAGTCAATCAAGCAGGAAGTAGGTATTACCTCCATTAAGAGGGCCCGAACCTGGGTAAAACATCGTGTCCCCTGCCTCCTGTTACCTTTGATCCTCAGAGCACAGTTTTGGGACCCCCTACCCAAGATCGGCCGGTTTTGACACCGACAACGAGAAGGGATCGGAGGACCTCCCGCGCCGGCGCTCGGCCAGAGATAACGGTGTGGCCGGCACTGGGTCTCCCCCCTCGCTGTCGACGACGGCCTAAACGCTGCCCCTCCTCCCCTTCATCTGCGGAGGGGGATACATCCGGATCTGTAACCAGCGGCGAGGATAGAAAGACAGTGTTTTTTGAAGGGAGAAAGACAGTGTTACCACTGCTATCTTGTTTAGATCTGGAGAGGATGAGAGTGTGTGAATAGAGGAACCCTAGCAAGCAAGCACGGAGGCTCCAGCCTAAATATATGTAGTGGGTTCGTTTTCCTTTTTCACTCCATCAAAACAATCGTTTAAAATTGTGTACGTGCCAGGTCGCCATTTTTTTGAGTTGTTGATTTTTTTGAGATAGCTACCCGCTTATTCCAAGTGGTGTTACGGTGTGCCATGTCGCACTTTGTATCGTTCAAGTCTGGTACAAGACCCTCCATTAAATGAACAACCACCCCCTCGTAAAATTTGTGAACAAGCCCACGGCTAAAATTATCGGAAACGTGGGCTGCCCCAACATCCATTATTATTTATATTTTCTATGTGGGAGTATCCTCTAAACATAATGTGAGAGTACAATATTTATTGGGCCCCTTTGTAATTGGTGCTAAATTTTGACCAAAGATTTAACTGACAAAATGTTAGTGCATGTTAACAAAAATTATATCATTTGATTCATATTTGAACATAGTTTTCAATGATGTAATTTTTTGTCACATGCATGAACATTTGGTTAGTTAAATTTATAGTCCAAATTTGGCAAGGTGCATTAAATCAACACATGCAAGTATCAAAAGGAAAGTCACGACATGCATGCATTGTAATTAATGCATCGGTAAATGCAAATTATTGAAATATATCGAGTGCAGTGCTTTGATGTGTCGTGTCAACTCGTACAACAACGAGATGTTTGATTACTACAACGCCCTCTCCCTCGCGGACTGGGCTCCGGTGCCTTAACTACACCTGCCTTTGGCTGCATGACAGGTGGGCCACCCACCTGTTGGGCCCACCTATCATACACGCAAAGGCAGGAGCAGTAAGTCAATGAAGCTGTGTCCCTCCCTCACCCATGAGCGTGGTGGCTGGCAGGACTAGGAGAAGCTTTCGCTACACGCTCTCCCTCCCACACGCGGTGGACATGCAGCAGTTCATTCGATGTCAGATGGCCAGAAGCATATTGTAGTACTACTCCACTACAGTAGTACTCCATCATGGTTTGACTTCCCGAAGAGGCGAAGAGCCAAGCGCAACCCGGATGCTCGTGTGGCAGTTTCATGTGTAGAGTAGTCTAGGATAGCGTGTACCGTGCTTGTAAGCTTAAAATCGTTGGGGTCGGCTCCATGCTATGAGGCCGTCTCGAAGCTTTTTTTTTATTAAAATAATCTTCTGGCCCTACCTGTCATCCTGGTGATTATAGTTTGCACGCTCATCTGGTCAAGACAGGAATATATATTTTAATTTGTGGTGGGGTAAATGTTAGAGGTTGCAGCAAATATATTGTACACTGCGGGTCTTTCAGCCAAGTTTAGAGGAAACCATGTGGGGCCAGTGCTATGATGTGTCGCGTCAACTCGTACAACGAGGAGAAGCTTGATTTTACTACTACACGCCTTCTCCCTCGCCCATGCACGCGGTGGCTCGCACACGAGGACAGGCTTTTGCTTAGGCTGGTCGTAATGGAAAGTATCATATACTAGTATCATGCATATGATACTAGTGTATGATACTACATCCGTAGTGCATAGTATCATATGTTAGTATCATAGATGACTTCATTTATTAGCATGCATGACACATAGTAGCACAACATTTAATATGATACGGTATCATGATATGATACTCAACCCTCTCTTTCTTCATTTAATTCTATGCCACCTCATCAAATTTGCCTAGTTGGCATGCATGATACTACCTATGATACTCTCATTACAACTAGCCTTATACTACAACAAGCTATGCCTCCCGCACGTGGTGGATAGACTTGCAGCAGTGGACTCGATACTTTAGAAATAGTAGTAACATCATTGTTCGTCTTCTCGAAGAGGCGAAGAGCCAAGCGCAACCCGAACGTGGCAGTTGCGAACGCTCGCGTGGCAGTCTTTGTGTAGGGGTGGGGCGTGGTCCGGTGCCTTGGAGCATGCATATAGCCAGGCTCTTGTATGAGACAAAATTGCTATTTGAGCCCACTATTGTAGTACTACTTGCTAGTATAGCCCTGTATACCGAAAAGGAGTATTTTCCTTTCTAGAGATTCCAACAAGTGACTAGACTACACCCTAAATGAGTAGTACTCCCTCCGTCCCAAAATTCTTCTCTTACATTTGTCTAGATACAGATGCATCTAATACTAAAACGTGACTTGATACATCCGTATTTAGACAAATTTAAGATAAGAATTTTGGGATGGAGGGAGTAGTACATATGGAGCAAAATGAGTGAATCTACACCGTAAATAAATACGTAGTTCTCTCGTTTTCCTCTCCGCCATGGTCGCGAAGCACAATATTGAGTACTCCTATATGACTAGCCGCTCTATCTACATGCGGGACAGGGCTCGCGTGCCATCCACCAAATCACAGCGTGGTGCTACAGTCGAGACTCACCGGTCACCCCGGTGTGGCCGTCATGACCCGTCATATCACAAAACCCACACCTTTACCAGCAGTGGTAAAGTGGCCTCGAAGTTGGACTGGACGAAGCAACCATCATTTCACTGGAATGCTCGTTGAAGCCTTTTCTCCCCTTTCTTGATGAAAACCTCACTCTAGGCTACTCACTTCTGCCATTTTTCTTCTGTACCGACAAAGGAAAGGTGGGCGAATCAGTGATGCTACTATATTTTCATTCCAAGAATCTTCTTTTTGCGAAGCACCGACCGATTTTCACAGCCTATTCTTTTCCTGTTTTCATTGTGATTGTGGTTTCCTTTCGACTGCTTTTTGTTTGTCAGTTCATTGATGGATCCTGGAGCAATAGGCAAAGAGTTGCCAGCGGACAACCCACTGGAGACAGCGATCTCCAGGAAGCGAGCACCGACCAATGAGTTGACCATGTTGGCGGGCCAACCCATGGAGACGAAGAACTCCAAGAAACATGCACTGGCTAAAGAGTTGACAACGTTGGCAGACGAACTCCTCAAAGAAAGTTGGAAGAACAGCAAGGGCCCCACCGTGCCTACCGCAGAAACTCTAATGGCCACATATGCGAGGCTCAAGGCCGAGTTTGAGGAGATAGTCGCTGTTGAGAAACAGTATTCCCCTGGCAAGGTGATGGCCCCCATCGAGGACAAGGAGATGGCCCCCGGAGGGATGGGGTCCCCCAGTGAGCTGCACAAGGTAAAAAATAATGGCTTACAAAAGTTGTTGTTTTTGATTATTTGCAATGTGCTTGCTAATATGTTAGGGTTGTGTAGGTGCCGGTGGACGTCCTTGATGATTCCGATGTCGCGGCCCGTCCAGTGGACAACGCCCTAGAGATCGTTTTCGATGTCGCGGTCCGTCCTATTGACATCGCCCCGAAGATCGATTCCGATGCCGCTGTCCATCCTGTGGACATCGCCCCAGAGATCGATTCCGATGTCGCGGTCCATCCTGTGGACATCGCCCCAGAGATCGATTCCCAGGCCGCTGTCCGTGTTGTGGTCATTGCCCGAGAGATCGATGACAAGAAATAGTTGGTCGCGCTAATCCTTTAGGGTAGTTTGCATTGTGTTTAATTACTAGAATGATGCGTGTTATCAAACCATCTTAGGGATAGTGCACTGTCTTGTGTGGGTGGTACTTGCTACTTTTGTTTGATAGTGAATCATGCAAACCCTCTTCGAGTTATGGAAACAGATGTATCCTCACCAGCTTTTGATGTAATATATGGAATGCTTAGATGTAAGTTTGAACTGTTTATCATATCAGCAGGGCTTGTTTGATGATTCTTGGTGTTAGTAGGCTAGCTACTGTGCGAGCTATAGTACTTGAAAAACACTCACCGAAGAGAAACGTTGGGGTTGATGAGCTCGTGGTACACTTATACTGATCCGTCATCGATCGGCCAATAGCCCAAGCTCCTAAAATTCTAGGCTTAGCGATCGATCAGACAATAGTCGACACAGATACGTTCAGGCCCCATTTGGTTCCTAGGGTAGGAAAATCATAGCAAAAGTACAGAGACGTACAACACAAAATCATAGCAGTACAGAGACGTACTCCCTCTATTCGAAAATAGATTACTCAACTTTGTACTACTAACTTTGAAACGGAGGGAGTACAAATCCTAGGTGGGCTAGTTTGGCCTAGTGGGTTTCAATGATATGATGTGGTATAGTGCCGTCCAGTCTTCGCGTGTGGTAGTAGTATTGCGGGTATAGTAAGTTTTCTTGAAGAAGCGGAATTCAATGGAGTCATGATGGTTCCTTCGTCCGACCAACTTACAGTGGGAAAGGTTGGGCCTGCGTTACGACCGGGGGGGACCAGGATAATTTTGTGCATGGCAGGTGGACCAGGATGGTCGACGTCCCACACATGTCGGCGAATGAAAGTATTCTTTCCGATATAGAGGACGAGCAACGAGTATTCATTATTTATTTTTAAGGAAAGCTATTGTCTCCACTATTACGATGGAGGAGTGTGAAACACGGCAGCCCAGTGAACTTGGCATGTGCACCACTCCCTCCTTCCTTGTCGGATGTGGGGTTCCGGCAAACCCTTAAGGTTCAAACTCTGGGGTGCGCGCGAAGTCTTTCCCTCCTAATGATACACGCCCTAGCTCACTAAGATCTCGCAGACGAACTCGACGAACTCGCATCACAGAAAGACACGAGATTTATACTGGTTCGGGCCACCGTTGTGGTGTAATACCCTACTCCAGTGTGGTGGTGGTGGATTGCCTCCGTCCTGCCGTCCTTCTGGTCTTGGTCTCGTTGCACCGATATGGCAACCTTTGCCTGATGCCTCGGTACTCTTCGCATGCGCTTGACTCCTTAGCACCGAAGAGGAAACAAGGACGCTGCGCGCGCTGGCGCCTGCCTGGTCTCGATCGTCATGGCTCACGTCACGAAGGCCTCGTGAGGTTTGCCCCGCCTTTATATATCCACTCCTCGTGAGCCTGCCTGGCTAGGACACTCCTGAGGAGGTCTTGCGTCGCCCGCCTCGCGAGGCTTGGCCCCTCGCGAGGGTCATGGATGCCTTGTTGATGAAGATGGGCCGCACGGCCCGCTGACTTAGCCACGCCGTGGGCCGCAGGCAGGCAGGTCTGGGGACCCCCGTTCCCAGAACGCCGACATTCCTCATGTAATACTACCATAGTGTTGACTATAAGGTTGGCTATAAGGTTACAACTTTTTCTCACTTTCTCTCTATCTATTTCCTCTCAAATGTTTTTTACCTTTCTTTTTTTAGACACAATTTTTTTATGCCTCTTTTTTTAGAATTAGTTTTTATATACCTAGGAGCACGTGTAGAGACGGGCTCTTGCAGAGCCCACTCCTTGACTTTGTCAATGCCTCTCTCTCCTCCACATAAGCAGGCTTATAGCCTAGTATTTTACCGGTACTACTTGCTATGAATGCGGGCAGCTGGCGTCTGAGGGGGCAGCGTGCGCGGGGAAGTGGTGGTATGGGTTTCTGGTGGGCCAGGGCGGTCAGAAGTGGGCTTGGAAGCGGTCCGGACTCCCGCATGGCCCACCTCACATTATCACCATATTTTTCTTGGAGTCCGTTCGCGGTGGGCGGGCGATCACTTCTCCCTCCCCGTCTCTTTCTCTTCTCAGCCGACGCCCGCCGAGTGATTAGATTTCAGCTATCGACGGTTTATTCAATTGAAGTCCCGCATGTCAGTGAAAATGCAAGACAACGCGTGTCCCCTCTGGTGAGCGGCGTGCGAGCCGGACTGTCGGGGGTGCGACGCGAACGCGACGCGTACGAGTCGTAAGTGTGCCGCCTTTTCCTTTTGAACTTGCAAAGCGTAACATTTTAGTGCGATCGATCGATAGAAATCCAGAACAAAATGACAAGGGCGGTGCTTTCCCGCGCGATAGGCGACCTAGTTTGAGTGATATGACGTGCTACAGTGCCATCCACTTGCTCCATTTTTTTGTAAGCAAGAGTCTACACTCTTACGTGGGAGGAGTGCGAAACACAGCAGATCTGATTTTGATCGAGGGATAACTGTTCCCTGCGAATTAATGGAGTACTGTTAGCGATTATAGCATGATAGTTAGGGCATCTCCAGCGCTGGCCCACAAATTTACATCGGCATCTGTCCGAGGACACTGATGGATGCCATCCAATGCTGCCCGCATACCTTTCGACAACTATATGAACTAACCGGACAAAATTCGTGCAAACAAAGCAAATTTCAAATTAACCAGATGAAATTCATTACATTTCAAAAAGTTTCCTATAAACTGGACGAAATTCATTACATATTTCGCACAAATCATACTAAAACCTACTGTAAACCTAATCTAAACGATCGCCGGCGCCCGACCACCATGTCCGGCCATGAACCCGAGAAAGCCGGCCATTGCCTTTGCCTCCTCCTCATCCGCCTCGATAACCTCCTCCTCCGGAGCACAAGGTTTTGAAGATTTCCACCTCCACGTCGCGGTCAAGTGGCTAGTCGGCCGCCGATGTTTATCCCACCAAGCTTGGCGTCGACTGAGTGGAGGAGCGGTGGCCTTCCAGGGACCAGAGCGGCGGTGACCTACCGTGTACTACTCTTCCTCGTTGCCGGCTGTGCCTGCGCATGCGCATCGGCTTCGTGGTTGTGGCGGCGGAGGGCGGCTCGGGGTGAGCCGGCGATCTCCTTCGTCTGCTCCTGCGACAGTACATCCAAGAGAACTTTGGAGCGCGCTCGGAGCAGAGCCGCCGATGTCCTTCGTCTGCTCCTGCAACAGTACGTCCAAGAGAGCTTTGGAGGACCAGGAGGCCATGGTTGGAGTGGTGCCGACAGAAGGAAGGGACCGGAGGAGAATGAGGCTGTCACAGCCCCAGATCAGCCCTTGCTTTTCTTGCCTCCATGCATCATGTTTAAATTCAAATGAAATTTGAAGTGAGGAATTTTCAAAGCCTTAGAAACCTTTTAAAAATGATCAACATTAAAATCTTCTCAAAGGAGCCTAAGAAAATGTTCCTGTTAAACCTTGAAAAATATTGGCAAGAATAAAATTCAAACCAATATTTTTGGAAGGTTTAACATATTTATTTTGGGCCTTTGAATTAATCCAATAAATATTTGAATTGGATCTATATTTGTTATATAATAAATATATATTCAATAATTCTGGAAATTGTTGTGTAGCTTTGGATAAGTCCATTTGGGTTACACAATTATTTTCATGAATTTTGAAAATGGTTTGGTCTTTGAACTGAATCAAAACATAATAGCAAAAATAGAAAACTGAAACAAAAGAAAAGGACAGAAAACCTACCCGCACTTACCTGGCGCTCACCTGGCAGCCCATCTGGCCGGCCCAGCCCACCAGGGGCAGGGAGGTCTTCTTCCTCCCGCCAGTCGGACGCATAGCGCGTGCCTGACGCGCGCACAGCCACCGCATGCCACCTCCAGCCTGCCTGGCTCCTCCCCGATGCACCTAGACGGTGCCACGACACCCCCTCGACGCCTCGACCTCTCCCTCGAGCTCATCCCCTCCTCTGTCTCCCTCACGCGCGTCCACCCGAACGCAGCCGTCGCCGCCGCTTGCCACCACCGCGGCCACCGCACTCCTCACGCCCTGCCGCAGTGCCAAATCGCTCTGCCACTACGCCTCGCTTCTTCAAGCCGAATAATACCACCCCGGACGGTCTACAGTGACGCCCCCGAGCTCGTCTTCCTCACCGGCATCTGAAGATCGCCGGCGTTGATTCGCCGTCTCTGACGCATCCCCGAGCCCACTGATCTGCTGGTCGACCTCCCTGTGAGCTCCCCTTCGGTTCTCCCATAGTCCCGTATTCCCGCTCGTCCCCTAGCCAGCATGCCGCCTTGGCCGAAGCTTTTCCGCCACCGGCCGTGTTGCCACCGTCGAGCTAGTCACTGGAGCTCATGTCCAAGCACTCCATCGTGCTCATCACGCTCCCCATAGCACATATCACCCCACCGCCGTCCTCCCCGTGCACCACAACGTGATCCCGCGCGCAACCGTACTCCGGCCGCCGCCGCGAGGTTGTTTCCGGCGAGCTCCGGTCACCCCACGACCTCCCACCTGCTCCCCTGGATGCGGGCGAGCAAGGGCTACGCCCTGGTGCCCTTGGCACGTGCAGCCGACGCCCATAGCGCGTTTCTGGCGTGCCTCCGCCGCGCTGGATGGTCACCGGCGGACTAACCCCGGCCGTGCTGATGTGGCCAGGTTAATTAGGCGTTATGCACCTCTTAATCAAACCCAAGAGTCACAGACAGCCGGGCCCCACCTCATAATTAACCACAGGGTTATTCCCTGCTTTAAATTAAGCTAATGCTTTGACCCCGCCACCTCAGCGTTGACCTGGGCCCCACTGTCAAGTTTGACTTGGACCAGCCCTTTGACCTGTTGACGTCATGCTTACACATTGCTAACGCAGTTAATCATTTTCTGGATTAAAAATAATCCAGGAAATTCCAAAAATTGTTATAAACTTCTAAAAATCATAGAAAATAATCTATAACTCAGATTGAAAAGATTTATATATGAAAAATGATCACAAAAATCCAATCTATCCATCTGTACCATTTTCATGCATGTTAGAACAATTTATGGCTGCTGTTTAGGACAAATCATGTAAATGGCATTTGAATTTCCACATATGAAGTTTGAATTTGAACCTAAGGTTCAAACCAACTCCATTTAATATGTTGCTAGTTGCATTAGCTCAAAACACATTCATATTGCCATGTCATGATCATGCATCATATTGTGCATTGCATTGATTGTATTTCTTCTCTGTTGCCGGTATTTGTCCCCTCTCGGTAGACGATGTTCCGGCGTTGTGATCGTTGACACTAATGAAGACTCAATGCTATCTTCAGAAGTGCCAGGCAAGCAAAACCCCCTTGTCCATTCCGATACAAACCCACTCTCTCGCTCCTGCTCTCTTTTACTGCATTAGGACAACAACGATTCATCTGTTACTTACTGCGGTAGTTGAACCCCTTATCCTCTGCATGACCTGTCATTGCCACAGTAAATAGATGAAACCCACTAGCATGAGTAGGAGTTGTTTGAGCCCTGATGTGCCTACTCATTCATGCTTGATTGTCATGCCTGCTACTGCTTAGAGTTGAGTCGAGTCTGATTCATCGGGGATGAGTTGGAATGGTGATGAACATGTCCTACTGTGTGTGAGCTAAGTGTGTGAACACGATTTGGTAAAGGTAGCGGTGAGAGGCCATGTAGGAGTACATGGTGGGTTGTCTCATTGCAGCCGTCCTCAGGAACTGAGTTCTGTGTTTGTGATCCATGAAACAGCTACTACCACACATTGGAATGCTTAAGTGCCCCTCTCGACTTATTAATCAACCTGATCTCTGTCCAGGAGTTGCAACTAGTTTCTGGTGTTTGTAGGTAGTGTTAGTAGTCTACCAAGTGGTACCCGGTACAGGTGGGCTTGGGACAGACTAGGCACCGTGGCACGGTGTACCAAGCATAGATCCATCCGTCGAGGTGGGCTTGGGAACCCTGCACACATCGTTTGGGGCCATGAGCGACACCCCGGCCGGATCTCCTTGCGGATGGAACCCGAATAGGCGATAAACCTGGACGAGAGACTTGTGTGGTTAGTCAGGTCGTGGCCGACTCCCTCGCCAGGCTTCCGCTTGAAGGTTGCCGAGGTACACGACGTGTACATGGTGGTAAGTGGCGAGAGCATGTGTGAATAAGTACACCCCTGCAGGGTTAATATGATCTATTCGAATAGCCGCGTCCGAGGTAAAGGACTTCTGGGTTGCCTGTACAGTTCATAGACAAGTGAAAGTGGATACTCTAAAACGCGCAAGATAAGCGTGAGTGCTATGGATGGCGTCCTCGTAGGGAGACGGGAGCGAATCCATAGTGGTGTATTGATATGGTGAATATGTGGACTCGTGTGCGCCACCTCAAAAGAGTTACTTGCAGTCGTAGTTCAGGATAGCCACCGAGTCAAAGCTGGCTTGCTGCAGTTAAACTCCACCACCCCCTTTGTTGATACCGATGCATATGTAGATAGTTCTGATGTAAGTCTTGCTGGGTACATTTGTACTCACGTTTGCTTATTTTATGTTTTGCAGAGAGACGTCAGTCTCGCTAGTAGTTCCGTGTGGACTTCGACGTTTAGCTTGATACCTCAGCTACGATCTTGTGCCCTCGGCAGGATCTGGTAGATAGTCAGGCTTCTCAGCCTTTTTCATTTGTAGATGTCTGTACTCAGACATGTTAAGCTTCCGCATGTGCTTTGACTTGTATGCTCTGAATGTTGGGTCATGAGACCCATGTTTGTAATATCTCGCTCTTCGGAGCCTAATGAATAAATACTCTGAGTCGTAGAGTCTTGTTGTGATGCCATGTTGTATTTGCACATATCGAGCATATTGTGTGTATGATTGAAATGCTTGGTATGTGTGGGATCCGACAACCTAGTTGTTTATCCTTGGTAACCTCTCTTATGGGGAAATGTAGTCTTGTGCTTCCATGAGCCATAGTAGTCCGCTACAGCCCGGTTCACCGGAGTCCTGCTAGCCCAGCACTACTGCTCCGGAACACTTGACTGGCCGGCATGTGATTCACTTCGTTCCTGTGTCTGTCCCTTCGGGGAAATGTCACGCGGTGACATCCGGAGTCCTGCCTAGCCTGCTACAGCCCGGTTCACCGGAGTCCTGTTAGCCCAGTGCTATAGCCCGGATCCGCACGCTGCTGACCGACATGCTCGATGTTGATTCATGTATGCCTATCCCCGTAAGTTAGTGCCACTTTGGGTTCACGACTAGTCATGTCGGCCCGGGTTTCTGTCATATGGATGCTAGGGACACTATCATATACGTGAGCCAAAAGACACAAACGGTCCCGGGCCATGGTAAGGCGACACCCGTGGGAATACCGTGCGTGAGGCCGCAAAGTGATATGAGGTGTTACCGGCTAGATCGATGTGACCTGGAATCGGGGTCCTGACAGCTTTGGTATCAGAGCCTTACTGCCTGTAGGATTACCAAGCCAAACTGGTCGAAGTTGAGTCTAGAAATGCTTTAGTTATATAAGGGAATTGATTGTGGAAGGGAACGTAAGGCTCTTTTTACTCCTTTACCTTATAGCCTTCTGATCTGAGTCATCCTCTTCTCTTCTACGGGGATTAAGAACTAGGTTTCTCATCTTTCTATCAGGATCACGTGTTACTAATCTGTAGACTCAAAGGATTGTTGGTTTCAAGCCCCAGTTCAGTTTCTACTACTTCCGTGTGTTCATAGTTGGTCTCGGAACCTTGATATTGTGCTTCTAAGTGGTTATGCCACCATTTTTGCAGGATGTCTCAAATCCTTTGAGCATTTACAGCCGTTATGCTGTCCGAGTCATCCCAGGCTTCTAAATAATCTGATGCATTTGCAAATCCCTTCTTTCCGATCTCGATGTTCCTTTGGGCCAAATTAACCACACTAATCATTGAGTTGAGGTACTCTGTTGCCTTAACATATATGTTGGAGTTATTATTATGACCCTAGGTGTTTTAGAGAACCACTCAGTAATCTAGCAATGCTTTGTATCCCCAGTGTGATGATTCTGGCCATTATTCTCGAAAGCATCCCGTGATGCCATTTAGTTAGTAGGCATTCTATTCCTGGGTTCTTGGACCCGAGATTCATCCTACTTACCTCATGTTGATAGTGTTTGCTCGTTCCTTTAGGTTATTAGTAACCTTTGCATTAGTCTTCCAGGTCCGTGGTATATCATTCTTCCAATACCATGAACCATTCTTGGCAGGAGTTCTTTTGAACCAAAGGATCACAACCAGGGCGCTCTTGAGGAGTACCCCATTCATATTGTGACTCTGCCAGTCCTTACTCCTCTGCATGGGTTATCCGAAAGAAATATGTTGAATTTGTTCGACATACTAATTCATGCATCCACAACTCAGAAAGATATATGTCCCTTTGAGTTGCCCCTCTTTAGTTATTTCCTGGCCCTCGTCTATCAATTGATAGTCAAGAGTATGTGTGCAATCATGCTCATTGATGCCTATTATTCTTGTGGTCCGTCAAGCCATTCTATTCTGGATGGCTAGGAGAAACAAACTCCGGTACCTCGTCCATATCTAGGATTGGGTCAAAGTAGTTGTATTCCACAGATCAAAATGCCAATCCAATTTTTGTTCTGTTCTACCTTGGAGTGTCACCCTCTTTCATATCAAGAATGACGTGAGAATTGCACAATCTCTCATGAATTCTTGATGTAGTGATACTTCTCGCCATCATTATTCATCTCTCGGTCTCCGTGTGGTTGCAACCGGAATGCCGACAAGTGAACTATGATGTGTGGAATCAATACTCCTAGCAACTCCGTTGATTGGTAGTTAAAGGACAATAATTTCATCCTTAGCGTGTTGGTTACTGAATCACATCCTAAGGTTGATCGTGCTACCTAGTCCATTTTTGTTGGTGCACCCTTCGATCAATGAGTTAGGATTTTGTCAAACCCTTGCTCTTTTGATCACATCGTCTTGCCTTGAAAGCAAGACTGATCTCGAGCTTAGTAACATGCCGGTGGTTCGTTATTTTCCGAATATCTTCCTGGAAGTATTTCCAGGTTGTTCCCTGACCGCTATGTTGAGCTCGTGATCAAGTTGGTTTCTTGTAACCAACCCTTCTCCAAGAATCTGTGTTGGATACCCCTGAGCTAGTTGGTTAAGCTTAACAACAACTTGGAGAGTTGGAAGATAAAAGCTTGTCCGACCACGCTCATCCCTAAGGGATATATTTGTGTGTGTGTGTGTGTGTTGAAGAAAGATGTTATCTCCATCGATTGGTCCTCGTGTCCAGTTGTTGGATCTATTATCTTACCAATCTTTGATTTGAGTATGGGCTATCGTCAAATCAAATCAGAACCAATGGTGTTCGTAATGTTGTCTTACTCGTGGTTGATCCCTCGAGCATACACCATTATATCTTTTGGATCTGACCAATGCTATCACCGTGTTCACATGATGGTGGAAGTCCAGTGATATGGAAATTCCGATGAGTTGCTGTTGAGCCCATCAGCAGCATTTTTTCTCCTCCCTGATTCGTGCTGAACATCCAGCTAGTGTTGGGAACTTGTGTAAGCATTTTCTTCATGCCCCGTTCATGAAGTATCTGTCTGGATGAAAGTAGTGACTTCCTCTAATTCA
The DNA here is from genome assembly GCF_018294505.1 of Triticum aestivum. NCBI lineage: Eukaryota > Viridiplantae > Streptophyta > Magnoliopsida > Poales > Poaceae > Triticum > Triticum aestivum. The sequence goes on along the minus strand of NC_057802.1, from coordinate 410,806,803 downwards.
CGTGCATTTGGTGTAAGTTGCCGCCGTGAATTCGAGAAAGCTTGTTTTTGCTTCCTCTGGAATCATCCCAAGTTAGTCATGCATATGTGCAAAGTACATTATGGTTGGATAGGTTGGCCGCCTCCACTCCGTATATGTTTCCTAGCACACCAAGCCACTGATCGATTTGCTCAAGGATAATAAGTTCTAAGTGCTAGTCCTAAAGGTACCAGATGGATTTGTACAAGATTCCGTTAACCTCGATGATGGTTCCCAACCAGAACTCGGTAGTGTTTTGTTGTAAGACTACTACGTGGTCATCCTTGTCTTGGACAGCATGTTCTAATGTATGTAGCAGAACCAGCTCGTGTTTTAGAGCTTGCTATCGTAGCTCATTCCCGAGAATCTCGCAACATCATCTCATCGATTGTGTTGCAAACTTTCTTTCCAGACGTGCTGTCTGAAATATTCCGTTACCAACCGGATCTGAATCTCAGGCAGATAGATGATTGGAACTTTTTCCAGATCTATGATGTAGGTCCCGACAAGGTTGATGTTGGCCGACACACCTAACCGGAAATCTATTATGGTAGCTTCTTGATTAAGCCAATTTGACGATCTTCTCCATGAGGTTTTCGTATGATCTATACTAACAGTATGATTCCTTATGGATTTTGCGCCCCCGAAGTCAGACCTTTATTTGATGTTCCAGATACCGAATGATATTGAGTTAAGCTGGTACATCAAGGAGAACATTAGAAGCGGAGTGCTAAATGTCTCTCGGTCGATCATCCAGATTTTGTTTCCTTGGCCTCGCTAAGGTGAAATCTGAGAAAGCGATGTCTTCCTTTGCATCTGCATCCTCCATCACCGTTCATCACGGTAGTATGATGTGTTGCCAGGATCCTCGGCACGGATGTTGGTAAAACCTTGATGAATATGGGAATGCTCAAGTTCTTGAAAGCACGCTCAGTCACTAAGTTATATCCTTGGTATCAACTGGAATGTGCATTCCATTTGCCGAGTTGTTCTATAACCATAATCTCCTTTCCAAATTGAGTGTGCCATTCTTTTGAATTCTTTCAAACGATCATTTGTAAATTGCCTTAGGCTGGTATGAAGAGTTTCAATGATCTCTGAATCAAAAGAAATTCTTTTTGCCACTTAAGGGATATTTCTATGAGCCACCTTCCCTAAGGTGCCCCGTTATGGCAACTATCTCCTCGCTACTTTGAAACCATGCACCATCCTACCTAAGCGTGGGATTTGTCGGAGTAAATGGCCACGGGTAGCCTAACCGACTGCCCCTGGTTCTTCTGAAAAAATTATCAGGCCTTCGGGCCTCCGAGCACTCCGAGCATTGGGCCACCTTCCCTGGCCGGCTACCACTAAAGCCGACTCCCGGAAGGCGACCCAGCCTCACCAACTCCTCCCCAGGACGACTACGGGGTGGCCGACTCCAGGTAGCCGGCCAAGAAGGACGCCGACTCCAAGAAGCCGGCCAAGACCACAACCACTCCAAACCACTTCCAAATAACGGCGACATGACGGGGTGTGGCCACAGTGCGGACCACTACCCCCGAAGCCCGAGGCGGGCGTGGCTACAGGAGGCCGTACGGGACGGACGTCTCCCGTGCGGCTCGGCACTGTAGCCATGTTGGCCTCGACGTCACCCACGACCGACTCCCGTACGGCCCGCGGGCGGCAGGCCCCTTCGGCCAGAGAGAGGCGTGAAGGCGGCCTATCCTTTCCCAGTCGGCCAAGAGCGTAGCCGGCCTCCCGAAGCCGGCTACTCCCTTCCTCGAAGCAGGAGCCCCATTAAGGAGACAAGACGAGGTAAGGCTACAGTGATAGCCCCGAGGCGGCCCACTGTAGCCACGCTTACCTCGACAAAGCCCTCGTCATCACAGGCGAGGCTACAGTAAGCAGCCGCCGACAAGACACTATGCGGTGGGGCCGGCCTGTCGACCGAGTAGCCGGCAGCCGGCGGGACCCACCAGCCAGCGGGACCCAGCAGCCGGCGGAGAAGCCGGCGAGCGTAGACACTGACGGCTGGGGCCAGAGCCCAGCCGGATTACCATTGTACCCCCGGGGGGTAGGCCTATATAAACCCCCCGGAGCACCCATGCAAAGGGTTCGCACCCAAGCATAGTTGGCCTCTGAGCATAGAGTTGCCCTCTAAGCATAGCACACACCCACACCATAGATAGAGAGAAGCAAGAGCTAGCCTTGTTCTTCTTCTCCCTTGATCTCAACAGCTCTAGGAGCGATTGTAGCTACCTTTATCGATCTAGTGATCATGCGGAGACCCCGCAGAGCAGGACTAGGGGTGTTATCTCCTCGGAGAGCCCCGAACCTGGGTAAGATTCGCCGGCGTGCATGTCTTCGCCTCATCCCGTTTCCAGGCACCGGCGACGTTTTATTGGCTCCCACAATGATAAGCCATCCCTTGGCATATGTCGCACCAACCACCAGACATTTGGCGTTCACCGTGGGGCCAGGTGCACCGTCGTCCGGAGACCTGTTCTGGACGGGAACCCTCTTCCTCCCCCGCGAGCGCAGCCAGCCTGCTGCGCCCGATGGCGTTTGCCTCGACGCGCTGCAAGGCGTCGACGACGCCTGCGCAGCGAGCCGCCTCGCCGATCTGCTCGGCGAGACTCGCATCTCCGACGAGCCTGCGTCCGACGCAGGCACCGACTACCCCGAGAGCCGCCTCGTCAGCCTCCTCGACCAACTTCACGTCTCCAGCGAGCCTGCTGCGGACATGGAGTCTGTCGGCTCCACCGACCCGATGCTCATCGACTCCGACACCGCGTCGCTCGACGCCTACCCCTCCGACGTGGTGGTCTTCGACGACCCCCTCCCTCGAGCTGACAGCGGCAGCAGCGCTGTCACCGAAGTGCTGGTCATCAGCCACGTCTCCAACTCGGGCGAGAATGCCCGCGACGCTCAGCAAGCGGCGATGCACGACCTCTCCGTCCCCATCCCGGCCGACGCCGACGCCGAGACCCTGGAGGCACGCCGCCTTGCCCTCATCGCGGAGGGCAAGAAGATAGCCTCGATGAGACGCCTCACCGAGGCCCACCAGCGCGAAGTCGACCGCGCCGCCTTCGGCACGCCGCCGCCTAGCGGCCCGAGCCGAGCCGGCTTCGTCCAGAAGCGCGGCGCAGCCGTTGCCAGCATGCTGGGCGCAGATCGCCCCGTCTACGCCACCCCGCTCGAGAATCTGCGAGCCGCTCAGGCGGCTGCAGAGGAGCTCAATGGGCTGGGAGCCGACGAGCTCCCCTACATGACAAGACGGATCCAGCAGCTGATCGACGCGGCTGCAGAACGGCACGAAGCCGGCGCCCGTGCTGATAGTCATCCCCCGCGCAGGGAGCACGCCGCGACGTCCCGCTCGCCGACTGCGAGCGGCGCGCGCCAGAAGAAAGACAAGGAGCCGGCTGCCAGCCGCAGCCGGACTCGCATCACCATCGAGCGCGACGCGGATGGCCGCCCTCGAGCTGTAGAGCACCAAGGAAACCTGCCTCCTCCCCCGCCTCGAAGAGAAAGACGCCTCACTCCGCCGCCTGTCACACATCCGACTCTTGGCGACCGACTCGGCCGCCGAGAAGGAGTCGGCGAGAACGACGCCCGCCACAGGATCGACCGCCTTGCTCGATCCTTGGCGTTAGAAGAAGAAGACGATGTCGGCCCGCCATGCTTTGGCCCCCGCATCCGCGACGAGCCCTTCCCCAAAGGGTTCTCGCTCCCCAGAGACACGCCCAAGTACAACGGCTCGGTGAAGCCGGAAGATTGGCTCATCGACTACTCCACGGCCGTCAGCATCGCCAACGGCAATCGGCGCGTCGCCGTGAAGTACGTCCCCCTGATGCTGCAGGGCACGGCGCGCACATGGCTCAACAGCCTCAAGCCCTACAGCATCAACAGTTGGCTGGACTTCACCGAAGTTTTCGTCCGCAACTTCACCAGCACCTACAAGCGGCCTCCCAAGCCTCGCCAGCTCTCCCTCTGCGTCCAGGGGCCCAACGAGTCGACCCGCGACTACCTCACGCGATGGGCCGAGCTCCGCAACTCCTGCGAGGGAGTGCACGAGGTCCAGGCCATCGAGTACTTCACCGCCGGGTGCCGAGAGGGCACCCTCCTCAAGCACCGACTCCTCTGCGACGAGCCGGCTACCCTCGACGAGTTGCTGATCACCGCCGACAAGTACGCCACTGCCGACTCCTCAATGAAGACCGAGCTCCGAGTGGACGCCTCGGGGAAAGTAGTTGCTCCGGCTCCCAAGACGCCGGCTGGCGACCCTAATCGGCGCCCCTACCAGAACGACCACAAGCGCAAGGGCCCCATGCCGACTTCCTCCAGTCGGCAGGTGGCCACAGTTGAAGACGAGCAGCCCGAAGAGCGGCCCGCTCCCAAGAAGAAGGGTGGCCGGCCGCCCTGGCAGCCGTCTTTCTCCTACGAACAAGCACTCGATGCCCCCTGCAAGTTCCATAGCGGCGCGAAGCCGTCCAACCACACAACCCGGAAATGCCACTGGCTCACCCGCATCACCAAGGGTGAGGGAATGTTGCCGCCTCCGCCTCCCGGCCAGCCGCCTCCAGTCCCCCAGCAGCCGGCGGCTCGGCCGGCAGTCGGCGCCATCCAAGACGAGTTCCCCGAAGCGCACGACGCCTACGTCGTCTTCACAAGTCAAGCTGACGACAAGCGCAGCCGACGCCGGCAGCACCAAGAAGTGAACGCAGTCGCCTCTAGCACCGCCGAGTTCATGCACTGGTCGGAAAAGCCAATCAGCTGGAGCCAGGCCGACCACCCAGAGGTGATGCCTTCGCCCGGCTCCTATGCTGTGGTCTTGGACGTCACCCTTGCGACGGAGAGGCGAGCTGCCAGATTTTCCCGCGTCCTGATAGACGGCGGAAGCAGTATCAACATACTGTATCGCGACACCATGGACAAGCTGAACATCAAAGCGAAGCAGCTCATGCCGAGCCGCACCGTCTTCCATGGTATCGTACCCGGCCTATCTTGCTCTCCAATCGGCAAGATCAAAATGGATGTTCTCTTCGGAGACAAGGATCATTTTCGCCGGGAAGCAATATGGTTCGAGGTGGAGGATTTAGAGAGCCCCTATCATGCACTACTTGGCCGACCTGCTTTGGCCAAGTTCATGGCTGTGCCCCACTACGCCTACCTGAAGATGAAGATGCCGAGCTCGAAGGGGATCATCACGGTAGCCGGCGACTACAAGAAGTCCATCGAGTGTGCCATGGCCAGCAGCCGGCTGGCCGAGTCCCTCGTGGTGGCAGAAGAGAAGAAGATGTTGGAACGGGTTGTGGCCATGGCCGGCAAGCAGCCGGCCTTGTCCCCCAACCCCAAGGATTGTGATGCGCAGGGCTCCTTCCAGCCTGCCAAAGAGACGAAGAAGATACCTCTAGACCCGGAGCACCCGGAGAGGTTCGCCGTGATTGGGGCGAACTTGGACAGTAAATAGGAAGGCGAGCTCGTCGACTTCCTCCGTGAGAATCGAGACATCTTTGCATGGTCCCCAAAGGACATGCCGGGTGTCCCGAAGGATTTCGCCGAGCACAAATTACATGTCCGAGCTGATGCGAAGCCGGTCAAGCAACCCCTCCGCCGACTGTCAGAAGAGAAGCGAAGAATCGTGGGAGAAGAGATAGCCCGGCTCCTTGCCGCCGGCTTTATCATGGAAGTGTTCTTTCCAGAGTGGCTTGCCAACCCAGTTCTGGTTCTGAAGAAGAATAACAAGTGGCGCATGTGTATAGACTACACGAGTTTGAACAAGGCCTGCCCAAAGGATCCGTTTGCTCTGCCACGGATTGATCAAGTGATAGACTCCACAGCCGGATGCGAGCTGTTAAGTTTTTTGGATGCATACTCAGGGTATCATCAGATCAAGTTGGACCCGGCTGACCGCCTGAAGACTGCCTTCATCACACCCTTTGGAGCTTTCTGCTACCTGACAATGACATTCGGCTTGAGAAATGCCGGTGCCACTTTTCAGCGTTGCATGCAGAAATGTCTCTTGAAACAACTCGGCAGAAATGCCCACGTCTATGTAGACGACATTGTGGTGAAGACAGAGAAGCGCGGTACCTTGCTGGAAGACCTGAAGGAAACATTTGCCAACTTGCGCCGATTCCAGATCAAGCTCAACCCCGAGAAGTGCGTGTTCGGAGTGCCAGCCGGCCAGCTGCTAGGCTTCCTGGTCTCCGAACGCGGCATTGAGTGCAACCCCGTCAAGATCAAGGCCATCGAGAGGATGGAGATTCCCACCAAGCTGCGAGATGTGCAGAAGTTCACTGGCTGCTTAGCCTCCCTGAACCGTTTTATCAGCCGACTAGGAGAGAAGGCTCTCCCTCTGTACCGACTCATGAAGAAGTCCACTCACTTTGAGTGGAATGATCAAGCCGACCAAGCCTTCCATGAGTTGAAGAAAATGTTGACCACTCCGCCTGTCCTGGCTGCGCCGACTGAGAAGGAGCCCATGCTCCTCTACATCGCCGCGACTAGCCGAGTCGTCAGCACTGTTGTTGTGGTCCAGCGCCCGGAGGAAGGCCGAGCCCAGCTGGTCCAGAGGCCGGTCTACTACCTCAGCGAAGTACTATCCAGCTCCAAGCAAAACTACCCGCACTACCAGAAGATGTGCTATGGGGTGTACTTCGCTGCCAAGAAATTGAAGCCCTACTTCCAAGAGCACCCCATCACGGTCGTGTGCACTGCCCCGCTCGCCGAGATCATAGGCAGCCGGGATGCATCCGGCCGGGTGGCCAAATGGGCCATTGCCTTGGCGCCCTACACGATCTTCTATCAACCCCGCACCGCCATCAAGTCGCAAGCATTGGCCGACTTCCTCGTCGACTGGGCCGAGACCCAGTACTTACCGCCGGCTCCCGACTCTACCCATTGGCGGATGCACTTTGACGGGTCCAAGATGCGCACCGGCTTGGGAGCCGGCATCGTCCTCACCTCTCCCAAAGGCGACAAGCTCAAGTACACGCTGCAGATCCACTTCGCCGCCTCCAACAACGTCGCCGAGTACGAGGCGCTTGTACACGGGCTCCGGCTAGCCAAAGAACTCGGCATACGCCGGATCCTGTGCTACGGCGACTCAGACTTGGTGGTCCAGCAATCATCCGGCGACTGGGACGCCAAGGACGCGAACATGGCAAGCTACCGTTTCCTCGTCCAACAGATAAACGGATACTTCGAAGGGTGCGAGTTCCTTCACGTGCCAAGGGCCGACAACGACCAAGCAGATGCCCTAGCACGGATCGGCTCCACCCGACAAGCCATACCGACTGGCGTCTCCCTCCAGCACCTCCTCAAGCCGTCCATCAAGCCGTCTCCAGAGTCGGACTCCATCTTCGTACCGCCTGCGCCAGAAACAGCCGGATCCGACTTGAGAAATCCCGCAGGCGGCACGGGGACCTCGACGACTGGCCCGGGGACTGCAGTAGTCGCACCCGGCCCGGGGACTTCAGAACCCGGCTCGGGGACTGCAGCAGTCGGCCCGGGGACTGCAACGACACAAGAAGCGGTGGCCGACTCCAATGCAACACCCAACCCACCCACCCGAGTCATGGTGGCCACATTAACAGAAGAAGAAGTCATGGCTCCCTCATGGGCCCAGCCCATCCTCAAGTTCCTAGTCAGCAGAGAGCTGCCGGCTGATGAGATCTCAGCAAGACTAGTGCAACGACGAGCCGCAGCATACACAATAATCAACAGGGAGCTTGTGAAGTGCAGCGTCACTGGAGTCTTCCAGCGTTGCATCGAGCCAGAAAAAGGAGTGGCAATCCTCAAAGACATCCACCAAGGCGAATGCGGCCACCACGCAGCCTCAAGATCCCTTGTGGCCAAGGCTTTCCGCCATGGTTTCTTCTGGCCGACTGCCTTGGAGGATGCTAAAGAAATAGTCAAGAGCTGCAGAGGATGCCAAGTTTTTAGTTCCAAGCAACACCTGCCGGCTTCTGCACTCAAGACCATTCCCCTCACCTAGCCTTTTGCCGTCTGGGGACTGGACATGGTGGGCCCTTTCAAGACAGCCCGCGGCGGCTTGACACATCTACTCGTTGTTGTGGACAAGTTCACAAAGTGGATCGAAGCCAAGCCGATTAAGAAGCTGAACGGGCCGACTGCCGTAACATTCATCACCAACATCACTATTCGGTACGGCGTGCCGCACAGCATCATCACCGACAACGGCACGAACTTCGCCAAAGGAGCACTGGCACGTTACTGCGCGACGCAGGGCATCCGACTGGACTTAGCGTCCGTTGCCCACCCGCAGTCAAACGGCCAGGTCGAGCGAGCAAATGGACTCATCCTCTCCGGCATCAAGCCCCGACTGGTTGTACCACTGGAGCGATCGGCCGGCTGCTGGCTCGAAGAGCTGCCGGCTGTCCTCTGGAGTCTGCGCACCACACCCAACAAATCAACCGGCTTCACTCCATTCTTCCTCGTGTACGGTGCCGAGGCTGTCATCCCACAGACATCGAGTTCGACTCGCCTCGGATCACCATGTACACGGAGGAGGAAGCCAAAGAAGCAAGAGAAGACGGCGTTGACCTACTGGAAGAAGGCCGGCTGTTAGCCCTCAGCCGGTCCGCCATCTACCAGCAAGGGCTGCGCCGCTACTACAACCGCAAGGTCAAGCCAAGATCCTTCCAAGAGGGCGACCTTGTGCTCCGGCTGATCCAGCGAACAGCCGGCCAGCACAAGCTCTCGGCCCCTTGGGAAGGCCCCTTCCTCGCCAGCAAGGCACTCGGCAATGACTCCTACTACTTGATCGACGCGCAAAAACCAAGAACACGCAAGAGAGACGACTCCGGCAAGGAGTCGGAGCGACCATGGAACGCAAACCTCCTAAGACGATTTTACAGCTGAAAAGCAGTATGTATCACGCTCCCCTTTTGTATTAAGTACAAACCAACAGGCCCCCCGAACAATACTCGGGGACTGCCTTTGTTTATCTATGAATGACTAGTGTCATATCCATGAATGTGTTATTACATTTCGAATATTTGTCCGGCACCGGGTTCGATTAGTCGGCCCGGGGACTGGCCGCCTTGAGCTATATCGCAAGTTTTTCCTAAAGTCAGAAAAGTAGTGCGCCGGCTCCCGAGTCCCCTCTTGCTGCAAGTCGCAGCTCAAAGAACTGAGTGCCCGACTAGCAAGAGGCAAGACAGAAAGGACGCTCACACGAAAACGGCTAAGGAACAACGAACCTATATAGCAAAGAGACGGCCTCCAAACATGTCTGCCGGCTACCAGAGCAGCCGGCCGGCCGGCTTCCTAAAAAACTTCGCTTTAGTCCAGCAGAGCTAAAGTACTTCCCCCTCCCCCAATCGGCCAGGCACTCCCCGGCTAGAGATTGCAGAGCAACTGTTTGACTGGGGAGGTGGCAACCAAGGGAGGGCGGCAAAGGAAAAAGCACAAGGACAAAAAGCAAAAAGTACAAGGAAAAGCCGATTGCATAACTTATATACATAAAAGCCGCCAACAGGCCGGCAACAGACTTAAGTTCGAATACACCCAGTGGGTGGAATTGTGCAGACTTAACCAAACATTGTTCAAAACTAACAAGACAGGAAAACAAAAGAAAAGAAGACTAGGGCACGACATGAAGGCCGAGCTGGTCGGTGAAGGCGGCCTCGCCGGCTGAAGGAGTGGCTGCCTAGCGGGTCCCGGCTTGACCACCTCCGGCGGCAGGAGACGCACTCGCGCGCGACGTAGTGCTGGAGGTGCGGTCAGGCTGAGGCTGGCCGGCTACTCCATCAGCCGGCTCGGCGTCTTCACCCTCCTCCTCCTCCTCTTCGCCCTCGTCGCTGGAGTCGATCTCCTCCGCCGAGTCCTCGCCGTACGCCGGGTCCAGCCCGAACCAATCTTCCGGCTGGGCGACTCCATTGTCGTCCACCTCGGGGGCGAAGACACTGGTGTCGGTGTAGTCGGCGATCGCCGAAGCCCGCCGAATGATGGCCGGCCGCGCCGGCTCCAGCTCCGTGTCGGCTTGCTGCCGCCAGGTAGCCAGCTGGTCCAGGTTCAGGCCGGGATACCAGGCCTTGACGAACTCCAGCGCTCGCCTGGCACCGGAGCGAGCCGCCGACGCCTTCCAAGCCTCGAAGCGGCCGACTGCTACCTCCAGCCAATCGGCGGTCCGACTGGGAGTGCGAGGGACCGCTTGGCCGGGCCAGAGGGCGGCCAAGACCTGCGCCCCGGCACGCTGAAGCCGGCGGAGCAGCCGGTGAGCCGGCTGGATGCGAGCCTGGATCGCCAGGAGCTGTTCCTCCAGCGAGCGGCCGGCGGTTGGCGAGATCTCGAAGCCGGCCTGCCTCTTCGCTTGGCGACGGGCCTCGATGGCCTGGTTGGCGGCAGTCGAATAGCCAGGGAAATACTCTGCGCGAAGAAGAAAGGAAGAAAAGAACACCAAAATCAGAAAACAAGCCAAAGTGGCAGATGGCAAGAAAGGACGAAGAGATAGACGGCTTACCGTCAACCAGATCCTCGATCTGGCCATAGCCGGAGACCAGGGTCTGCCTGGCCTCTGCCCAGCCGGCCGCCTCCGTCTCGAACTCGGCCTGGAGAGTGGCCTCGCGGTCCTGCGCCGCCTTCAGTGCCGCCTTGTGGCTTTCCTCCTGGTCGGCTAGCTTCTTGACCAGGCGGTCGCGCTCCTGCACCAAGGCGGCGAGCTCGGCGTCCTTGACACGAAGAGCAGTCTGGGACTCCCCCAGCTGTGCCCTCAGACTGGCGTTGGCCGCTGCAGAGACGGCAGAAGAAGAAGAACAATAAGAAATCGTCAAGGAAGATCCGAGCCGACTGCTCAGCAGTCGGCCCGAATCTCGGGGACTACACCCAGTGGGTGCGCTGACGCGCCCCCACATGAGATAAAGATCAAGTCACATACCTCGGCTCTCAGTAAGGTCGGCGGTCTTCTGAGTCAGCTCCCGAGCCTGGGAGTTGAAGGCGGCCGCTCGGAGGTTGTGGTAGTCCTGCGAGACGGACAGAAGACCGAAGTGAGAACAAAAACAGCAAAGACAAGACCTCCAAGAAGATCCAAGCCGCCTGCTCAGCAGCCGACTCGGAACTCGGGGACTACACCCAGTGGGTGCGCTGACGCGCCCCCACGAGAGAAATCAAGATCAAGAAAGAACCAGATGGGAATACTAACCCGGATGGCCGCCCGCGTTGTGAGGAATTCGTCGGTGAACTGCCTCAGCACCGCGGCTTGGCTTTGGAGCCGGGTCCGGACGTCTTGTGCAGGGTCGTTCACCACGGCTGTCCCTCCGCCTGGCGTCCACCCCGAGGTAGCACTGGCCGCCTCCACGTCTCGGGCCGACGAGCTGGAGCCCACGGCCGGCTGTGGCTCCGACGGCCTTCTGCGGCTCCGACGCGGCCTTCCCTGCACGCCGGCTTGGCGGAACCCGGACCGCCACCTCAGCCCCCGCGGCCGGCTCGCCCTCCGCCGACTGTGCGGGCGCAGGCTCAGGCTGGCCGCCTTGGGCCGCCCTAGTCGGAGGGGTTGGCTCCGGCGCCTTTTCCAAGATGAAGACGTCGTCGCCGCTTCCCCCCAGCCCTGGCTGGCCGCTGCTTGCTCCCCCTGGCGAGGGCTCCGTGTCCCCAGGCGCCATTGTGCGCAGGGGGGTGACCATCAGAACCTCCCCTGCCGCCGCCGCGGCCTCAGCTTCTGCCTGGGCCTTGGCTGCGGCCTCGGCGAGCGCCTTCGCTGCCTCTTCCTCCCGAACCGCCTGGGCGGCGGCTGCCTCCAGTGCCTCCGCCTCCCGTGCCTCCTGCTCCTCCCGCACCTCCCACGCGTTCCTTTCCGTCGCCTCCTGGAGGGCGGCGCGGGGGTCCATGCGGCGGGTGGTGCTCCCAGAGCCCCTTGGCGACTCGACGACGGAGCCGGCAGCCGCCCGCTCAAGTGACAACGGAGCTCTAATCGTCGAAGAAAAAGACGAGAGTTCAAGAACCACCAAAGAGAAGAAAGAAAGAGAGTACACAGAGAAAGAGAACTTACGTTGACACGGCCTGCGGCTGCTTCACCACTTTGCGGAAGCGAGCCGCCTTCGCGGCCGCCTCTTCCCGCCTGGTGGCTGGCGCCCCGCCCCTGGACTTCTTCGTTCGGCTGCCGAACAAGCCCTGGGCGGCACGGCGCTTCTGGCCTCCACCCCGAGCAGGCTGCGCGCCGGAGGAGCCCGCGCCGCGTCCGGATGCCGGCTGGCGGCGCGGGACGGCTGCGGCTTCATCCTCGTCCGGCCAGTCGTCGAAAGTAGCAGTGAACCCGGAGCCACCCGCTTCGTCGCCAGCTTGGCCGCCGGCCGGCTCGACGGCGTCGTCCATATGGACCGCCCCCAGGTCGGGGTCTTCCAGGTCGTGTTCGCTCCGGTCGGGGACGAAGCGACGCTCCGCGTTTGACCCGCCGGCCGGCCGAAGCAGAGGGCTCTGTCGAAGAACAAAGCCGACTCAGTCAGAATTGGCCAAGAGATACTCGGCAACAGGGCTGAGAGAGAGAGAGAGAGGAAAAGAGACAAGGGGAGCGTACCGTAGGCGGAGGATTGGCACGGCTATATGGCCCCTTGCCGAATTGCCACTCTTCAGAGAGTTGGCAGTTTGCGAGGTAGTTCACCATGTAGGCGACCTGGTGGCGCGGCATCTCCTGGGTGCACATGCGGCTCGGATCGAGCTGGCCGCTCATCTGACAGATCAGATGAGGCCGGCTCTGGAGCGGAAGAACCCGGCGCGTGACGAACGCAGCCAGAAGGTCGGGCCCCGTTAGGCCCTCCGACTGGACCATCACCCGCAGTCGGGCGATGGCGGCGTTTCCTGCCTGCGACAGCGTCACAGCCCGGAAGGACCACTGGGGCAGCCTGCCCGCCGGCGGGCGGCTACGTAAGCCGGCAGGTTGATGTAGTCGCCCCGCGGAGCGATGTTCCGCACGTAGAAGTATGACTTCTGCCACTTCTTCACCGATTGGATTAGCGTGATGACGGGGAAGGGGTTGTCGGCGGCCGATCTCCGCGACGCGATGAAGGCGCCAGTCTGAGCCGGCACGCCCCGCATGCGCGTGCCCAGCTTCGACTGGAAGTACTCCCCCAGAGCTCAAGGGTGGGGAGGACGCCGAGGTAGCCCTCGCACAGGGTGACGAAGGCAGACAGCAGCACCACTGCGTTGGGGGTGAGATGGTGCGGCTGGAGTTGATAGAATTCCAGCCAGGAGCGGAAGAAGGCGCTCACTGCGGCTCCGGCCTGATTTACTTCGCCGGCGCGAGGCGGACCGCCACTTTTTCCGCGCCGGGCAGCCGCCGCGTGTCGCGGAGGAAGTCGACGTGCTCTTCATGGACGATGGAGCCATCCCAATCCCCGCCAAGCTGTTCTACGTGGGGAGGCATGGCGAGAGCTAGCACGGTGGCGGAGGAGCGTGCAGTGGAAGAGCGCGGCGGCAAGGCGCTGTCGCGGGAACGAGCGAGGGAAGAAGACGGTGGAAGTAGGAGGAGCGTGCGAGGGCCTGCCGCCCTCCCCCTCCCCCTACTTATAGCTTCACGAGGCCGAAGAGGCCGTACGTGGGGGGGGGGACGTGGGATTAACTGCGCCCACTCCCCCCACGTCTCGCGATTATTGTGCGTAAATGCGAGCCGAAACTGCCGCACGGAACGTGCGGGCGGTTTCGGGATACAAAGGATCCGCGCCTGGGCCGGGGCGCGGACGTGGCGGGCCCCCTCCCTGCGGCGACGTCTCGTCACCCGCGTGGGCTGGCAGGCTTTCTAGCCACGTGGCTCGCCGACGGCCCGTGGCCGACCTGCGGCCCGGTGCACGTGCCAGCGAGTTCCCGCCCTCCGACTCCAGAAGATTTCGACTCAGGCGGCACGCCTGACTAAGGCCGGCTCCCAGCTGCCGGCTTGTCATGATAGGAAGCTGATCGAGCTTCTCAAACCCCACTCCACCTCGAAGCCCAATCAGCTTCGGGGACTACTGTCGGAGTAAATGGCCACGGGTAGCCTAACCGACTGCCCCTGGTTCTTCTGAAAAAATTATCAGGCCTTCGGGCCTCCGAGCACTCCGAGCATTGGGCCGCCTTCCCTGGCCGGCTACCACTAAAGCCGACTCCCGGAAGGCGACCAGCCTCACCAACTCCTCCCCAGGACGACTACGGGGTGGCCGACTCCAGGTAGCCGGCCAAGAAGGACGCCGACTCCAAGGAGCCGGCCAAGACCACAACCACTCCAAACCACTTCCACATAACGGCGACATGACGTGGTGTGGCCACAGTGCGGCCCACTACCCCGGAAGCCCGAGGCGGGCGTGGCTACAGTAGGCCGTACGGGACGGACGTCTCCCGTGCGGCTCGGCACTGTAGCCATGTTGGCCTCGACGTCACCCACGACCGACTCCCGTACGGCCCGCGGGCGGAGGGCCCCTTCGGCCAGAGAGAGGCGTGAAGGCGGCCTGGCCTTTCCCAGTCGGCCAAGAGCGTAGCCGGCCTCCCGAAGCCGGCTACTCCCTTCCTCGAAGCAGGAGCCCCATTAAGGAGACAAGACGAGGTAAGGCTACAGTGATAGCCCCGAGGCGGCCCACTGTAGCCACACTTACCTCCACAAAGCCCTCGTCATCACAGGCGAGGCTACAGTAAGCAGCCGCCGACAAGACACTATGCAGTGGGGCCGGCCTATCGACCGAGTAGCCGGCAGCCGGCGGGACCCACCAGCCAGCGGGACCCAGCAGCCGGCGGAGAAGCCGGCGAGCGAAGACACTGACGGCTGGGGCCAGAGCCCAGCCGGATTACCATTGTACCCCCGGGGGGTAGGCCTATATAAACCCCCCGGAGCACCCATGCAAAGGGTTCGCACCCAAGCATAGTTGGCCTCTGAGCATAGAGTTGCCCTCTAAGCATAGCACACACCCCATAGATAGAGAGAAGCAAGAGCTAGCCTTGTTCTTCTTCTCCCTTGATCTCAACAGCTCTAGGAGGGATTGTAGCTACCTGTTACCGATCTAGTGATCATGCGGAGACCCCGCAGAGCAGGACTAGGGGTGTTATCTCCTCGGAGAGCCCCGAACCTGGGTAAGATTCGCCGGCGTGCATGTCTTCGCCTCATCCCGTTTCCGGGCACCGGCGACGTTTTATTGGCTCCCACAATGATAAGCCATCCCTTGGCATATGTCGCACCAACCACCCGACAGGATTGTTGCCCACCAAATCAAATCTCATCATTTGTTCTTCCATCCCTCTCGATGTGTTTTGTGTCTCAACTCGAGATGTTTCAACATCTCATTCCGCGAGTTGATCTTGTATAGCTCGATCTCCGAGAAGGTCAAATCCTGTAGAGTTTATCTCTATCGTCGTGTTGGATGAAGATCTCGAAAGCAAAGATGTCAAGATCAAGATGATGCAATGATTCAACATCTTCGAGAAGAACAATTGGATCGTGAAGATTATGTTAGTTTGCATCCCCCTTTCATCTTACCCAACGCTTGAATCTCGGGACGAGATTCTTGTTTAGTGGGGGTGAGCTGTCACAGCCCCAGATCAGCCCTTGCTTGATTTTTCTTGCCTCCATGCATCATGTTTAAATTCAAATGTAATTTGAATTGAGGAATTTTCAAAGCCTCAGAAACCTTTTAAAAATGATCAACATTAAAATCTTCTCAAAGGAGCCTAAGAAAATGTTCCTGTTATACCTTGAAAAATATTGGCAAGAATAAAATTCAAACCAATATTTTTGGAAGGTTTAACATATTTATTTTGGGCCTTTGAATTAATCCAATAAATATTTGAATTGGATCTATATTTGTTATATAATAAATATATGTTCAATAATTCTGGAAATTGTTGTGTAGCTTTGGATAAGTCCATTTGGGTTACACAATTATTTTCATGAATTTTGAAAATGGTATGGTCTTTGAACTGAATCAAAACATAATAGCAAAAATAGAAAACTGAAACAAAAGAAAAGGACAGAAAACCTACCCGCACTTACCTGGCGCTCACCTGGCAGCCCATCTGGCCGGCCCAGCCCACCAGGGGCAGGGAGGTCTTCTTCCTCCCGCCAGTCGGACGCATAGCGCGTGCCCGACGCGCGCACGGCCACCGCATGCCACCTCCAGCCTGCCTGGCTCCTCCCCGATGCACCTAGACGGCGCCACGACACCCCCTCAACGCCTCGACCTCTCCCTCGAGCTCATCCCCTCCTCTGTCTCCCTCACGCGCGTCCACCCGAACGCAGCCGTCGCCGCCGCTCGCCACCACCGCGGCCACCGCACTCCCCACGCCCGGCCGCAGTGCCAAATCGCTCTGCCACGACGCCTCGCTTCTTCAAGCCGAATAACACCACCCCGGACGGTCTACAGTGGCACCCCCGAGCTCGTCTTCCTCACTGGCATCTGAAGATCGCCGGCGTCGATTCGCCGTCTCCGACGCATGTCAAAGCCCACTGAACTACTGGTCGACCTCCCTGTGAGCTCCCCTTCGGTTCTCCCCTAGTCCCGTATTCCCGCTTGTCCCCTAGCCAGCATGCCGCCTTGGCCAAAGCTTTTCCGCCGCCGGCCATGTTGCCGCCGTCGAGCTAGTCACTGGAGCTCATGTCCGAGCACTCCATCGTGCTCATCACGCTCCCCGTAGCACATATCACCCCACCGTCGTCCTCCCCGTGCACCACAACGCGATCCCGCGCGCAACCGAACTCCGGCCGCCGCCGCGAGGTTGTTTCCGGCGAGCTCCGGTCACCCCACGACCTCCCACCTGCTCCCCTGGATGCGGGCGAGCAAGGGCTACGCCCTGGTGCCCTCGGCATGTGCAGCCGACGCCCGTAGCGCGTTTCCGGCGTGCCTCCGCCACGCTGGATGGTCGCCCGCGGACTAACCCCGGCCGTGCTGACGTGGCCAGGTTAATTAGGCGTTAACCACCTCTTAATCAAACCCAAGAGTCACAGACAGCCGGGCCCCACCTCATAATTAACCACAGGGTTATTCCCTGCTTTAAATTAAGCTAATGCTTTGACCCCGCCACCTCAGCGTTGACCTGGGCCCCACTGTCAAGTTTGACTTGGACCAGCCCTTTAACCTGCTGACGTCATGCTTACACATTGCTGACGCGGTTAATCGTTTTCTGGATTAAAAATAATCCAGGAAATTCCAGAAATTGTTATAAACTTCTAAAAATCATAGAAAATAATCTATAACTCAGATTGAAAAGGTTTATATATGAAAAATGATTAGAAAAATCCAATCTATCCATTTGTACCATTTTCATGCATGTTAGAACAATTTATGGCTGCTGTTTAGGACAAATCATGTAAATGGCATTTGAATTTCCACATATGAAGTTTGAATTTGAACCTAAGGTTCAAACCAACTCCATTTAATATGTTGCTAGTTGCATTAGCTCAAAACACATTCATATTGCCATGTCATGATCATGCATCATATTGTGCATTGCATTGATTGTATTTCTTCTCTGTTGCCGGTATTTGTCCCCTCTCGGTAGACGATGTTCCGGCATTGTGATCGTTGACACTAATGAAGACTCAATGCTATCTTCAGAAGTGCCAGGCAAGCAAAACCGCCTTGTCCATTCCGATACAAACCCACTCTCTCGCTCCTGCTCTCTTTTACTGCATTAGGACAACAATGATTCATCTGTTACTTGCTGCGGTAGTTGAACCCCTTATCCTCTGCATGACCTGTCATTGCCACAGTAAATAGATGGAACCCACTAGCATGAGCAGGAGTTGTTTGAGCCCTGATGTGCCTACTCATTCATGCTTGATTGTCATGCCTGCTACTGCTTAGAGTTGAGTCGAGTCTGATTCATCGGGGATGAGTTGGAATGGTGATGAACATGTCCTACTGTGTGTGAGCTAAGTGTGTGAACACGATTTGGTAAAGGTAGCAGTGAGAGGCCATGTAGGAGTACATGGTGGGTTGTCTCATTGCAGCCGTCCTCAGGAACTGAGTTCTGTGTTTGTGATCCATGATACAGCTACTACCATGGATGGCTTCCTCGTAGGGAGACGGGAGTCAATCCATAGTGGTGTATTGATATGGTGAATATGTGGACTCGTGTGCGCCACCTCAAAAGAGTTACTTGCAGTCGTAGTTCAGGATAGCCACCGAGTCAAAGCTGGCTTGCTGCAGTTAAACTCCATCACCCCCTTTGTTGATACCAATGCATATGTAGATAGTTCTGATGTAAGTCTTGCTGGGTACATTTGTACTCACGTTTTCTTATTTTATGTTTTGCAGAGAGACGTCAGTCTCGCTAGTAGTTCCGTGTGGACTTCGACGTTTAGCTTGATACCTCAGCTACGATCTTGTGCCCTCGGCAGGATCTAGTAGATAGTCAGGCTTCTCAGCCTTTTTCATTTGTAGATGTCTGTACTCAGACATGTTAAGCTTCCGCATGTGCTTTGGCTTGTATGCTCTGAATGTTGGGTCATGAGACCCATGTTTGTACTATCTCGCTCTTCGGAGCCTAATGAATAAATACTCTAGTCGTAGAGTCTTTTTGTGATGCCATGCTGTATTTGCACATATCGAGCATATTGTGTGTATGATTGAAATGCTTGGTATGTGTGGGATCCGACAACCTATTTGTTTATCCTTGGTAGCCTCTCTTATGGGGAAATGTAGTCTTGTGCTTCCATGAGCCATAGTAGTCCGCTACAGCCCAGTTCACCGGAGTCCTGCTAGCCCAGCACAACTGCTCCGGAACACTTGACTGGCCGGCATGTGATTCACTTCGTTCCTGTGTCTGTCCCTTCGGGGAAATGTCACGCGGTGACATCCGGAGTCCTGCCTAGCTTGCTACAGCCCGGTTCACCGGAGTCCTGTTAGCCCAGTGCTACAGCCCGGATTCGCACGCTGCTGACCGACATGCTCGATGTTGATTCATGTATGCCTGTCCCCGTAAGTTAGTGCCACTTTGGGTTCATGACTAGTCATGTCGGCCCGGGTTCTCTGTCATATGGATGCTAGCGACACTATCATATACGTGAGCCAAAAGACGCAGACGGTCCCGGGCCATGGTAAGGCGACACCCATGGGAATACCGTGCATGAGGCCGCAAAGTGATATGAGGTGTTACCGGCTATATCGTTGTGACTTGGAATCGGGGTCCTGACAGAGTGTGGGTCTTTGGCTATGGCTGGGTGCTGGGGCTCAAGTTAATATAGCGGCCGAATGGCAGTGAGCCATGGCAGACGGATGGACGGGTGGTGCCGGAGTTGGTTCGTCGGCAGCCGCGTGTCATTAATGTGGGCGGCGGATAGAAGGATGGACGTCGTGTCGTTAACGTGGAGCAGTCGCTTGCACCAGGATGCCGCGCGGGTGGCGTTCTCTCGGTCGTCGCGCTGCTGCAATGCTGGCGCCAGTGAGAGGTCGCGTCGGGCGTGAATGCGGACGCTGCTTCAGTGACTTAATTGCAGGTGCGTTGGGGCACTGACATGCGGGCCCCAACGGGCATCTGGCACGCATGTCAGTGACACACCAACTGCACCTGCAGTTAAGTCCGGTGAATGCGGCATTGACGTTCTGGAGAGACGGTGACCGTTTCAGGCAGGAAGCGCGCGCTAGCGATGGAAGGGGTTTTGGTAGGCCAGGGCGGTCAGACGCTGGCGTGGTGGTAAAATGTGAACTCATGGATGACGAGCCTTTGAAGCGTATGCGGCACGTATTGACAGCCAGGCGTCCATGCAACCGCTCTTGTCGCTAGCTAGCCTTCGACGACCACCATTAGAAACCACACAACCATGCATAACTTGCGAATAATGGACGAATTGATCAGACACACTCTCGTGTGCAGTGGCACTATGATCGATCGCTCACGATAGTACATACTCCGTACCATAGTACCCTCTCTAGCTAGGCTGTTTTATAGATTGTCGTTGTGATGGACGATATACATGAGCAAGGCGCCGAGTCACGAGTATGACCATTGGTGTTGAGCCAGGGGAATACATGCTCGGTGTTCGCGGAGGCCTCTAGAAAACGTCTAAACAGTAATGTCAGGCACCGCCGGCGCGCGTAGGTGACGGGCTCGCAGTTTGCGTTGCGCCATGAGCAGGACTTTGATTGAGAGGGCGACGCGCATGCATTAGCATGGTTTGACAGCGTGAGCGTCAGTGTCTGCACGCGTACATGCTACTTGCCTCTATGGACAGTGTGCGCTAATGTGTGCATCACGTATAATAAAAAAATCCGTTTGTGCATTTAACGCAAAGTATTTCATTTTCATATGGCTGACGAGTGTGTGTTGCAGCGACAAGTCTGTGGTTTGATTCCTCACATACACATAATTTTGGTTTTTATTTCTTTCTCCACTGACAGGTAGGTCCGCTTAGATAGATAGATAAAGAACTCGAGTTGATGAGGCGCATGTGGACTGTTTGACTGGTCAACCAGACAAATACGGAGCTATAGGCTGAGCTAGTGACCGTATAATCACCATATCTCATATACAATGATCAAAGTGAGCTGTCAAGACAAGTTCGATGACCACCAATGCATTTTACTCGGTAATAAATGACCAGGATTGAAGGGGAATCCAAATTTACTTCGTATTCTGTGCTTGAGCTGTTGACAAACCAATGCACTATACGGTTGTCCGGCCACTCCACCCCAGAGCTGTCACCAAGCGTCGTTCATGCCACCACGCCGCAGACTAACCAGTAAGGAAGCAATGGCATCCTGTTGCGCCGATTTCCTCGCCACCCACGACCGCACACAAAATGCTAGGGAAGCGATGGCATCCCGCCATGCTGAGTTCATCGCCGCTCGCGACCTCACACCTACGTGGGCGGAATTTGAGGCCGCCAAGGCCGAATGGGCGGTTGTCGGATTATGGGTTCCGGTAGACCCTTGAGGTTTGAACACTAGGGTGCGCACGAAGATTTCTCTCTCCCTAGCTCGCTCTCGCAACGATCTCAAGGCCTAGCTCAACCAACCCAAAGAACAAGAGACACGAGGGTTTATACTGGTTCGGGCCACCGTTGTGGTGTAATACCCTACTCCAGTGTGGTGTGGTAGATTTCCTTGTAAGCTGGCGATGAATAGGTACAAGGGATGAGGAACCTCCTGAGGAGAGGTGTTCTTGAGCTCAGTGAGCTTGTGTGTGCGAGGATGGTCTGAATGATCCGTCCTCTCCCCGTCGTCCCGTGCTAGGGTGGTGGCTAGTCCTATTTATAGAGGCCCCAGTCCTCTTCCCAAATATTAGGCGGGAAGGGATCCCACAATGGCCAATTTTGAAGGGTGACAACTAGTACAAGTTATCCTGACAAAAGGTGGTCATCGCTTGCCAAAGTCTCTGGTGGTGATGCCGTCGTGGGCTCCGCGGTGACCTCCGTCCTGCCGTCCTCCTGGTCATGGTCTCGTTGCACCGATACGGAAACCTTTGCCTGATGCCTCAGGACTCCTCGCCTGCGCTTGCCCCTTTAGCACCAAAGAGGCATCTGGTACTCTGCGCCCGCTGGCGCCCGCCTGGCGTTGATCGTCATGGCTCACATCATGCATACCTCGCGAGGTGCCCCTTGCATAGATATCTCCGCTCCTCGAGAGCCAGCCGCTACCCCTGAGGAGGTCTTGGCATCATCCGCCTCGCGAGGGTTGGCCCCTCACGAGGGTCTTGAGTGGTCACTGATGAAGATGGGTCGTACCAGGCCCCTGGCTGAGCCATGCCCTGGGCCGCACGCACGCATGTCTGGGTACCCCGTTCCTAGGACGCCGACAGTAGCCCTCGGGCCCAAGGCGCGCTCGTACTTGGCTTCGAGGCGAAGCCAAGGGTCAAGTGGGGAGTGCCGCGGGCCCCAATAGCCTGCAGCCTTGATTGACGTGTGGCGATGGACGGGACGTGGGCGTCTCCGCTTCCTCACGCCGTCTCGGCAACTGCCCAACTTACAAAAGGCTGGCGCACATCACGATGCCTTCATTGCCTCCCTTTGTCTCGCTCCAGATCCCCTTTCTTGCTCCCTGCTCCCAAAGACTCGAGATCCGTGCCAATTCCCCCTCGAGCCTGCAATCGATGGCGTCCGGCAAGGCAAAGGCCGCTCTTCCGCCCGCCTGGTACGAGCCGGCTCTGAGCGTGCCCGGCGTTTCAGAGAAGAACTTCGCCGCCACCCTCCTGATGACAGCAGAGGGCATCAACAGGAAGGGAAAGACCGCGCTTCGGGCTGCCTCCGCTGAGCCAGAGGACTCAAGGAGCACCTTCTATCCCTTCTTTATGAGTAGTGTCCTCGTAGGGCTGGTTCTCCCCTTCTCCGATTTTTCTACGCCGTCCTTAGCCACTATAAGCTGCATGCCCTTCATCTCCATCCCAACTCCGTCCTCCTCCTGTCGATCTTCGCCTTCTATTACGAGGCATTCGTGGTGGTGATGCCGTCCGTGGCGCTGCTTCGCCACTTCTTCTACCTCTGCAACAAGGACGACCACTGCTCGGGGTGTGCCAACTTCGTCACGGCCACTGGGACCAACGCGATCTCGAAGGCCGGGAAGAAGGCCAAGGGCTTTAGTAGCAAGTGGGCCCTTATGGTCGCCAAGTGCTCCCACCCTTGGTTGGTGCTGCCGACAGAGATACCTACGCCTCATGACAGGTGGTTCCGCGCGAGGCTCACCGACCCCCGAGTGGAGCAGGTGCTGGAGAAGATGACCGCCGACCTAAAGCCTGACGACCCGAAGGCGGCGAAGCTGATGGGGGCCATGATCGTCAAGGGATTCCTGGCGCAGCGCGTAGCTCCACTCCAGGTGCGCTCGCGCCCCTTGTGGAATCTTGCGGATGAGGAGGACGACCTCCATCTGCGCCGGGATGCCTTGTCGGACGAGAAGCTGGCGTGGCTCTTCGCCTTTTGGTCGGGGACGATCAGGGGTATCCGCCTGACACCCACGTTCCCCTGTACCGCCGCCCAGATGGGGCGAAGGTTGCTCTCGCCATGCCCGCCTTCGAGGGGCGTGGGCTCGTGCCGCCGGTGTCAGATGTGGGGTTCCGACAAACCCTTAAGGTTCGAACACTGGGGTGCGTGCGAAGTCTTTCCCTCCTACCGATCTACGCCCTAGCTCGCTAAGATCTCGCGAACGAACTCGATAAACTCGCAACACGGAAAGACACGAGATTTATACTGGTTCGGGCCACCGGTGTGGTGTAATACCCTATTCCAGTGTGGTGGTGGTGGATTGCCTCTTGGGCTGATGATGAACAGTCTAGAGGGAAGAACAGCCTCCTGAGGTTGAGGTGTTCTTGTGCTTGGTGACTTAGCGGTTGAGAGCTGGGTGAACTGCTCGATCTGATCAGATGAGATCCAGCCTAGATGAGATACCCCTACCGTGGTGGCTAGCTCTACTTATATAGGCCCTGGTCCTCTTCCCAAATATTGAGCGGGAAGGGAGCCAACAACGGCTGGCAAATTTGAAGGGGGACAGCTAGTACAAGCTATCCTGACAAAAGTGGTCTTCGCCTGCGAAAGGCTCTGGTGGTGACGCCGTCTTGGGCTCCACGATGACCTCCGTCTTGCCGTCCTCCTGGTCTTGGTCTCGTTGCACCGATATAGCAACCTTTTCCTGATGCCTCGGTAATCCTCACCTGTGCCTCCTTCCTTAGCACCAAAGAGGAAACGAGGACGCTGCACGGCTGGCGCCCGCCTGGTGTCGATCGTCATGGCTCACGTCACGAGAGCCTCGTGAGGTTTGCCCCGCCTCGATATCTCCGCTCCTCGTGAGCCTGCCTGACTAGGCCACTCCTGAGGAGGTCTTGCGTCATTCGCCTCGCGAGGCTTGGCCCCTCGCGAGGGTCTTGGATGCCTTGTTGATGAAGATGGGCCGTACAGGCCTGCTGGCTTAGCCACGCCGTGGGCTGTAGGCAGGCAAGTCTGGGGACCCCTGTTCCCAGAACGCCGACAGTAGCCTCCGGGCCAAAGGTGCGCTCGGGCTTGGCTTCGTGGCGAAGCCAAGGGTGAAGTACGGAGCATAGCGGGCCCCAAAAGCCTGCGGCCTTGGTTGACGCATGACGGTTGATTGGACGTGGGCGTCTCCGCTTCCCCACGCTGCCTCGGCAACTGCACGACTTCACAAGTCCCTGCAACATGCAAGGAGAACCATCATTACCTGCGATCGTGGGAGACGCCGGTTGGCCTTCTGTTGCTATAAATGGGGAGGGGGCGGAGCCCCCGTCGCCCATCTCTTCCTCGCTTGCTTGCTTCTTCCTCCTCGCTCCACTGCTAACATCAATGGCGCCTATCAGAAGGTTCTCTGCTGAAGAAAAAGGGGAAGGCCCCTCGGGATGACCCGGGGCCACTTCCGCCGAAGAAGAGGTCGGTCCACCGCCGTGATGAAGCGGCGATGCAGGTGTGACGAGGCCTTGGTGCGAGCGGCCTCCCCCAGGGTATCCCCTACCCCTGTATGCCCGAGCCCAGGGCTCAGGAGGACGGAGCGACGAGCAGCGTCGCCTGGGTCGCGCCCAGGATTGCCGCGCCACGACGACACGCGCTGTTGCCCCTGGAATCCATGCCACGGACTCCTCGCGTGAGCTTGTGCTATGGGCGCCGATGCCTCCGAGCTCTTGGATCCGCTTCCCACAGTTCTTCTCCGACGTGATGCCGCCAAGGGGGCCTCTCGAGCTCTGGTTGCAGCACGCTGACTGTGACACTTCGGCGACCGGAGCAGAGATTGAGGCGGTCCCCACCGGCAAAATCTTCATGAAGCACGGCTGGGGCGAGATCGCACGGGTCTGCCGTGTGAGGGGCGCCCTCGCGATCCACTTTGAGTTCGACGGCGCCTCCACGCTCTTCTTCAAGGTCTTCGATGCGGAGGGCCGCCGCCTGGAATGCTACTTCGGAGAGGAGCGTCAGGCTGAAGCGTGCTCCGCTCGCGGCCACTCCAGCAGCAGCAGCCCTTGGGAGTCTAGTAGCTCTCCTGAGCTCTATGAGACTCCGGAGACGAGCGATGACAGCTACGTGCCCCCGAGCTCTCGCCGTGCTCGGAGCAGAGCTGCGGCGTCCGGCCGTCGTCGCCGCTGATCTGGATGGGGTTGGCGCCGGCCTCCTATGGCCCACTATTGATGATGGCGTCCGCCGTGGGAGGGTGTAGATAGGATTGCCCTTAGTTTTAGCTTTTGTTCCCTGCGAAGAATCATGAAGTACCCCGTGGGGACATGTAAGGGTCTGTAATGTCTTTTGTGCTTATCTTCCCTATTATGAGAATTTGGCGAACGCACGTCCCGTTAGGGCTCGGTCCCCCCTTTCTTTCCTTGCGATAGCTGGTTGCTCTACGCTGATAGGTCCCGGTCCCCAGGCAGGCTACAGCCGTCGCTGGTATGCCAGGTCGCGTGCCATGGTCAAGGCCAGGAGGTGTGCGGCCCGAGGTCCAGTAAGAGCCCCTGAGGCGCGATGCTCAGGAGGTCCCCCGTAGCGCTCAAGCAGCCATGGTAAAGCGAGAAAGGGAGTTGACGTGGCCGCAATGGGGTTGCGGCAAGGCGAGGGTGACCGTTAGGCCCCAACATTCAGCCGATCCGAGAGCTGTACTTATCTCGTTGACTTCGCGAAAATTTCTGATGGTGCGCTAGGCCTGCGTGCCAACTCGTGCGGCATAGCTAGGCCGGCCCATACGAGTTTCCGTCCCCCCGCGCTCTCCTGAGCTCTACGTCCTCAGGTCCCGGCCCTCGAGCGAGCTCAGCCACCGCTGGTATGCCAGGTCGCGATGCCGTGGTCAAGGCCAGGGAGTGAGGGCTGGAGAGCCAGTAACAGCTCCTGAGTCGCGATGCTCAGGAGCCCCCCTTTTAACGCGCAAGCGAATTGCACGGGAGAAAAGGAGACTCACGGTGCCGCCTGCTATCCTTCCCATGGGATCCCTGTGAACAGGCACAAGAAGAAACACGATTTGCCATTACAGCTGCCAGCCTGCCGCTGGTTGCTCTGGATGAAGTGAAGGCACCGAGGGCCTGGTGAGGTGACGTGCGCGGGGCGTGCCGCGAGCCAGAGCTCGGCCGCTCAGATTTGTCGACGTGGCAGGGACGGACCCATGCACCAGCGCCGTGCCTGTGAGGAGGCCCCGTGGGAGGCGATGATCGAGTAGGCGATAGCCGTAGGCAGGTTAAGCATGGAAAGCAGATCAGCTTGGGTAAATGCAGGAAGATACACGCCACTGGGTCCGGCCCGAGCGGCTTGGGGATAATGCAGCCCGAGGGGCGCCCCCAGCAAGGTAAGCTGAAGACAAAAGAAAAAGGGATACATGCCACAGGGACAGACCCATGCGGCCTGGGAATAATGGAGCCCGTGGGGCGCTCCCAGCTAAACGAGCTTGGAAGATGTCACCTGGTTCTGTAGACGAAGTAGAGTTGGTGCAGCTGAAGGCGTGCGTCGAAGGAGTGGCTCCTCACGAACCACCAGAGCCCTGAGCCTCGGGAGGCTCTGGGGGCTCGGGAGATTCCCTGAAGACCATCTCCATTTCTTCCAGGACGGCGTGGTACCTGGCCTTCTGAGCCGCCAGGATACGCCGCATGTTGCGCTGATAGGCTGACGCCACGCTCGGCAAGGCGAAGGGCATGCGAACGTAGCTGTGTGGCGGTGTCGGGAGGTAGGTGCGACATATGCCAACGGGTGGCTTATCATTGTGGGAGCCAGTAAAACATCGCCGGTGCCTGGAAACGGGATGAGGCGAAGACATGCACGCCGGCGGATCTTACCCAGGTTCGGGGCTCTCCGTGGAGATAACACCCCTAGTCCTGCTCTGCGGGGTCTCCGCATGATCACTAGATCAATACAAGTAGCTACAAGTGCTCCTTGAGCTGTTTGGCTAGAGGAAGAAGAAGGGCAAGGCTAGCTCTCCTTTTCTCTCTATGTGGTGTGTGGAATTCTATGAGATCAACCCTTTGCATGGGTGTCCCGGGGGGTTTATATAGGCCTACCCCCAGGGGTACCATGGTAATCCGGCTGGGCGCGGGTCCCAGCCGTCAGTGTCTATGCTCGCCGGCTTCTCCGCCGGTCATTGGGGCCCGTCGACTGGTGGGTCCCGCCGGCTGCCGGCCTCTTGGCCGGCAGGCCGGCCCCACTGCTTGAGAGCTTTGTCGGCGGCTGGTTACTGTTGCCTCGCCTCTGATGACGAGGGCTTTGTCGAGGTAAGCGTGGCTATAGTGTCACCGCCTTGCGAGCTCTCACTGTAGCCTTACCTCGTCTTGTCTCCTTAATGGGGCGCATGCTTCGAGGGAGGGAGGTAGCCGGCTATTGGGAGCCGGCCACATCCCTGGCCGACTAGAGGAGGCCAGGCCGTCTTCAGATGTCTCTCTGGCAAAGGGGCCCGCCGCCCACGGGCCGTACTGGCACCTGTCGTGGGTGACATCGAGGCAAACATGGCTACAGTGCCGCACCGGACGGGGGATGGCTGGCCCGTACGGCGCCCTGTGGCCATGCCTGGTCCGGGATTCGGGGGTAGTGGGTCGTACTGCGGCCACGCCCCATCCTATCGCCGTTACGTGGGTACAGTCTTAGTAGGTGCAGTCTTTGCCGGCTTTCTTCATGGTCGGCTTCTGGGAGTCGGTCCTCTTGGGGCCGGCTCCCTGGAGTCGGCTATCTCATATCTTTCTTGGGGGAGGTTTCTGAGGCTGGGTCACCTTCTGGGAGTCGGCCCTGGGGATAGCCGGCCGGGGGAAGGAGGCCCTATGCTTTGTATGCTTGAAGGCCTGAACGGCCTGATAATTTTTCGAAGAGCCAGGGGGAGTCGGTTAGGCTACCCGTGGCCATTTACTCCGACAGTAGTCCCCGAAGCTGGCTGGGCTTCAAGGCTGAGAGGAGGTCGAGAAGCTCGGTCAGCTTCTTATCTTGACGAGGCAGCAGCTGGGAGCCGGCTTCGGTTGGGCGCGCCGTCTTGGCGAAATTTTTAAATTCGGAAGGCGGGAGTCTGTTGGCGCGTGCGCCGGGCTGCGAGCCAGCCGCTCGCCGCCTGCGAACCACGTGGCGTCCCTTGGCTGAAAAGAGCCTGCCAACCCACGCGCGCGACAAGACGTCGCCGCAGGCCGAGGGCCCACCACTCCTACGCCTAGGCCTAGGCGCGGATTCTTTGCGGCCCAAAGCCATCCGCACGTCTTCCGGCGGCGGTTTCCGCACGCCGTTTGGGCGCAATAATCGCGGGACGTGGGGGAGTGGGCGCAGTTAATCCCACGTTCCTCCCCACGCCTCGCCTCCTCGGCTTCGCCGCACGAGGCTATAAGTAGGGGGGGAGGGGGAAGCGGCAGACGCTCGCACGCTCCTCTCCTCTCCGCCATCTTCTTCCTCCTGCTTTTCCTTGCAGCAGCGCCTCACCGCCGTGCCGTCCCACCATTCTTCACTCCACCCCGCAGCTCTGCCGCCGCAGGGCCGTGCTTTCTCCGCTGCCGCACTCTTCCTAGCTAGCTTCTCGCCACCATGCAGTACGGCGGGGACTGGGACGGCTCCAACGTCCACATGGACCACATCGAGTTCCTCCGCAAGACGCGGCGGTTGCTCGGCGCGGACCAGGTGCGGGTCCGCCTCGCGCCTGCGAAGAAGATCACGCCAGAGCCGGAGGAAGGCGAGCGGGTAGTCTTCCGCTCGCATTTCCTGTGCGGCATCGGCTTGCCGGTGAGAGCTTTCTTCCGCTCCTTCCTCGACTTCTATCAACTCCAGCCGCACCACCTCACCCCGAACACGATGGTGCTGCTATCCGCCTTCGTCACCTTGTACGAAAGCTTCCTTGGCGTTCTCCCCACCTTCGAGCTCTGGGGGGAGTTCTTCCAATCTAAGCTGGGCACACGCATGCAGGTCGTGCCGGCGCAGAGCGGCGCCTTCATCGCGATGCGGAGGCCGGCGGCCGACAACCCCTTCCCCGTCATCACGTTAATCCAGTCGGTGAAGCACTGGCAGAAGTCATATTTCTACGTGAAGAACGTCGCCCCACAAAGCGACTACGTCAACTTGCCGGCTTACGTAGCCGGCCCGCCGGCTGGGAGGCGGCCCCACTGGTCCTATCGGGCCGCGACGCTAACGCCGGCTGGAGCCGCGGCCGTCGCCCGACTGTGGGTGATGATCCAGTCGGAGGGCCTGACTGGGTCCGACTTGCTGGCCGCCTTCGTCGCGCGCCGGGTGCTTCTGCTTCAGAGCCGCCCTCACCTGATCTGTCAGATGAGCGGCCAGCTCGATGCGAGTCGGATGTGCACCAAGAACATGCCGCACGACGAGGTGGCCCACATGGTGAATTACCTTGCGAACTGCAAGCTCTCCGCAGAGTGGCGGTTTGGCAAGGAGCCATATTCCCGTGCACATCCTCCGCCCACGTATGTTTTCTTTTTCCTTTTCATTTCTTAGTTTTGTTTCGAATTCCTTCTGGCCGTTGTAACCACTCGGCACGCCTTGGTAGAGCCCTCTCCTTCGACCTGCAGCCGGGTCAGAGGTGGAGCGCCGATTCCTCCCCGACCGGGCGGAGCATGACCTGGAGGACCATGTCTTGGGGGCGGCCGCCATGGAGGACAACACCGAGGCGGGTGGCGGCGAAGCCAGTTTCGACGACTGGCCGGATGACGATGAGGCGGAAGTCGTCCCACGCCGCCAGCCAGCGTCTGGCCGCGGCGCGGGTTCCTCCGCCGCGCCGCCTGCTCGGGGCGGCAGGCAGAAGCACCGTGCCGCGTCGGGCTTGTTCGGGAGCCGGCCGAAGAAGCCCAAGGGTGGGGTGGCGGCGACCAGGCGGGATGAGGCGGCCGCGAAGGCGGCCTGCTTCCGCAAGGTGGTGAAGCAGCCGCAGATGGTGTCGGCGTAAGTGTATATTCCTTTGTACATTCTTTCTTCTTTTCTTGGTGATTTCTGAATCCTTGCCCTTTTCTCAAAAAAACCAGGCCTCCGCTTTCGCTCGAGCGGGTTGCTGCCGCCTCCGTCGTTGGATCGCCTGGAGGATCCGGGAGCACCCGCCGCGTGGACCCCCGCGCCGAGCTTCAGGCGGCGACGGAGCGAAACGCGCGGGAGGCGGAGGAGTTGAGGGCGGCTGCCGCCAAGGCGGCACAGGAGGAGGAGGCAGCGAAGGCGCGCGCCGACGCGGCGGCTAAGGCCCAAGCGGAGGCTGCGGCCATGACAACAGCGGAGGGAGCCTTGCTCGTCACCCCTCTGCGCGTCGCGGCGCCTGAGGCCCCAGAGCCCCCGCCAGAGGAAGCCGGCGGCAACCAGCCGGGATGTGAGAGGGAGGACGACGTCGTCATCCCGGAGAGGGAGGCGGCACCGGCCCCGCCGACTGGGGCGGCTCAAGGCGGCCGGCCTAACGTGTCGCCTGCGCAATCGGCTGGGGGTGAGCCGACTGCGAGGACGGACCTGGTGGTCCGGTCGCCCCCGCGCCAGCGCACGGGGAAGGCTGCATCGAACCCGCAGAAAGCCGCGGGCCTCAGTTCGTCGGCCCAAGATGTGGAGGTGGCCAGCGCCAGCTCGGGGTGGACGCCGGGTGGAGGGACGGCTGTGGTGAACGTGGCAGCGCGGGACGTCTGGAACCGGCTTCAGTCCTAGGCTGCGGCGCTGAGGAAATACAATGACGAGTTCCTTGTGACGCGGGCGGCCATTCGGGTTAGTCTTCCTATTTTTGCTTTTTTGATCTTGGTTTCTTCCGTGGGGGCGCGTCAGTGCACCCACTGGGTGTAGGCCCCGAGTTCCGAGTCGGCTGCTGAGCAGGCGGCTTGGAACTTCTTAGCGGGCTTTGTTTTGCTATCTTGTTCTCATTCGCTCCTCTGCCTGTCTTGCAGGACTACCACAACCTCCGCGCGGCTGCCTTCAACTCCCAGGCTCGGGTGCTGACCCAGAAGAATGCTGACCTATCTGAGAGCCGGGGTAAGTGCTTCATCTTTTATCTCACGTGGGGGCGCGTCAGCGCACCCACTGGGTGTAGTCCCCGAGATTCAGGCCGACTGCTGAGCAGTCGGGTCGGATCTTCCTTGACGACTTCTTCCTTATTGCTTCTTTCTTTTCTGCCATCCCTGCAGCGGCCAACGCCAGTCTGAGGGAGCAGCTGGGCGAGGCTCAGGACGCCCTCCGTGCTAAGGAGGCCGAGTTTGGCGCCTTGGCACAGGAGCGTGACCGCCTGGCCAAGAGGTTGGCCGACCAGGAGAAGAGCCACAAGGCGGCCCTGAAGGCGGTGCAGGACAGCGAGGCCGCCCTCCAAGCCGAGTATGAGACAGAGGCGACCAGCTGGGCCGAAGCGAAGCAGACGTTGATCAACGGCTATGGCCAGATCGAAGACTTGGTTGACGGTAGGCCGCCTTCTTCTTCGTCCTTGCTTGCCGCTTGCCGCCTGGCTCATTTTCTGACTTGGTGTTTTTCTCTTCTTTCGCTTTCTTTCTTGCGCAGAGTACTTCCCTGGCTATTGTACCGCCGCCAACCAGGTCGTTGAGGCCCACCGCGGGGCACGAAGGCAGGCTGGCGCCAAGATCGCGCTGAACGCTCGCCGGTCGCTGGAGGAGCAGCTCTTGGCGATTCAGGCCCGCCTCCGGCTGGCTTCAGCGTGTTGGGGCGCAGGTGTTGGCCGCTCTCTGGCCTGGTGAGGTGATTCCCCGCACCCCCAGTCAGACTGCCGACTGGCTGGAGGTGGCAGACGGCCGCTTCGAGGCCTGGAAGGCTTCTGCGGCTCGGTCCGGCGCCAGGCGGGCGCTGGAGTTCGCCAAGGCCTGGTATCCCGAGCTGAGTGTGGACCAGCTGGCCACCTGGCGGCAGGAGGCCGACACGGCCGGCTATCATCTAGCGGGCTTCGGCGATTGCCGACTACACCGACACCAGCGCCTTCGCTCCTGAGGTGGACGACAACAGCGTTGCCCAGCCGGAGGAGTGGTTCGGGCTGTACCCGGCAGACGGCGAGGACTCGACGGAGGAGATCAACTCCAGCGACGAGGGCGAGGAGGAGGAGGAGGAGGGTGAAGACGCCGTGCCAGATGGTGGAGCGGCCGGTCAGCCTCAGCTTGACTGTGCCTCCAGCAACAAGGCACGCGCGGGTGCACCGCCTGCAGCCGGCGATGATCAAGCCGAGACCCGCCAGCCGGCCACTCCTCCAGCCGGTGGCGCCGTCTCCACCGACCAGCCCGGCTCCCCTGCTGCGCGCTTAGTCTAGTCTGCTGCCTCTACTTTCCTGTTTCACCATTCTTGGAACAGTATTTTGTTAAGTTTGCACAATTCCACCCACTGGGGGTGTATTCGAACTATATTGACTGCCGGCCTGTTGGGGGCCTTATGTGTAAATATAATTATGCATGTGTTTGGCTTTCCCTTGTTCTTTGCTTTTCATCCTTCAGCTGTTTCCTTTGCCGCCCTCCCTTGGTTGCCGCCTTCCCAGCCGGACAGCTGCTCTGCAATCTGTGGCTGGGGAAGTGCTTGGGAGGGCAAGTACTCTAGCTTTGTTGGATTATAGCGAAGTGATGGGGAGGCCGGCCAGCCGGCTGTTTTGACAGCCGGTAGGCGTGGTTGGAGGCCGTCTTTGCGTTATATAAGTTCGTTGGTCCTTAGCCGTTTTTCGTGTGGGCATCCTTTCTGCCTTTGGCTCTTGCCAGTCGGACAGTCGGTTCTTCGAGCTGCGACTTTTGACAAGAGATTGCTCAGGTGCCGGCACACTACTTGTCTGA
Source organism: Triticum aestivum (assembly GCF_018294505.1). Lineage (NCBI taxonomy): Eukaryota > Viridiplantae > Streptophyta > Magnoliopsida > Poales > Poaceae > Triticum > Triticum aestivum. Next base: position 410,774,244 of record NC_057802.1, on the reverse strand, counting down.
CTTCAGGTAGAACTTTTAATATAACTTAAAGCGGCCAGTCCCCGGGCCGACTAGTCGAACCCGGTGCCGGACAAAAAACCAAATGTAATAATACATTCATGAGTATGACTCTCGTCATTCATACATAAAGGAGGGCAGTTCCCGAGTGTGCCTCGGGGGGCCCGTTTGTCTCATATTTAAAAAAGAACGGTAGCATGATACATAATACTTTCAACTGTAAAATCTTCTTAGGAGGTGTCCGTTCCATGGTCGCTCCGACTCCTTGCCGGAATCATCCCTCTTGCGTGCTCTTGGTTTTGTGCGTCGATCAAGTAGTAGGAGTCGTTGCCTAGTGCCTTGCTGATGACGGAAGGGCCTTCCCAAGGGGCCGAGAGCTTGTGCTGGCCGGCTATTCGCTGGATCAGCCGAAGCACAAGGTCGCCCTCTTGGAAGGATCTTGGCTTGACCTTCCGGTTGTGGTAACGGCGCAAACCCTGCTGGTAGATGGCGGACCGGCTGAGTGCTAACAGCCGGCCTTCTTCCAGCAGGTCGACGCCGTCTTCTCGCGCTTCCTTGGCATCCGCTTCCGTGTACATGGTGACCCGAGGCGAGTCGAACTCGATGTCAGTTGGGATGACGGCCTCGGCACCATATACAAGGAAGAACGGAGTGAAGCCGGTTGAATTGTTTGGGGTAGTACGCAGACTCTAGAGGACAGCCGGCAGCTCGTCGAGCCAGCAGCCGGCCGAGCACTCCAGTGGTAGGACCAAGCGGGGCTTGATGCCGGAGAGGATGAGGCCGTTTGCTCGCTCGACCTGGCCGTTTGACTGCGGGTGGGAAACGGACGCTAAGTCCAGTCGGATGCCTTGTGTCGCGCAGAAACGTGCCAGTGCTCCTTTGGCAAAGTTTGTGCCGTTGTCGGTGATGATGCTGTGCGGCACGCCATACCGAGTAGTGATGTCGGCAATAAATGTCACGGCCGTCGGCCCGTTCAGCTTCTTGATCGGCTTTGCTTCGATCCACTTGGTAAATTTGTCCACGGCGACAAGCAGATGTGTCAAGCCACCGCGGGCTATCTTGAATGGGCCCACCATGTCCAGTCCGCAGACGGCAAAGGGCCAGGTGAGGGGGATGGTCTTGAGTGCGGAAGCCGGCAGGTGTTGTTTGGAACTGAAAACTTGGCATCCTTTGTAGCATTTGACTATTTCTTTGGCATCTTCCAAGGCAGTCGGCCAGAAGAAACCATGGCGGAAGGCTTTGGCCACAAGTGATCTTGAGGCTGCGTGGTGGCCGCATTCGCCTTGGTGGATATCCTTGAGGATTGCTACACCCTTTTCTGGCTCGAGCAGCGCTGGAAGACCCCAGTGACGCTACGCTTGACAAGTTCTCTGTTTATTATTGCATATGCTCCGGCTCGGCGTTGCACTAGTCTTGCTGAGATCTCATCAGTCGGCAGCTCTCTGTTGACTAGGAAGTTGAGGATGGGCTGGGCCCATGATGGAGCTGTGAGTTCTTCTACTATTAGTACGGCCACTGTGACTCGGATGGGTGGGTTGGGTGGTGGAGAGTTGGAGTCGGCCACCGCTTCTTGTGTCGCTGCAGTCCCCGGGCCGACTGCTGCAGTCCCCAGGCCGAGTTTTGAAGTCCCCGAGCCGGGTGCGACTGCGGCCATCCCCGGGCCGCTTGTCGAAGTTCCCGAGCCGCCTGCTGGGTTCCTCAAGTCGGATCCGGCTGCATCGGGGGCGGGTGGTACAAAGATAGAGTCCGACTCTGGAGACGACTTGATAGATGGTTTGAGGAGGCGCTGGAGAGAGACACCGGTTGGTATAGCCTGTCGGGTGGAGCCGATCCGTGCCAGGGCGTCTGCCTGGTCGTTGTCGGCCCGTGGAACGTGAAGGAACTCGCACCCTTCGAAGTACCCACTGATCTGCTGGACGAGGAATCGATAGCTCGCCATGTTTGCATCCTTGGCGTCCCAGTCGCCAGATGACTGCTGGACCACCAAGTCCGAGTCGCCATAACACAGGATCCGGCGTATGCCGAGCTCTTTGGCTAGCCGGAGCCCGTGTATGAGCGCCTCGTATTCAGCCATGTTGTTGGAGGCGGCAAAGTGGATTTGTAGCGTGTATCTGAGCTTGTCGCCTTTGGGAGAGGTGAGGACGATGCCGGCTCCCAAGCCAGTGCGCATCTTGGACCCATCGAAGTGCATCCGCCAATGAGTAGAGTCGGGAGCCGGCGGTAGGTACTGGGTCTCGGCCCAGTCAACGAGGAAGTCGGCCAATGCTTGGGACTTGATGGCGGTGCGGGGCTGGTAGAAGATTGTGTAAGGTGCACACTACTAGGAAAATGGCTATAGATGAAATGGCCACTAATGGCGCACCAGACATGTGGTGCGCCACTACTATATAGCAGTGGCGCACCATGTGCTGGTGCGCCATTAGTGTGAAAGACACTAATGGCGCACCAGACACACGGTGCGCCACTAGCAACAAATTTATTTTTCCAAACATACTAATGGCGCACCAGGGCACAGTGCGCCATTACTAGTTCTAACTAGTAATGGCGCACCAGCCTCATAGTGCGCCACTACTATATTTTTTTTTGCAAAACTACTAATGGCGCACCAGTGTATAGTGCACCATTACTAGTTTAAACTAGTAATGGCGCACTGTGCCCTGGTGCGCCATTAGTGTATATTTTCTTTTGCAAAACTACTAATGGCGCACCACTAGCAGGTGCGCCATTAGTACCCAGGGTTACTAATGGTGCATTTGTAGGTGGTGCGCCATTAGTAACCTGGGGCCAGCTAGATATTTTGGACAGCCACACCTACCCACTCACTTTCCCCACTTCATTCTCTCAACTTCCTCCTCCAAGCTTGTCTCGGCTGCCTCCTCCTCCTCACCTCATTTGCACCATAAATTCATCCAAATTAAGTGGTTAAATTACCTTTTTTTGATAGGTAAGTAAGGGGGAAGCTATCTTTACGTTGTTCTCCCTCCAACAACGTGCACATGCACTTTTTATGGCCTAGCTAGATCTATGTATGTTTGTGGTGTTGCATATATATTTGTGTTTGCTGGTACCGGTATTTGAAATGCGATAGTTGCCAATATTTGGCCGGAATGTTGATTCATTTCCGTTTCGGCGAGAATTTTGGCACTATGCATTCTTTTTGGTCCTATTTTTAGGGAAAGTCATGCCAAATTTTTTCTTGGTTCTAAAATATCGTTTTGCTCTACCCCGCAGGCAACCATGGTCCGCACGATGACCGAAAGCATCGTGAATAGGTTTTTGAGCTCCGCGAAGGCGAGATGCTTGAAAAGAACGAGATGGAGATAAGATGTCCGTGTCAAAGATGCAAGCTGAAGAGCCTTATTGCGGACCCGGATTCCGGGCAGGTGCGGGACCACCTGCTCTTGCGTGGTTTCATGGATGGCTATCGGTGGCAAGGTGATGAAGATGACTATGAAGTCGTCCATGGGGGCCGGGCAAGAAATGAGGAAGGGCAGCAAGACAACCACCGCGGCTCGGGCGGGCGATAAGACGAAGAATCTCCAGGACATGATCACGACGGTGATGCTGTACAAACTCATCATGTAGAAGATGCCGGCCATGATGATGAGGAAGATGCGGGAGCAGACGAAGGGCATGATCATGAAGATGAAGATGCCGGCGGAGCAGACGATGATGGACCATCGATGGGTTGGGTGCAGGACCCTCATATTCAAGAGCTGCTTCTCAAGCAGACGGATAACGCAAGAGCTGCCGCCCGAGAGAAAGCCAAGATGGATCAACTGGAGAGCCGCACTGCTCACGACGGTGCACGACTATCTCAGTTACGGATATCTCGCGGGGCAGGTGATCCACGGTTTTTCTGGATGCGTCAGGTGCATGGATGACACAACGTATCGCCAGCTAGATAGAGATCCCGGGTGTTCAAAAACCGTGTTCATGGGACATCGAAGGTGGCTTCGCGATGATGACCCGTGGAGGAAACGCAAGGATCTGTTCGATGGTGAAACCGAACCCCGAAGACGTACGAGGAGCGGCGAGGAAATAGACGAGCTGTTGAAAAATTGGAAAGATTGCCCACTGCCGGGAAAGAAGCAAAAGGCGCCAGAGCCGGGAAAGAAGCGAAAGGCGCAAGAGCCGCTGCTGAAGGTATGGAAAACAAGGTCTGTTTTCTCAGACTTGCCGTATTGGAAGATCCATCGTGTGCCTCACAGCCTTGATGTCATGCATATCATGAAGAATGTGTGCGAGAGTCTGCTTGGTACCCTGCTCAACATGCCAGAGAGGACCAAAGATGGGCCGAAAGCAAGGGCAGACTTGAAATCAATGGGCATCAGGGAGGAGCTTCACGCTAATGATGATGATGATGAGGCGAAGCATGACACGGAAAGTCATCGCAAAGGCAAAAAGGCCAAGAAGACCGGAAATGACTTCCCTCCCGCGTGCTTCACTCTAAGTCAGGAGGAGATCGATCAGTTTTTCACCTGCCTCGTAGGAGTAAAACTTCCTTACGGTTACGCGGGGAAGATAAGCAGATACCTAGACTCAGCGAAGCAGAAGTTCAGCGGGATGAAGTCTCACGACTGTCACGTGCTGATGACGTAGATACTTCCAGTTGCAATCCGTGGGATCATGGACGCGCACGTCCGTGAAATGTTGTTTGGCCTATGCAACTTTTTCGACGTCATCTCTCGGAAGTCGGTTGGCGTGAGGAAACTCAGAAGGCTACAGGAAGAGATCGTGGTGATACTATGCGAGCTTGAGATGTACTTCCCGCCCGCATTCTTCGACGTTATGGTGCATCTGCTGGTCCATATCGTGGAGGATATCGTCCAACTCGGGCCGACGTTCCTGCACAGCATGATGCCATTTGAAAGGATGAATGGTGTCATCAAAGGATACGTTCACAACATATCACGTCCAGAGGGAAGCATACCCAGGGGCTTTCTGACCGAAGAGTGCATCTCCTACTGCACGAGTTATCTGGGCATCGAGAACCCCGTTGGTCTGCCCGTCAACAGGCACCTCGGCAGGCTCGCTGGATGGGGTTACCGTGAGGGTCGCCGCGAAATGCATGTCGACTTCGAGGGTCGACTTGCCGACTTTGAAAGAGCAAACCTAGTCGCGCTACAACACATAGACGTGGTCGATCCTCGGGTGGTAGAGCACAAAACCTTTATTGAGAAGACGTACAATGACCGACGCCAACAGAGGACGGACGGAGATATAATCAAAGAGCGGAACTCATGTTTCACGCGTTGGTTCAAGCAGAAGCTTCCGTCGTACCCTTTACATGAGGATTCTTCCGCGGAAGAACAACTCATATTTACCGAGCACAACCTGATGACGTATGAGGCATACGATATCAACGGCTACACATTCTACAGCTAGGACAAGGACATGAAGAGCGATGGATATCAGAACTTCGGGGTAACGATGGAATCCTACACCGGTAACGACAAGGACAGATACTACGGAAGGATCGAGGAGATCTGGGAGCTCAGCTACGCTTGAGAGAAGGTCCCGATGTTCCATGTCAGATGGGCCAAGAGCGTCATAAAAGAAGACCGGTATTTGACCACCATGGTTATACCCGAAGCCAAATCCAAGACCGCAGGCGCGAACGTCACCGTGAAAAATGAGCCATGGGTACTGGCTTCCCAAGTGGACCAATGCTTCTTCATTACCGACCCGTCAAAGCCCAGTCGTGTTGTCGTGAGGAGAGGCAAAAGGAAGATCATCGGAATGGATGGAGTCGCCAATGAGCAAGACTTCGACAAGTACGACGACCCGAAGATGGAACATGACGATGACGATGAAGTATCAGCATACACCACAAGAAGAAGTAGGACCACCCTACCTAAAGGACGTCCGTTCAAGAGAAGAACTCCATTTACGAAAAATAAGGGCAAGAAGATTGTGAACAGATAGCTAGCTAAGATCGATTGTATTTAAATTGTAGCCTTCATTTCTCGATTGTATTTCATGGGCACTTTTTGAACTCATGAATATTTTTAAATTTCATGGACACTCGATCTCGATCCCCCTCCATCTCGATCGCTATCCCACCTCGCCAGATCCGGTCCCCCTCGCCGCTGAGCACCCCCCGCACCCTCTACCCCGCTCCACCGGCCGCCGCCGCCGACCCCCCGCACCCTCCCCCGCACCCTCCCCGGCCCGCTCCACCGTCACAAATGAATGCAACTAAAATTGCAAAAAAAACAAATTTGATTATATTCTCAAATAACAAATTTGATGATTTTTTTCAAATAATAAATTTGATGATATTTTTTCATATTCATAAATATTTTCAAATAACAAATTTGTTGATATTTTTTTAAAAATTATTACTGTTTTTATAAAAAATTATTACTGTTTCATATTCATATTCATTTTCTAAAAAATTATTAGATGCAACAAAAAATAAAAAAATTACTTATGGCGCACCTCTGGCTGGTGCACCATTGCTATATATATAAAAAAGATTACTAATGACGCACCTCTGGCTGGTGCGCCATTGCTATATAAAAAAAAGAGATTACTAATGGCGCACCGATCGTGGGTGCGCCATTGCTATCTAAAAAAACATTCTAATGGCGCACCGCTTCGGGGCGCGCCATTAGTAAGTTTCCCCCTAGCTAATTCCTCCCTCTCCCTCGCCAGTTCCCCTTCGTCCCTCTCCCTCGCCAGTCCACCCGCGCGCTCACCTGACCCACGATCCAGGGAGCACCACCGTCTGCTCCCAATCCGCGCCCCCGCCGCCTCCCTCTCCCCATCCTCCCCTTCCTCCCCTCCGACCCCACCCCAGTCTCGCCGGAGCAGCGCCGCAGGGCCGACACCAACCTCGCCCTCGCCCGCGCGCGCCGCAACCTCCGCCTCGCCGAGTCCGGAGCTGCTCGTGGAGGAGACGTAGCTGGAGGCGCTCTCCGGGGAGCTGCTAAAGCCCTACGCGCTCGACCTCTGCCGCTTCGTCGCCCTCGAGCGCCTGCACGCCAAGGTGCCCGTCTACCCGCCGCCCCACCTCGTCTTCCACGCGCTCCACACCAGGAAATTCGCCGCCATCCTGCAGCAAACGCAGCCTGCAAACGCCCCGCTGGTATAGGCAATTAAAATCCTTGTTGTTTTCATGCTGTTCTTAGCTCTGTACTTTCCAGTTGTGCAAATTTTAGGACTTGTTGGGTGAATTTTAGGCATATGTGTTGTAATTCAAATGTTTACAAATTCAGTGCCACACTGAGATTTTGATCCACCATCACCAAGTTCAGTAAATCTTAACTCTTAATGTCAGATTGTTAATTCTGAAACTGTAATTTCTGGAGTACATGTGGAGTAGTAGGATTTGAAGATTTTGTGTATCTAGATGTCGTTGCTGGAGTACACCATCTACCAAAGTCACTGCAATCAAGAGTACACAAAGTCTAGATATGCACCCTGTTCCTGTTAATTCTGAAACACACCCTGTTAGTTGCTACTCCATCTAACAGTGCTGCCACCATGTTCCTGTGCTGTTAATCAAGAGTGCTACTCCATCTAACTGTCATGAGGGATTATGGTGAATTTGCACTGCAATGCCAGTACTACACCTGACGATTTGCAATGCCAGTGTGAATTTGTAGTGCAAAAAAATTGCCACGTCTACAAAATTGTTGTTCTAGTTACTTTCAAAACAAGGAGAGCTTTAATGTTGACTTGCATGCTGATAAATTATGAGAATTTAAAGTTTCTCAGATATGCCAGCAAGAAAATTCCTGTTGTTAAATTCACTGAAAATTCAGTTAATTTGGCTTTACTGAAAACCTTACTGAAACTAAATTCAGTTAGCTGGGTCATTTTCCACTTGAGAGGCTGGAATGATATCAGTGGCAATTATTTCCAATGATATGATGCAGCAGTAGTAGTAGTATATTGTGCTTAGGGCATGAATCATATAAGAAGCACAAACTAAATCAGTGGCAATTATTTTCCACTTGAGAGGTTGGAGATTATGACCCCCAAACTAAATATCCAAGGACCACAAATCATACCATCTCATCCATACAAGAAGCTTGAACAACACCTTAACAATGAGGCACTACTAATTGGGCTGCTGTTTCCTCCCCAAAAGAAGGCATCTTTGTGTTGCTTCTCAACCCTGGTGCCTTGCAGGTGAGATCACCTGCTTTACAGCTTTCTCTTGCTGCATAGGAAAGGTATTTTGCAGTGCTCAAGCAAAGTGAGGATAGTTTTTGCACAACAGCTGAATGTAACTGAATTTTTGAACACATGAATTGTAGATAGTTTCAGTTAACTAAGATTGGCAGAATATCTTGTTTCAAATATAGCCTATGCATGTCTTGTTTAATGGTTATGGATATTGTATAGTACTGCATATCTTGTTTTTTTGTAATATAATGCTTACCAAAGGTTTCAATACTTTGCCGTTACCATTGTTCTTTGAGCATAATTCTTTTTCATTTCCTACTATCCTTATTCTAATTCTCTTAAATTGCTATGTTGTGTGTAGTAGAATTAGATCTTGGATCTGCTAGCGGACTTTGGGAGTTTGTTAGCCAGCTTGGTGACTCCAGATTTTTTCTGTGACCTGTGGCTGGCATCTAGACAGCACACACATACATACAGAGGCACATTGTGAATCACAGACAGTAGAGCACACGCACATGACACATGTATCATGTATTAGTAGAGTAATTTGTACAGTCACACCAACTGTTTGTAAAATTACAGTATTGAAGATGTGTATTTTCCATTTTGAAGCTGGAAATAAACTGCCAAAATTGAAAGAAATTGGAGTGTTGAAGATATGCTAGTGCTGAATTTTAGTAGTAGACTAAAATAAATTTTAGAATGAATGAATGTATGCAGCCTGCAGTAGTGTAGCTGTACCAAAATCACATCTGCCCTAATGTATGCAGTCATGTTTTTATGCCATTCTGACTTGTCCACTGGGACTTCTCTCCTGTGATGTCTGTTTTGTTTCTGCAAAAACCCATTTAGTAGTGTGGGACTGTGGATCATTAGCAAGGAAACCGTGCTTTAGTTCAGATTTCAGAGATATTTGCCTTTGCTTCAATAGGTAGTTTGCTCACAGTCTAAGTTGAGCTGATTTTGTTGGGTGACCTATTAGATCTGGAATGGAAGCTCACATAAGTTGAGCTGCTTTTTGTCCATATGAAAGCAGAGGACCATATGGTCTGTGGCCTTTTCATCCATATGAAAGTAGAGGCACATTGTGGTGCTAGTTTGCTGGGTTTTGTCTCCGACCATTGTGTCGTGATGATTTTGCAGGTACCCTGAGAGGCCCTTGAGTTTGCCGGAATGTCGATTAACTTCTGTTCCGGCAAATTCGGGTACTCCATATGTCCTATTTTCAGCAAAGGTCATGCTGAAATTTTCCGTGAATTTTAGCATGACTTTGCTAAAATTAGGACATATGGGGTACTTGCGACTAATGCATGGGCCGGGGTATCTTAGTACTTAATTAAGTAGGATCAATTGCCCCTTTATTCTTGCTGCATTAAACCATAGGTGGCAATAGAGCCAAGTGATTAGGCCCAAATGATGAAAGCTTAGGCTTTTAGGGTGCCTTGGCATCGACAAACCCTAAATGATAAAATCTTAGCTTTTAGGATGCCTCTCGGTGTCGACAAACCCTAAATGATGAGACCATGATCTTGTTCCTTGACAATAACCAACTTTTTGACCAAATTGTTTTCCTATTTAGAGCGAAACATGGCCCACAACGATGAGGCCGGCGGTTCGGGCGGCAAGCAATTCTGGGAGCTGTCCTAGGAGCTGGAGGAAGAACCTCACCGCTATGAGGACGCCGCGAAAGACACCGATCCTGACTACACAACCCCTAGTGGCGTCGGGGATGACACCACTGATGGTGCCGCCGAGGATGCCACCACTGATGATGGCAGCGCACGCACAGATGGCAGCCAACGGAAGAGGCAACGGAAGGATCGGCGCCCGAGCGTGCTCGGCACCGTCAAGGAGGAATTTACTAAAGTGAACTCCGACGGGCATCCAACGGCGCCCAAACAAGTAGTCAAGGGGTACTCGGTTCAGCTCGGTGCATTCTCCGGAGCACCGTCTCGATCAACACCGAGAACCTAAGGCATAAGGACCGAGGGAATTTGCGCAGCCTCCTCTCGCTACTCACGGTCTCGAGACTTGTAATGTTCTATCTTTGTTCTGTCTTTTGAATTCGGAGACTAATATGATGAATTGTATTCGGAGACTAATCTTCTATTGTATTCGATGAATCTGCTGTTGCTGTGTGGGGCTGTCTATATTCTGTCCAATAATATATTTTGTAATCTGTGCAAATATCAGAAAAGAAAAAAAGAATCCCTAATATACATACTAATGGCGCATCACCCCAACGTGCGCCATTAGTATGCCAAAGGATACTAATGGCGCATCACCCCGCAGTGCGCCATTAGTATGGCAAAGCACATGGGTATATATGGCCCCTGGGAGGCCATACTAATGGCGCACCTGCTCCTATACTAATGGCGCACTCCGTGGTGCGCCATTAGTATACCAGATACTAATGGTGCACCAGTGGTGCGCCATTAGTATTTAATACTAGTGGCGTGGTACTAGTGGCGCACCAGTAGTGCGCCATTAGTAGGCAAAACTGGTGCACCACTAGTAGGCCTTTTCCTAGTAGTGGCAAGTGCAATGGCCAATTTAGCCACCCGGCCGGATGCATCCTGGCTGCCTATGATCTCGGCAAGCGGGGCGGTGCATACGACCGTGATGGGATGCTCTTGAAAGTAGGGCTTCAGATTCTTGGCAGTGAAGTACACTCCATAGCACATCTTCTGGTAGTGTGGGTAGTTTTGCTTTGAGCTGAACAGTACTTCGCTTAGATAATATACCGGCCTCTGGACTAGCTGGGCTCGGCCTTCTTCTGGGCGCTGGACCACGATGACTGTACTGACCACTCGGCTAGTTGCGGCAATGTAGAGGAGCATGGGCTCCTTCTCAGTCGGCGCTGCCAGGACAGGTGGAGTGGTCAGCATCTTCTTCAACTCATGGAAGGCTTGGTCTGCTTGGTCATTCCACTCGAAATGAGTGGATTTCTTCATGAGTCGGTACAGGGGGAGAGCCTTCTCTCCTAGCCTGCTGATAAAGCAGTTTAGGGAGGCCAGGTACCCAGTGAACTTCTGCACGTCTCGCAACTTGGTGGGAATCTCCATTCTCTCAATGGCCTTGATCTTCACAGGGTTGCACTCAATGCCGCGTTCGGAGACCAGAAAGCCTAGAAGCTGGCCGGCTGGTACTCCGAACACGCATTTCTCGGGGTTGAGCTTGATGTGGAATCGGTGCAAGTTGGCAAATGTTTCTTTGAGGTCTTCCAGCAGGGTGCCGCGCTTCTCTGTCTTCACCACAATATCGTCTACGTTGTCGGGTGGTAGGTGCGACATATGCCAACGGATGGCTTATCATAGTGGGTGCCAGTAAGACATCGCCGGTGCCTGGAAACGGGATGAGGCGAAGACATGCACGCCGTCGAATCTTACACAGGTTCGGGGCTCTCCGAGGAGATAACACCCCTAGTCCTGCTCTGCAGGGTCTCCGCATGATCACTAGATCAGAAAGAGTAGCTACAAATGCTCCTAGAGCCGTTGGGTTCAAGGGAGAAGAAGAACAAGGCTAGCTCTTACTTCCCTCTCTCTGTGGTGGGCGTGTAATGCTAAGAAGCCAACCCTTTGCATGGGTGCCCCGGGGGGTTTATATAGGCCTACCCCCCGGGGTACAATTGTAATCCGGCTGGGCGCTGGTCCCAGCCGTCAGTGTCTATGCTCGCCGGCTTCTCCGCCGGCCGTTGGGGCCCGCCGACTGGTGGGTCCCGCCGGCTGCCGGCCTCTTGGTCGACAGGCCGGCCCCACCGCCTAGGGTCTTGTCGGCGGCTGCTTACTGTAGCCTCATCCTTGATGACGAGGGCTTCGTCGAGGTAAGCGTGGCTATAGTGTGCCGCCTCGAGGGCTCTCACTGTAGCCCTACCTCGTCTTGTCTCCTTAATGTGGCGCATGCTTCGAGGAAGGGGGTAGCCGGCTTCTGGGGGCCGGCTACACCCTTGGCCGACTGGGGGAGGCCGGGCCGCCTTCGCGCCTCTCTCTGGCTAAAGGGGCCCGCCGCCCATGGGCCGTACTAGCGTCTATCGTGGGTGACGTTGAGGCTAGCATGGCTACAGTGCCGGGCCGGACGGGAGATGGCCGTCCCGTACGGCTTCCTGTGGCCATGCCTGCCTCGGGCTTCGGGGGTAGTGGGCCGCACTGTGTCCACATCCTGTCTTGTCACCGTTATGTGGGTGTAGTTTTGGTGGTTGCGATCTTGGCCGGCTTCTTGGAGTCGGCGCTCTTCGTGGCCGGCTCTGGGAAGTCGGCGTTCTTCAAGGCCGGCTCTGGGGAGTCGATATCCTCTATGGCTGGCTCCCTGGAGTCGGCCATCCCGTGGTTATCTTGGAGGGGAGGTTGCTGAGGCTGGGTCGTCTTCTGAGAGTCGGCTTCAAAGGTAGCCGGCCAGGGAAGGGAGCCCAATGCTTGAAATGCTTGAAGGCCCAAAGGCCTGATAATTTTTTGGAAGAGCCAGGGGCAGTCAGTTAGGCTACCCGTGGCCATTTACTCCGACAGTAGTCCCCGAAGCTTTTTGGGCTTCGAGGTTGGGTAGGAGTCGAGAAGCTCGGTCAGCTTCCTATCTCGACAAGCCGGCAGCTGGGAGCCGGCCTTGGTTAGGCGCGCCGTCTTGGCCAAAAATTCTGGAATCGGAGGGCGGGAGCTCGCCAGCGCGTGCACTGGGCCGGCCACTTGCCGCCTGCGAACCACGTGGCCTCTCTCGGCCAAAAAGCCTGCCAGCCCACGCGTGCGACGGGACGTCGCCGCAGGGCGGGGGCCCGCCACGTCCACGCCCGGGCCCAGGCGTGGATTCTCTGCAGCCAGAAACCGCCCGCACGTCTCCCCGCGGCAGTTTCGCCACGCCTTTAGGGCGTAATAATCGCGGGGCGTGGGGGGAGTGGGTGCAGTTAATCCCACGTCTCACCCCACGTCCGGCCTCCCCGGCTTCACCTCGCGAAGCTATAAGTAGGGGGAGGGGGGAGAGCGGCAGGCTCTCGCACGCTGCCCCTCTTTCCACCATCTTCTTCCTCTTGCCGTTTCTTGCAACAGCGCCTCGCCGCCGCACTCCTCCACTACTCGTTCCTCCGCCGCCGCGCTCGTTTTCGCCATGCCTCCCGCCACGGAGCAGTATGGCGGGGACTGGGACGGCTCCAACGTCCTCGAGGAACACGTCGAATTCCTCCGCAAGACGCGGCGGCTGCCCGGCGCGGACAAGGTGGAGGTCCGTCTCGCGCCGGCGAAGGAGAATACACCGGAGCCGCGGGAGGGCGAGCGGGTGGTCTTCCGCTCGCATTTCTTGCGTGGCATCGGCCTGCCCGTGAGCGCCTTCTTCCGCTCCTGGCTCGAGTTCTACCAGCTCCAGCCGCACCACCTCACCCCGAACGCGGTGGTGCTGCTGTCGGCCTTCGTCACCCTGTGCGAAGGCTACCTCGGCGTCCTCCCCACCCTCGAGCTCTGGGGGGAGTTCTTCCAGTCCAAGCTGGGCACGCGCATGCAGGGCGTGCCGGCTCAGACTGGCGCCTTCATCACGATGCGGAGGGTGGCCGCCGACAACCCCTTCCCCGTCATCCCGCTGATCCAGTCGGTGAAGTTATGGCAAAAGTCGTACTTCTACGTCAGGAACATCGCCCCGCAGGGCGACTACGTCAACCTGCCGGCTTACGTAGCCGGCCCACCGGCGGGCAGGCGGCCCCAGTGGTCATACCGGGCCGTGACGCTAACGCCGGCTGGAAACGCAGCCATCGCCCGAGTGCGGGTGATGATCCAGTCGGAGGGCTTGTCGGGGCCCGACCTGCTGGCCGCCTTCGTCACGCGCCGGGTACTCCCGCTCCAGTGCCGGCTTCATCTGAACTGTCAGATGAGCGGCCATCTCGATCCGAGCCGGATGTGTACCAAGGACATGCCGCACGAGGAGGTGGCCTATATGGTGAACTACCTCGCGAACTGCAAACTCTCCGAAGAGTGGCAGTTCAGCAAGGAGCCATATAGCCGAGCCAATCCGCCGCCCACGGTACGTTCTCCTTGTCTCTTCTTTTTCTCTCAGCTTTGTCGCCAAGTTCCTTTGGCCGACTCTGACTAGTCGGCTTGTCTTTGAGAGAGCCCTCTTCTTCGGCCTGCCGGCGGGTCGGACGCGGAGCGCCGATTCGTCCCCGACCGGACGCAGCACGACCTGGAGGACCCTGACTTGGGGGCAGCCGCTATGGACGACAACACCGAGCCGGGTGGTGGCCAAGTCGGCGGCGAAGCAGGCGGCTCCGGGCATGGAGTCACCTTCGACGACTGGCCGGACGACGACGAGGCCGAAGTCGTCCCGCGCCGTCAGCCGGCATCTGGCCGCGGCGCGGGTTCCTCCGCTGCACCGCCTGCTCGGGGCGGCGGGCAAAAGCGTCGCGCCGCACAGGGTTTGTTCGGCAGTCGGACGAAGAAGCCCAGGGGCGGGGCGGCGGCGACCAGGCGGGAGGAGGCGGCCGCGAAGGCGGCTCGCTTCCGCAAGACGGTGAAGCAACCGCAGACGGTATCGGCGTAAGTTCACACTCTTTTGTGTACTCTTTTTTCTTTCTTTTCTCTGGTGGTTCCTGAATCCTTGTCTTCTTCTTCAAACGACCAGGGCTCCATTGTCGCTCGAGCGGGCGGCCGCCGCCTCTGTCGTTGAGTCGCCAAGGGGGTCTGGGAGCACCACTCGTCGCGTGGACCCCCGAGCCGACCTTCAGGCGGCGACGGAACGGAACACGCGGGAGGCGCGGGAGGAGCGGGAGGCGGAGGCACGGAAGGCGGCCGCTGCCCAGGCGGCGCAGGAGGAGGAGGCGGCGAAGGCGCGCGCCAACGCCGCGGCCAGGGCCCAAGCGGAGGCTGTAGCTGCGGCGACGGCGGAGGGGGCCCTGTTGGTCACCCCACTGCGCGTCGTAGCGCCCGGGGCCACGGAGCCCCCGCCAGAAGAGGCCGGCGGCGGCCAGCGGGGGCTGGAGAGGGATGACGACGTCGTCATCCTGGAGAGGGCGCCGGTGCCGACTCCGCCGACTGGGGCGGCTCAAGGCGGCCGGCCTGATCTGCCGCCTGCGCAGTCGGCGGGGGGCGAGCCGGCGCGCGGGGAAGGCTGCGTCAGAGCCACAGAAGGCGGCGTCGGAGCCGCAGCCGGCCGCGGGCTCCAGCTCGTCGGCCCAGGATGTGGAGGTGGCTAGCGCCACCTCAGGGTGGATGCCGGGCGGAGGGACGGCCGTGATGAACGTGGCCGCGCAGGACGTCCGGACCCGACTCCAAGCCTAGGCTACGGCGCTGAGGCAGTACACCGACGAATTCCTTGCGACGCGAGCGGCCATCCGGGTTGGGCTTCTTATCTTACTTCTTCTTGATCTTGGTTTCTTCTTGATCTTGGTTTCTTCCGTGGGGGCGCATCAGCGCACCCACTGGGTGTTGTCCCCGAGTTCCGAGTCGGCTGCTGAGCAGGCGGCTTGGAACTTCTTAGTGGATTTGGCTTTGCTATTCTTGTTCTTACTTCGATCTTCTGTCTATCTTGCAGGACTACCACAATCTTCGTGCGGCCGCCTTCAAGTCCCAGGCTCGGGAGCTGACCCAGAAGATAGCCGACCTTACTGAGAGCCGGGGTAAGTGCTTTGTTCTTTATCTCACGTGGGGGCGCATCAGCGCACCCACTGGGTGTAGTCCCCGAGATTCGGGCCGACTGCTGAGCAGTCGGGTCGGATCTTCCTTGACGACTTCCTCTTATTGTTTCTTCTTTTTCTGCCATCTCTGCAGCGGCCAACGCCGGTCTGAGGGCACAGCTGGGAGAGTCTCAGACTGCCCTTCGTGTCAAGGAGGCCGAGCTCGCCGCCTTGGTGCAGGAACACGACCGCCTGGCCAAGAAGTTGGCCGACCAGGAGCAGGGTCACAAGGCGGCTCTGAAGGCGGTGCAGGACCACGAAGCCGCCCTCCAGGCCGAGTACGAGACAGAAGCAGCTGGCTGGGCTGAAGCTAGGCAGACTCTGATCACTGGCTATGGTCAGATCGAAGATCTGGTTGACGGTAAGCCGCCTACTTCTTCGTCCTTTCTTGCCATCTGCCGCTTTTGGCTCGTTTTCTGATTTGGTGTTTTCTCTTCTTTCACTTTCTTTCTTGCACAGAGTACTTCCCTGGCTACTCTACCGCCGCCAACCAGCTCATCGAAGCCCGCCGCCAAGCGCGAAGGTAGGCTGGCTTCGAGATTTCACCAAGCGCTGGCCGTTCGCTGGAGGAGCAGCTCTTGGCGATCCAGGCCCGTCTCCAACCGGCTCACCGACTACTCCGCCGGCTTCAGCGTGCCGGGGCACAAGTATTGGCCGCCCTCTGGCCCGGCGAAGTGGTTCCCCGCACCCCCAGTCGGACTGCCGACTGGATGGAGGTGGCGGTCGGCCGCTTCGAAGCCTGGAAGGCCTCGGCAGCTCGGTCCGGTGCCAGGCGGGCGCTGGAGTTCGTCAAGGCCTAGTACCCGGGCCTGAGTCTGGACCAGCTGGCTACCTGACGGCAGCAAGCCGACACGGAGCTGGAGCCGGCGCGACTGGCTATCATCCGGCGGGCTTCGGCGATCGCCGACTACACCGACACCAGTGTCTTCGCCCCTGAGGTGGATGACAACGGCGTCGCCCAGCGGGAGGAGTGGTTCGGGCTGAACCCGACAGACGGTGAAGACTCGGCGGAGGAGATCGACTCCAGCGACGAGGGCGAGGAGGAGGAGGAGGGTGAAGACGCCAAGCCGGATGGTGGAGCGGCCGACCAGCCTCAGGCTGACCGCGCCTCCAGCACCACGTCACGCGCGGGTGCGTCGCCTGCCCCCGGTGGTGACCCAGCCGAGGCCCGCCAGCCGGCCACTCCTTCAACCGGCGACGCCGTCTCCACCGACCAGCCTGGCTCCCGCACCGCGCCTTAGTCTAGTCTGCTATCTTATGTTTTCCTGTCTTGTCACTTTTGGAACAATATTCTGTTAAGTTTGCACAATTCCACCCACTGGGGGTGTATTCGAACTATGTCGATTGTCAGCCTGTTGGGTGCTTTATATGTACATATGACTTATGCATGCGTTTGGCTTTTCCTCATTCTTTGCTTTTCATCCTTTTGTTGTATCCTTTTCCGCCCTCCCTTGGTTGCCGCCTCCCCAGTCGGACAGTTGCTCTGCAATCTGTAGTTGGAGAACTGCTTGGCCAATTGGGAAGGCAAGTACTCTAGCTTTGTTGGATTAGAGCTAAGTGTTTAGGAAGCCAGCTAGCCGGCTGTTCTGACAGCCGGCAAGCGTGGTTGGAGGCCGTCTTTTTGCTATATGAGTTCGTTAGTCCTTAGCCGTTTTTTGTGTGGGCATCCTTTCTGCCTTGGCTCTTGCTAGTCGGACAGTCGGTTCTTCGAGCTGCGACTTTCAACAAGAGGAGACTCAGGAGCCGGCACACTACTTGTCTGACTTCAGGTAGAACTTTTAATATAGCTCAAGGCGGCCAGTCCCCGGGCCGACTAGTCGAACCCGGTGCCAGACAAGAAATCAAATGTAATAATACATTCATGGATATGACACTCGTCATTCATAGATGAATAAAGGCAGTCCCCGAGTGCTCCTCGGGGAGCCTGTTGGTTCGTACTTAATAGAAAAGGGTAGCATGATACATACTGCTTTTAACTGTAAAATCTTCTCAGGAGGTTCGCGTTCCATGGTCGCTCCGACTCCTTGCCGGAGTCATCTCTCTTGCGTGCTCTTGGTTTTTGCGCGTCGATCAAGTAGTAGGAGTCGTTGCCGAGTGCCTTGCTGATGACGAAGGGGCCTTCCCAAGGGGCCAAGAGCTTGTGCTGGCCGGCTGTTCGCTGGATCAGCCGAAGCACAAGGTCGCCCTCTTGGAAGGATCTTGGCTTGACCTTGCGGTTGTGGTAGCGGCGCAGCCCTTGCTAGTAGATGGCAGACCGGCTGAGTGCTAACAGCCGTCCTTCTTCTAGTAGGTCGACACCGTCTTCTCTTGCTTCCTTGGCCTCCGCCTCCGTGTACATGGTGATCCGAGGCGAGTCGAACTCGATGTCTGATGGGATGACAGCCTCGGCACCATATACTAGGAAGAATGGAGTGAAGCCGGTTGACTTGTTGGGTGTAGTGCGCAGACTCCAGAGGACAGCCGGCAGCTCATCGAGCCAGCAGCCGGCCGATCGCTCCAGTGGTACAACCAGTCGGGGCTTGATGCCGGAGAGGATGAGTCCATTTGCTCGCTCGACCTGGCCGTTTGACTGCGGGTGGGCAACGGACGCTAAGTCCAGTCGGATGCCCTGCGTCGCGCAGAAACGTGCCAGTGCGCCTTTGGCAAAGTTTGTGCCGTTGTCAGTGATGATGCTGTGCGGCATGCCGTACCGAGTGGTGATGTCGGTGATGAATGTGACGGCAGTCGGCCCGTTCAGCTTCTTGATCGGCTTCGCTTCGATCCACTTTGTGAACTTGTCCATAGCGACAAGTAGGTGTGTCAAGCCACCGCGGGCTGTCTTGAAAGGGCCCACCATGTCCAGTCCCCAGACGGCAAAGGGCCAGGTGAGGGGAATGGTCTTGAGTGCAGAAGCCGGCAGATGTTGCTTGGAACTGAAAACTTGGCATCCTCTGCAGATCTTGACTATCTCTTTGGCATCTTCCAAGGCAGTCGGCCTGAAGAAGCCGTGGCGGAAAGCCTTGGCCACAAGTGATCTTGAGGCTGCGTGGTGGCCGCATTCGCCTTGGTGGATATCCTTGAGGATTGCCACTCCTTTTTCTGGCTCGACGCAGCGCTGGAAGACCCCAGTGACGCTACGCTTGACAAGCTCTCTGTTTATTATTGCATATGCTCCGGCTCGGCGTTGCACTAGTCTTGCTGAGATCTCATCAGCCGGCAGCTCTCTGCTGACTAGGAACTTGAGGATGGGCTGGGCCCATGATGGAGCTGTGACTTCTTCTTCTGTTAGCGTAGCCACCATGACTCGGGTGGGTGGGTTGGGTGGCGTGGAGTTGGAGTCGGCCACCGCTTCTTGCGTTGCTGCAGTCCCCGGGCCGACTGCTGCAGTCCCCGGGCCGAGTTCTGAAGTCCCCGAGCCGGGTGCGACTACGGCAGTCCCCGGGCCAGTTGTCGAAGTCCCCGTGCCGCCTGCGGGGTTCCTCCAGTCGGATCCGGCTGCATCTGGCACAGGTGGCACGAAGATAGAGTCCGACTCTGGAGACGGCTTGATGGACGGCTTGAGGAGGCGCTGGAGTGAGACGCCAGTCGGTATGGCTTGTCGAGTGGAGCCGATCCGTACTAGGGCATCTGCTTGGTCGTTGTCGGCCCTTGGCACGTGAAGGAACTTGCACCCTTCGAAGTACCCGCTGATCTGCTGGATGAGGAATCGATAGCTCGCCATGTTCGCGTCCTTGGCATCCCAGTCGCCAGACGACTGCTGGACCACCAAGTCTGAGTCGCCGTAACACAGGATCCGGCGTATGCCGAGTTCTTTGGCCAGCCAGAGCCCATGTACGAGCGCCTCGTACTCGGCCACGTTGTTGGAGGCGGCGAAGTGGATTTGCAGCGTGTACTTGAGCTTGTCGCCTTTGGGAGAGGTGAGGACGATGCCGGCTCCCAAGCCGGTGCGCATCTTGGACCCGTCAAAGTGCATCCGCCAGTGGGTAGAGTCGGGAGCCGGCGGTAGGTACTGGGTCTCGGCCCAGTCGATGAGGAAGTCGGCCAATGCTTGGGACTTGATGGCGGTGGTGGGTTGCTAGAAGATCGTGTAGGGCGCCAATGCAATAGCCCATTTGGCCACCCGGCCGGATGCATCCCGGCTGCCTATGATCTCGGCAAGCGGGGCGGTGCACACGACCATGATGGTGTGCTCTTGGAAGTAGGGCTTCAGTTTCTTGGCAGCGAAGTACACCCCATAGCACATCTTCTGGTTGTGCGGGTAGTTTTGCTTTGAGCTGGATAACACTTCGCTGAGATAGTACACCGGCCTCTGGACTAGCTGGGCTCGGCCTTCTTCCGGGCGCTGGACCACAACAACAGTACTGACCACTCGGCTAGTCGCGGCGATGTATAGGAGCATGGGCTCCTTTTCAGTCGGCGCTGCCAGGACAGGCGGAGTGGTCAGCATTTTCTTCAACTCATGGAAGGCTTGGTCGGCTTGGTCATTCCACTCGAAGTGAGTGGACTTCTTCATGAGTCGGTACAGGGGGAGAGCCTTCTCTCCTAGTCGGCTGATAAAGCGATTCAGGGAGGCCAAGCACCCGGTGAACTTTTGCACATCTCGCAGTTTGGTGGGAATCTCCATCCTCTCGATGGCCTTGATCTTTACAGGGTTGCACTCGATGCTGCATTCGGAGACCAGGAAGCCTAACAGCTGGCCGGCTGGTACTCCGAACACGCACTTCTCGGGGTTGAGCTTGATTTGGAATCGGCGCAAGTTGGCAAATGTTTCTTTCAGGTCTTCCAGCAGGGTGCCGCCCTTCTCTGTCTTCACCACAATGTCGTCTACATAGATGTGGCATTTCTGCCGATTTGTTTCAAGAGGCATTTCTGCATTCAACGCTGAAAAGTGGCACCGGCATTCCCCAAGCCGAATGTCATAGTCAGGTAGCAGAAAGCTCCAAATGGTGTGATGAAGGCAGTCTTCAGGCGGTCTGCTGGGTCCAACTTGATCTGATGGTACCCGGAGTAGGCACCCAAAAAACTCAACAGCTCGCATCTGGCTGTGGAGTCTATCACTTGGTCAATCCTTGGCAAAGCAAACGGATCCTTTGGGCAGGCCTTGTTGAGGCTAGTGTAGTCTATGCACATGCGCCACTTGTTATTCTTCTTCAGAACCAGAACTGGGTTGGCAAGCCATTCTGGAAAAAACACTTCCATGATAAAGCCAGCGGCAAGGAGCCGGGCTATCTCTTCTCCCACGATTCTTCGCTTCTCTTCTGACAGTCAGCGGAGGGGTTGCTTGACCGGCTTCGCGTTGGCTCGGATATGTAATTTGTGCTTGGCGAAATCCTTCGGGACACCCGGCATGTCCTTTGGGGACCATGCAAAGATGTCTCGATTCTCACGGAGGAAGTCAACGAGCTCGCCTTCCTATTTACTGTCCAAGTTCGCCCCAATAACAGCGAACCTCTCCGGATTCGCCGGGTCCAGAGGTATCTTCTTCGTCTCTTTGGCAGGCTGGAAGGAGCCCTGCGCATCATAGTCTTTTGGGTTGGGGGACAGGGCCGGCTGCTTGCCAGCCATGGCCACAACCCGCTCCAGCATCTTCTTCTCTTCTGCCACCACGAGGGACTCGGCCAGCCGGCTACTGGCCATGGCGCACTCGATGGACTTCTTGTAATCTCCGGCTACTGTGATGATCCCCTTCGAGCTCGGCATCTTCATCTTCAGATAGGCGTAGTGGGGCACAGCCATGAACTTGTCCAGAGCAGGTCGGCCAAGCAAAGCATGGTAGGGGCTCTCCAGATCCACTACTTCGAACCAGATCGCTTCTCGGCGAAAATGATCTTTGTCTCCAAAGAGAACATCCATTTTAATCTTGACGATACCATGGAACACGGTTCGGCTTGGCATAAGCTGCTTCGCCTTGATGTTCAGCTTCTCCATGGTATCGCGGTACAGTATATTGATACTGCTTCCGCCATCTATCAGGACGTGGGAGAATCAGGCAGCTCGCCTCTCGTCACGAGCGTAACATCCAAGACCAGTGCGTAGGAGCCAGGGGCTGGCATCACCTCTGGGTGGTCGGCCTGGCTCCAGCTGATTGGCTTTTCTGACCAGTGCATGAACTCAGGAGCGCTAGAGGCGACTGCATTGACCTCCTGATGTTGTCGGCGCCGACTACGCTTGTCATCGGCTTGGCTGGTGAAGACGACGTAGGCGACGTGCTCTTCAGGGAACTCGTCTTGGATGGCTCCGACTGCCGGCCGAGCCGCCGGCTGCTGGGGGCTGGAGGCGGCGGGCCGGGAGGCGGAGGCGGCATCAACCCTTCGCCCTTGGAGATTCGCGTGAGCCAGTGTCATTTTCGGGTTGTGTGGTTGGACGGCTTCGCGCCGCTGTGGAACTTGCAGGGGGCGTCGAGAGTCTGCTCATAAGAGAAAGCCGGCTGCCAAGCCGGCCTGCCACCCTTCTTCTTGGGAGCGGGCCATTCTACGGGCTGCTCATCTTGAACTGTGGCCACCTGCCGACTGGTGGAAGTCGGCATGGGGGCCTTGCGCTTGTGATCGTTCTGGTAGGGGCGCCGATTGGAGTCGCCAGCTGGCGTCTTTGGAGCCGGGGCGATCACCTTCCCAGAGGCGTCCACTCGAAGCTCGGTCTTCATCGAGGAGTCGGACGTGGCGTACTTTTCCGCGATAACCAGCAGTTCGTCGAGGGTAGCCGGCTCGTCGCAGAGGAGTCGGTTCTTGAGGAGGGTGCCCTCTCGGCACCCGGCGGTGAAGTACTCGATGGCCTGAACCTCGTGCACCCCCTCGCAAGAGTTGCGGAGCTCGGCCCACCGCGTGAGGTAGTCGCGGGTAGACTCATTGGGTCCTTGGACGCACAGGGAGAGCTGGCGAGGCTTGGGAGGCCGCTTGTACGTGCTGGTGAAGTTGCGGATGAAGACTTTCGTGAAATCCAGCCAACTATTGATGCTGTAGGGCTTGAGGCTGTTGAGCCATGTGCACACCGTGCCTCGCAGCATGAGGGGGACGTACTTTACGGCCACGCGCCGATTGCCGTTGGCTATGCTGACAGCAGTGGAGTAGTCGATGAGCCAGTCTTCCGGCTTCACGGAGCCGTTGTACTTGGGCGTGTCTCTGGGGAGCGAGAACCCTTTGGGGAAGGGCTCATCGCGGATGCGGGGGCCAAAGCATGGCGGGCCAACATCGTCTTCTTCTTCTAACGCCAAGGACCGAGCAAGGCGGTCGATCCGGTGGCGGGCGTCGTTCTCGCCGACTCCTTCTCGGCGGCCGAGTCGGTCGCCAAGAGTCGGGTGCGTGACGGGCGGCGGGGTGAGACGTCTTTCTCTTCGAGGCGGGGGAGGAGGCAGGTTTCCTTGGTGCTCCACCGCTCGAGGGCGGCCTTCCGCGTCGCGCTCGATGGTGATACGAGTCCGGCTGCGGCTAGCAGCCGGCTCCTTGTCTTTCTTCTGGCGGGCGTCGCTCGCAGTCGACGAGCGGGACGTCGCAGCGTGCTCTCGGTGTGGGGGATGACTATCAGCGCGGGCGCCGGCTTCATGCCGTTCTGCAGCCGCGTCGATCAGCTGCTGGATCCGTCTTGTCATGTAGGGGAGCTCGTCGGCTCCCAGCCCGTTTAGCTCTTCGGCGGCCGCCTGAGCGGCTCGCAGATTCTCGAGCGGTGTGGCGTAGACGGGGCGATCTGCCCCCAGCATGCTGGCAATAGCCACACCGCGCTTCTGGACGAAGCCGGCTCGGCTCGGCCCGCTAGGCGGCAGCGTACCGAAGGCGGCGCGGTCGACTTCGCGCTGGTGGGCCTCGGTGAGGCGTCTCATGGAGGCTATCTTCTGGCCCTCCGCGATGAGGGCGAGGCGGCGTGCCTCCAGGGTCTCGGCGTCGGCGTCGGCCGGGATGGGGACGGATAGGTCGTGCATCGCCGCTTGCAGGGCGTCGTCGGCGTTCTCGCCTGAGTTGGCGACGTGGCTGATGACCAATACTTCGGTGACAGCGCTGCTGCCACTGTCAGCTCGAGGGAGAGGATCGTCGAAGACCACCACGTCGGAGGGATAGGCGTCGAGCGATGCCGTGTCGGAGTCGACGAGCATCGGGTCGGTGGAGCCGACCGACTCCACATCTACAGCAGGCTCGCTAGAGACGTGGAGCTGGTCAAGGGGGCTGACGAGGCGGCTCTCGGGGTAGTCCGTGCCCGCGTCGGACGCAGGCTCGTCGGAGATGCGAGTCTCGCCGAGAATATCGGCGAGGCAGCTCGCCGCGCAGGCGTCGTCGACGCCTTGCAGCGCGTCGAGGCAAACGCCATCGGGCGTAGCAGGCTGGCAGTGCTCGCGGGGGAGGATGAGGGTTCCCGTCCAGAACAGGTCTCCAGACGACAGTGCACCTGGCCCCACGGTGGGCGCCAAATGTCGGGTGGTAGGTGCGACATATGCCAACGGATGGCTTATCATAGTGGGTGCCAGTAAGACGTCGCCGGTGCCTGGAAACGGGATGAGGCGAAGACATGCACGCCGGCGAATCTTACCCAGGTTCGGGGCTCTCCGAGGAGATAACACCCCTAGTCCTGCTCTGCGGGGTCTCCGCATGATCACTAGATCAGAAAGAGTAGCTACAAATGCTCCTAGAGCTGTTGGGTTCAAGGGAGAAGAAGAACAAGGCTAGCTCTTACTTCCCTCTCTCTATGGTGTGTGTGTAATGCTAAGAAGCCAACCCTTTGCATGGGTGCCCCGGGGGGTTTATATAGGCCTACCCCCCGGGGGTACAATTGTAATCCGGCTGGGCGCTGGTCCCAGCCGTCAGTGTCTATGCTCGCCGGCTTCTCCGCCGGCCGTTGGGGCCCGCCGACTGGTGGGTCCCGCCGGCTGCCGGCCTCTTGGTCGGCAAGCCGGCCCCACCGCCTAGGGTCTTGTCGGTGGCTGCTTACTGTAGCCTCATCCTTGATGACGAGGGCTTCGTCGAGGTAAGTGTTGCTACAGTGTGCCGTCTCGAGGGCTCTCACTGTAGCCTTACCTCGTCTTGTCTCCTTAATGTGGCGCATGCTTCGAGGAAGGGGGTAGCCGGCTTCTGGGGGCCGGCTACACCCTTGGCCGACTGGGGGAGGCCGGGCCGCCTTCGCGCCTCTCTCTGGCTAAAGGGGCCTGCCGCCCGTGGGCCATACTGGCGTCTGTCGTGGGTGATGTTGAGGCTAGCATGGCTACAGTGCCGGGCCAGACGGGAGATGGCCATCCCGTACGACTTCCTGTGGCCATGCCTGCCTCGGGCTTCGGGGGTAGTGGGCCGCACTGTGGCCACATCCTGTCTTGTCACCGTTATGTGGGTGTAGTTTTGGTGGTTGCGGTCTTGGCCGGCTTCCTGGAGTCGGCGCTCTTCGTGGCCGGCTCTGGGAAGTCGGCGTTCTTCATGGCCGGCTCTGGGGAGTCGGTATCCTCTATGGCCGGCTCCCTGGAGTTGGCCATCCCATGGTTATCTTGGAGGGGAGGTTGCTGAGGCTGGGTCGTCTTTTGAGAGTCGGCTTCAAAGGTAGCCGGCCAAGGGAAGGCAGCCCAATGCTTGAAATGCTTGAAGGCCCAAAGGCCTGATAATTTTTTGGAAGAGCCAGGGCAGTCGGTTAGGCTACCCGTGGCCATTTACTCTGACATAGGTAGACGTGGGCATTTCTGCCGAGTTGCTTGAGGAGGCATTTCTGCATGCAACGCTGAAAAGTGGCACCGGCATTCCTCAAGCCGAATGTCATAGTCAGGTAACAGAAAGCTCCGAATGGTGTGATGAAGGCGGTCTTCAGGCAGTCTGCTGGGTCCAACTTAATCTGGTGGTATCCTGAGTAGGCATCCAAGAAACTCAACAGCTCGCATCCGGCTGTGGAGTCTATCACTTGATCAATCTGTGGCAGAGCAAACGGATCTTTGGGGCAGGCCTTGTTGAGGCTAGTGTAGTCTATACACATACGCCATTTGTTGTTTTTCTTCAACACCAAGAATGGGTTGGCAAGCCACTCTAGAAAAAACACTTCCATAATAAAGCCGGCGGCAAGGAGCCAGGCTATCTCTTCTCCTACGATTCTTCTCTTCTCTTCTGACAGTCGGCGGAGAGGCTGCTTGACCGGCTTCGCGTCGGCTCGGACGTGTAACTTGTGCTCGGCGAAATCCTTCGGAACACCCGGCATGTCCTTTGGGGACCATGCAAAGATATCTCGATTCTCACGGAGTAAGTCGACGAGCTCGCCTTCCTATTTACTGTCCAGGTTTGCACCAATGACTGCAAACCTCCCGGGTTCTCCGGGTCCAGAGGTATCTTCTTTGTCTCCTTGGCCGGCTGGAAGGAGCCCTGCGCATCATATTCCTTGGGGTTGGGGGACTAGGCCGGCTGCTTGCCGGCCATGGCCACAACTCGCTCCAGCATCTTCTTCTCTTCCGCCACTACGAGGGACTCGGCCAGCCGGCTGCTGGCTGCAGCGCACTCGATGGACTTCTTGTAGTCGCCGGCTACAGTGATGATCCCCTTCGAGCTCGGCATCTTCATCTTCAGGTAGGCGTAGTGGGGCACAGCCATGAACTTGGCCAGAGCAGGTCGGCCAAGCAAGGCGTGGTAAGGGCTTTCCAGATCCACTACCTCGAACAAGATTACTTTTCGGCAAAAGTGATCCTTGTATCCAAAGAGGACATCCATCTTGATCTTGCCGATCGGGGAACAGGACAGGCCGGGTACGATGCCATGGAAAACGGTCCGGCTTGGCATGAGCTGCTTTGCCTTGAGGTTCAACTTCTCCATGGTGTCGCAGTACAGTATGTTGATACTGCTTCCGCCATCAATCAGAACGCGGGAGAATCGGGCAGCCCGCCTCTCTGTTGCGAGGGTGACATCCAACACCAATGCGTAGGAGCAAGGGGACGACATCACCTCTGGGTGATCGGCCCGGCTCCAGTTGATAGGCCTTTCGGACCAATGCATGAACTCGGGCTTGCTGGAGGCGACTGCGTTGACCTCTTGGTGCTGTCGGCACCGGCTGCGCTTGTGTTCTACCTGGCTTGTGAAGACGATGTAGGCGGCGTGCTCATCAGGGAACTCATCTTGAATGGCTCCGACTGCTGGTCGGGCAGCCGGCTGCTGGGGGGCTGGAGGCGGCGGGCCGGGAGGCGGAGGCGGCACCAGCCCCTCGCCCTTGGAGATCCGGGTGAGCCAGTGGCACTTTCGGGTCGTGTGGTTGGATGGCTTCGCGCCGCTGTGGAACTTGCAGGGGGCATCAAGAGTCTGCTCGTAGGAGAAGGCCGGCTGCCAAGCCGGCCTGCCGCACTTCTTCTTGGGAGCGGGCCGCTCTTCGGGCTGCTCCTCTTCGACTGCGGCCACCTGCCGACTGGTGGAAGGCGGCATAGGGGCCTTGCGCTTGTGGTCGTTCTGGTAGGGGCACCGATTGGAGTCGCCAGCCGGCGTCTTAGGAGCCGGAGCGAGCACCTTCCCAGAGGCGTCCACTCGGAGCTCGGTCTTCATCGAGGAGTCGGCTGTGGCGTACTTGTCTGCAATGACCAGCAGCTTGTCGAGGGTAGCCGGCTCATCGCAGAGGAGTCGGTGCTTGAGGAGGGTGCCCTCTCGGCACCCGGCGGTGAAGTATTCGATGGCCTGCACCTCGTGCACCCCCTCGCGGGAGTTGCGGAGCTCGGCCCACCGCGTGAGGTAGTCGCGGGTCGATTCGCTGGGCCCTTGGACGCATAAGGAGAGCTGGCGGGGCTTGGGAGGCCGCTTGTATGTGCTGGTGAAGTTGCGGACGAAGACTTCTGTGAAGTCCAGCCAGCTATTGACGCTGTAGGGCTTGAGGCTGTTGAGCCAGGTGCATGTCGTGCCTTGCAGCATGAGAGGGACGTACTTCACGGCTACGCGCCTATTGCCGTTCGCAATGCTGACGGCGGTAGAGTAGTCGATGAGCCAATCTTCCGGCTTCACAGAGCCCTTGTACTTGGGCGTGTCTCTGGGGAGTGAGAACCCTTTGGGGAAGGGTTAATCGCGGATGCGGGGGCCAAAGCATGGCGGGCCGACATCATCTTCTTCTTCTAGCGCCAGGGATCGAGCTAGGCGGTCGATCCGGTGGTGGGCGTCGTTCTCGCTGACTCCCTCGCGGCGGCCTAGTCGGCCACCGAGAGTCGGATGGGTGACAGGCGGTGGGGTGAGACATCTCTCCCCACGAGGCGGGGGAGGAGGCAGATCGCCTTTGCGCTCCACTGCTCGAGGGTGGCCTTCCACGTCGCGCTCGATGGTGATTCGAGTCCGGCTGCGGCTAGCAGCCTGTTCCTTGTCCTTCTTTGAGCAAGCGCCGCTCGTAGTCGGCGATCGGGATGTCATGGTGTGCTCTCGGCGCGGGGGGAGGGCTCTCAGCGCGGGTGCCGGCTTCGTGCCGTTCTGCGGCCGCATCGATCAGCTACTGGATGCGCCTTGTCATGTAGGGGAGCTCATCAGCCCCCAGCCCATTCAGCTCTTCTGCTGCCGCGTGAGCAGCTCGCAGATTTTCGAGCGGTGTGGCGTAAACGGGGCGGTCCGCCCCCAGCACGCTGGCGATGGCCGCGCCACGCTTCTTGACGAGGCCGACTCGGCTCGGCCCGCCGTGAGGCGGCGTACCAAAAGCGGCGCGGTCGACTTCGCGCTGGTGGGCCTCAGTGAGGCGTCTCATGGAGGCTATCTTCTGACCCTCCACGATGAGGGCGAGGCGGCGTGCCTCCAGGGTCTCGGCATCGGCATCGGCCGGGATGGGGACGGGCAAGTCATGCATCGCCGCTTGTAGGGCGTCGTGGGCGTTCTCGCCCGAGTCGGCCACGTGGCTGATGACCAGCACCTCAGTGACAGCGCTGCTGCCGCTGTCAACTCGAGGGAGAGGGTCGTCGAAGACTACCACGTCGGAGGGGTAGGCGTCGAACAATGCCGTGTCGGAGTCGACAAGCATCCGGTCGGTGGAGCCGACTGACTCCAAGTCTACAGCAAGCTCGCTGGAGACGTGAAGCTGGTCGAGGAGGCTGATGAGGCGGCTCTCGGGGTAGTCCGAGCCTGCGTCGGACGCGAGCTCGTCGGAGATGCGAGTCTCGCCAAGAAGATCGGCGAGGCAGCTTGCCGTGCAGGCGTCGTCGTTGCCTTGCAGCGCGTCCGGGCAAGCGCCGTCGGGCGTAGCAGGCTGGCTGCGCTCGCGGGGGAGAAAAAGGGTTCCCGTCCAGAACAGGTCTCCGGACGACGGTGCACCCGGCCCCACGGTGGGCGCCAAATGTCGGGTGGTAGGTGCGACATATGCCAACGGGTGGCTTATCATTGTGGGAGCCAGTAAAACATCACCGGTGCCTGGAAACGGGATGAGGCGAAGACATGCACGCCGGTGGATCTTACCCAGGTTCGGGGCTCTCTATGGAGATAACACCCCTAGTCCTGCTCTGCGGGGTCTCCGCATGATCACTAGATCAATACAAGTAGCTACAAGTGCTCTTGAGCTGTTTGGCTAGAGGAAGAAGAAGGCAAGGCTAGCTCTCCTTTTCTCTCTATGTGGTGTGTGGAATTCTATGAGATCAACCCTTTGCATGGGTGTCCGGGGGGTTTATATAGGCCTACCCCCCAGGGGTACAATGGTAATCCGGCTGGGCGCGGGTCCCAGCCGTCAGTGTCTATGCTCGCCGGCTTCTCCGCCGGTCATTGGGCCCGCCGACTGGTGGGTCCCGCCGGCTGCCGGCCTCTTGGCCGGCAGGCCGGCCCCACTGCTTGAGGGCTTTGTCGGCGGCTGGTTACTGTTGCCTCGCCTCTGATGATGAGGGCTTTGTCGAGGTAAGCGTGGCTACAGTGTCACCGCCTTGCAAGCTCTCACTGTAGCCTTACCTCGTCTTGTCTCCTTAATGGGGCGCATGCTTCGAGGGAGGGAGGTAGCCGGCTATTGGGAGCCGGCCACATCCCTGGCCGACTAGAGGAGGCCAGGCCGTCTTCAGATGTCTCTCTGGCAAAGGGGCCCGCCGCCCACAGGCCGTACTGGCACCTGTCGTGGGTGACATCGAGGTCAACATGGCTACAGTGCCGCGCCGGACGGGGGATGGCTGGCCCGTACGGCGCCCTGTGGCCATGCCTGTTCCGGGATTCGGGGGTAGTGGGCTGTACTACGGCCACGCCCCATCCTATCGCCGTTACGTGGGTACAGTCTTAGTAGGTGCAGTCTTGCCGACTTTCTTCATGGCCGGCTTCTGGGTGTCGACTTTCTTCATGGCCGGCTTCTGGGTGTCGACTTTCTTCATGGCCGGCTTCTGGGAGTCGGTCCTCTTGGGGCCGGCTCCCTGGAGTCGGCTATCTCGTATCTTTCTTGGGGGAGGTTTCTGAGGCTGGGTCACCTTCTGGGAGTCGGCCCTGGGGATAGCCGGCCGGGGGAAGGCGGCCCTATGCATTGTATGCTTGATGGCCTAAACGGCCTGATAATTTTTCGAAGAGCCAGGGGGAGTCGGTTAGGCTACCCGTAGCCATTTACTCTGACAGGCGGGCGCTCGCAACGGCCCACACGCGAAGGCCAGAAACGCTCCTGAGATGTGGCCCTATTGAGCCCTGGGACGTCGAGGCAAACTCTCAGCCCGGCATCGTCACCTGGATGGGGAGCTGTGCCTGTGAGCGGCTGTCGCCGCGCATGGCTCTTGCGTCTTGCAGTTCCTGAGTGGTCTTGGCGATGAACTCCTGAGTGGTGGGCACTCCATGCCCTGTGTTCTCCTGAGGGAAACGTGCCACGAAACACGCCTCCAAGTGGTGCCCAAGCGCCTCCCTCATGAGGTTGGCAAGGCCTGAGGCCCTCCGGAAGAGAGCCCCCGAGCCCTGCCCGAGGTGGGCGCCGGGCGCGCCTTCCTATGCGATGGAGGGAGGCGCCCCTGGGACGAACGTTGATCCTGATGAGGCATTTGCCGCGACGCCATCCTCCTGAGCTCCTGCGCGGCGCAGCTGCTTCTTCTTGGGGATGGCCTCCGAAGGGCCCTCATTTTTGCTGTCGGGGTCGTTGATTGCTGCAGCTTGGAAGGCGCGCTCGAGGGAGCACACCGCGTCCCTCTCTTCACATGGGACCGTGATGATTCCTCTGCTTCCTGGCATCTTGAGGACGTTGTAGCCGTGATGTGTGACTGCCATGAACTTGGCCAGGGCTGGATACCCAAGGATGGCGTTGTACGGCAGGCGGATGTGCGCGACGTCGAAGGTGATGATCTCGGTGCGGTAGTTCTTGCGCTGTCCGAAGGTGACAGGCAGGCGGACCTGCCCTATCGGTGTGGTGGAACCGCCGGTCACTCCTGAGAAAGGCTTGGTAAGCTGGAGCTGCTCATATGGCACTTGGAGGTTGTCGAACGTGTCGACGGACAGGACGTTGAGCTCTGCACCGCCGTCGATGAGGGTCTTGGTAACTTGCATATTGCTGATGACTGGAGAGCACAGCATCGGGAGGGCGCCAGCGGTGGCCGCGCACTTGAGCTGATCTGCCGAGTTGAAACTGATGGCACATTGGGACCACTTGAGCGGGCGCGTGGCCTCGAGCTTGGGGAGCACCGCGTTCACCTCGCAAGCAAACTGTTTGCAGATGCGTTGAGACGCTGGGGCCTAGGCGCCGCCCAAGATGCAGGCGGTTGCAGGCGGCTCCTGGAAGCCCCCAGCCCCCTCGTCCTGATGGTGGTCGTTGTTCCTTCTTGGTGGCGGCAGTGGGGAACGGCGTTGCTTTGGGGGCGATCCTCGCAAGGCTGGTCCCTCCAGGCCCCCTCGCGAGGATGGTCCTGCCAGCGGTCCTCACGAGGCATGTCGCGCCATTCCTGGCGCGGGCCACGGTCGTCCCAGCGTCCGCCTCCACGTCCTCCTCCACGGCCGTAGCCCCGGTCGGTGCGCTCAGGGCGTCGACCGAAGCATCCTTCTCGTATGGCTCTGAGCTCTTGCCAGTCACTGCTGTTGTGGGTGTTCAGGTTGTGGAAGGCGCAGAACGGTCGGCTGTTCTTGGATGACTCGGGCTGATCTCTGCCCCGCTTGGTGTCGGCCTCCGCTGCTAGCACTGCTGCTTCCTTGCGCTTCACGTCCTTGGCCTTCGCCTTCTTCTCCTCTGTGACACCCCCAAAATTTTGGCCTTGTTTTATTTATTAAAATGTTGCCAGGAAATAAAACTTTTCCAATTATCAAGTTTTACCTTTTGTGATTTTGGATTTATACCTCTTGTGGGAAAAACCTTCAAAGGTATTGTTGGACTTGATTTCTCTCTATAATAAAACAATTATTTATCAGTGGATTCAAATGTTGCAAGATTTATTTTCTCAAAGCTTTATTCCTTTAAAATGATTTCTTTTGCATTTGGAGCTTGTTTTGCACTACAACCTTTTTACAAATGCATTCAAAAATTCCACCAAAATTTGGGGATGTCATGTGATGGTTCCACATCACTTTTATGCAAAAATACCTTCTGGCCATTGGAGATTTTGAGCTCTACACCAATTTTTCCAATCTGGTCCAGTAGGCACTTTTGCACTACAACTCATCTAAATATTTCTTTAAAAATTCTTCCAAGTGTTTGGAGATGTCAATGGATGCATACAATTCATCTTCAAGCAAAAACCCAGTGATGTTCTTTGAAAATTTGAGTGGATCAACCTCTTTTGCATTCTGACCCAATTTGGTGATTTATACTGCAACCTTATTTTTCTTTGCTCTAGTAGCCCTGAGCTTTTTCCTACTAGTAGCCCTCCCTACCAAACTCTTAAGTCCAGGAGATTGGACCCATTGAAATATTTTTAGTGCATGCTTTAAACCCTTTTTCTTTCTGTCCAAAACTGGAGTTTTGCAAAACTTGCACTAACAAGTTTCTGGTTTTGCACAAGTGATCTTACCACCATCTCCTGCACCTTAAGAGACACTGATCTGGAGATTTTGGCCACTCCAAGAGTTGCCTAAGTGCACTTGGCTTTCTGTCGAACACCTGGTGTGCACAGTCCTTTTTGGCAAGCTCTCTGGTTTGCATTATGGGCTTGAACCCCTGACCGATCCACCTTGTCCACTGAGTGCCTTGTTACCCCTACCTCCATCCTGTGCAGTGCCAGCTCCACCCTCGAGCTCTAGAGCGCGCTGGCATTTCGTCGAGCAGGTGCCGTGCGTGCTCTGGGCGCGCCCAGAGCGCACGTTTTGCACGCGCGCACACTACGCCGACACGCCGCACTGCCGCCCTCGTCGTGTCCCATCTCTGACCCTTGCTCGCTTGCCGAACCACGCCAGGCACTCGCCCTCTCTCCAGTACCCTCCAAGCTCGCCCTGGCACCCTGCAGCGCCGCCTTGGCAGCACGCCGGTGTCGGCAGCAGATTCCGCCACGGACGGCGCCGCCCAAACTACCAGCGCACGCCAGCTGCCTCAGAGCACATGCCGTGCTTATCCTCCCGCTCGTCAGAACGCGTTCGTCACCGCCACGATACCCTGCAACTACAGCAACGGCTGTCGCCGGCGATCCTATCTTCTACCGCCACGGTCCAACCTCGAGCGCCTATATAAAGGGAACCCCGAGCCCCTCTGAGCACTCATGCGACATCAGACCCTCCCCGTAGAGCTCCCCTAGCAGTAGATTGACCGGAGAGGACCGTCCTCCCCAACTCCGGCCAGCTCGGCCGCCGCCAAGCTCCGGTGCGATTCGTCATAGCCGGCCACCCTTTCGCCAATCCAGCGCCACCAAGAACTTCCCCGTAGTCTTGCGGAGCTGCCCAGCTACCCAACTCCGGTCGGAGACCACCGGAGCACCAAAGTCACTTCACCACCGTAGCTTCTCTCCGCCGCCGAGCTCGCCGCCGGCGATTCCTTCCACCTCCGACAACCCTTCAACCACCCAAAGGACCGCCTCGGTCTAGCCGTTCCATCCCCGCCCTTGGATGCCCGTGAGGCGCTGCCGTTCGTCGACGGCGATCGCCGGAGCCCCGCTCCCGTCGGGCAGAAGAGAGGAGAAGGAGGGAAGAAACGGTCAAACCTGACAAGTGGGCCCTCTGGACCCACTGTCAGTGACCCGCGCGACCGCTCCCTCTGTTTAAGTGAAGGCGCAAACTCCCGAGTGCGTCTCCTCTACTGCGAAAGCGTATGTTCTTCTGAATCGTTTTCTTTTCTGGTTTTATTTAAAAACAGAGTTTGACCAAACTTTGACTGGCTATAACTTTTAAAATAAAACTCCAAATGAGTTGATTCTTTTTCCTACCTCTCTCAATTTTCATCTAGTTTATTTTAAGATTTATTTCGAAAATATTTGAGACAGGTTTCGGTACTGTGTTTGAAATATTTGTTATTTGTGTATTTTGCAAAATAGGATTTTTGGAGGAAAAGGAAAGCTTCCAATAAGTGCATCCTTTGCATACTCTTGAAGGCAAGCATTTCTGAACTCTGGCATAATCTTTTGTTGTGGTGTTTGGATGCGATCACAACACCTTTTGACTTGGAATATGTGATAGCTTTATGTATCAATATGGTCTCGTGCATGAGTGCACTTTGGAGTTGTTTTGTGGTCAGCAATGTATACACTAGTGATTTGGGTCATCCTCGTGAGCTTCTCTTGCACACCGGTAGGAAGCTGGGAAAGTCGTGGTCTTGGGTAGACACGAGCTTGTCCCTAATCCCTCGTCGAGACGAGTATGCCTGGCATAGCATGGTGAGGCTCGAGGAGTGGTGATTTATGTCACTAGTGGTAATATTGTTGGTGGATACTTGGACCACCTGAGTCGGTTGTAGACCGAGTCTTGATCAATAGCTTCCTTTTGTTGGTACCACCACTTGTCCCTGCAGGGGATAGGGTATGGTTCAGTAGGTTGTCAACCCCTTTCCAAAGCACACACCGTAGAGAGAGGCCGTGATGAAGGTCCCATGGCCATGGATTAAAGCCTGCCATTCGGTCCGGGGGCATGGGTGTTTCCGGTTGGAGCCGAGGGGGGTTGCTCCCCTAGTTTGCGCGCGGTATAAATTTTGTGATCCCATGCTACGTCGAGGTTGTAGCCTCCCCACTTAGAGTTTTGCTTGGCAGGTGTCGTGGGTGATTCCAGACACTGGTGAGTTAAGCTGGTGTGTGCAGGTCAGGCGTGTTTTCAATCAAAAGACCGTAGACGGAATTAGTCCCAAGGGACTGAGTAATCCCGTTACTCGTGGAAAATGGTACTCCCTCTGCAGAGGATATATCCTGTTGGATAGTCATGTCCTTGAGTAAAAACCACTGTCTGAGTTGAGTCTCAGTAACGATATTCGGATGGAGAACGATTTAACTAGAACTCAGTAACGGTATTCGGATGGAGAACGATTATTCTGGAACGTAGTAACGGTATTCGGATGGAGATACGGCTTGACTAAATTATCGGTTTTCGGATGGAGAAACGACTGTACTAAATATTGTTTATGATTATGGCACGTATGGATTGTGATCTTTATTATTTTGGACTAACCATTATGTATTTGATTGAGTATCCTTGGGATGGTTCTACCTCCTGGATATTCACTGTGATTATTCTCTTATAAGCCCTTTCCGTGGCGTCGCTCAGACGCCCGACTGCGGCATGCTTGTTGTTCATTTATCTTCTATAAGCCCTTTATGTGGTGTCGCCCCGACGCCCGACTGCGGCATTATTATTTCTGCATTTTTCCGCTCGAGGAGTCATTCAGACACTCGTTTGGCACCAGTATTACTATTCTGCATTTTCCGCTCGAGGAGTCATCCAGACACTCGTTTGGCACCAGTATTACTATTCTGCATTTTCCGCTCGAGGAGACATTCAGACACTCGTTTGGCACCCAGTATTTTGTTTTGGTACATTTTTATAACCATATGTGTGCATCTTGGTCTTTCGTATATTTCGTGACAGACGTGTGATCATCTAATTAACCCGGAGCGTGTTTGATATATTATACCCGAGTTCTTAATGTTTGCGAGTACATTCAAACATACTCACTGGCTTGTCCCTGGCTATTGTCTTGGCCAGATTCCTCGCTTGGAGATGAGCACCGTGGTGACAACCTACGCGTTGACGTTTGCAGCCTCGCGAAGATAGGAGTTATCCTGGTCAGCTGTTCTTGTGGGAAATGGAGTCCCATAGACGCACATGTACCCAATCGCTTCCGCCCTCGATCATTAGAAACCAAATGTTGTACTCCTAGGCCTGAATGGTCTTGTACTACATATTTTTTTGTACTTGCTTGGATTTCCTTGTATCAAGTTGGTGCCTCATCAGCTAACAGTAATCCTGGGGCTGGTGAGCTCACAGGCCGTATTTCTGGGAATTTATATCCTGAAAATCCGGTCGTGACAGACTTGGTATCAGAGCCAGGCTGACCATTGGCTAATCCTATCCTAGCCAGGTCAATAAACCTAGGTTAACCCAAACAACCAGACCTTAGCCTAACCCCGGCCAAGCTTCCCGCGTAAGGTAGCCCCACAGTGACCCGACGCCCTTTTCGGCGGACGGTGCCCAACCTATCCGCCTAGCCCATCGATCACGCACCAGTGACCGACACCCAACCCGTCTCCATCGCAAGCGTGCGGAGGAAGACTCCGTCCCCTTTTCCTATAAAAAGGGCACGCTAGCCTCAGCACAGCACAGCCTCTTTCCCCCAAACCCAGCCACGATGCCTGGTCCCATCGTTCACAATGAGACCACAGCGACCAACCTTGGAGGTTTTGTGACCATGCTCGCAAACCTCACCCGCCGTGCCTATGCGTTGGAAGAGCCTCCTGAGTATGTTGTGTACCAGGGACCCATGTACGGTGAGAGCCGTCAGTACTGGGCCACTGTGCACATCTACGGTAGGGGTCTGTCGCCAGAACGCCCCTACATGTTCACTGGAAGGACAACTTCCTTTGAGCCACAAGCCATCCAACTGGCAGCCCGCGAAGCTATAGTTCAACTCCAACACTTGTCGCCCAGAGTTAACTGTCGCTCGTTCTACTACTACCCCAGTAGTGACGGGTATGGTAGGACGCCCCAAGTTGCCAACGGAGACCACGAGACGGATCCTGCGCTATTGCATCTGGTGCGCTATGTAAGCACACTAGAGCAACTGTTTGACCAGGTCACTCTTGATCTGATCGCAGCTCGTGGAGAGCTGGTTCGCCGAGCCCCGGCGAGGAGAGAAGCGGAGCCCGACACCGACAACCCAGTCGTGCTATTCGGACACCCGATCGATCCCTTGAGGTCTGCGCCAGCCCTCAACCAGAGCACTTTGGTGACCCCAGAAGCGCTTCGTCGCCTTTTGGGAACCCATTCCAACGGGATTGTGGCCAACAACCCCCGGGATGGTCATCACTATTTCCCCGACCCTGCAGCACCTCAGCCTCAACCAGCAAATCCCGACGGTGAGAACCGTGGAGAAGCATCGGCGTCCGCAAGGCCAGCCCACTTAGACATTAACGAGGTAGACTAAGTCGCTCAAGTTGTATCGAGCCTTAGTTTTCCTACGCTTTGTAATGTGTGGCCTTGTATCGCTTTTGTTGCATGCTGTCTGTTTGAGCGCTCTTATTTTTGGAGTAGTGGCTATGCATGTGTACGTTGGCGTACAGTTGCATTTTTATATTTCGGGCACAGCTGCCAAGACCAACCCCGTCAGCGCCCACAGTAATGCGTCACCTTTATGTGATGTGTATATCTGTGGCTTTGACCTGAGTACAGGATCGGCATCCAGTCACCTTTCCTCCAGTGTTTAACCCAGCCCCGGTGCTATATAAAGGCCACTTCGCGACCTTGCCGAGCACCCCTCACCTTTGTGCGCAGCACCCACAGCCATTCCTTGCCATGTCGACCCCCAGTATTTATCTGAGAACCCCAGACGCAACCCCCGGCAGTTTTGTCAAATTATTGTGGGACTTTACCTGCAGTACTATGAGTGCCACCCATCCACCCCAGTACGAGTTACCCAAATCGAGGATCACTCCATCCACCTCGAAATATTGGGCAGTGGTGCACATCCCTCCCGCCTACCCAAACCAAGACCCAACGGAAGTCTCCTTCGTGGGGAAATCCATGCCGACTCCGCATATGGCCATAGAAGCTGCTGCGTACGAGGCGCTCACTCGTCTTCGATTCGCAGTGCCCTATGCCAGTGAGCGAGGGTACTATTATTTTCCAAGCCGTGCAGCACCCGGGGAAGTTGCATCTTTTCCTGGTGCGCGCATTGAGAGAGATCCGGTACTGGCCAACCTTGCCCAGTACGTCATCGCTCAGGAGCGTTTAACTCAACATGTAATGGGTTATCTCTAGAGCCTCGCTGATTTAAATCCTCGGATCGCTATTGGCAGACCACTGAGGCCCGACCAAGAAGGGCGCATTCATCAACTGGTCAACCCGCTTCCCCCGATAGAAGAGGAGTGTGCCCCAGTGCCAGAGGCATTTTCTCAGGACCCTGTCTTTTTACCGTTTTCCATGTAAACGCCTCCGATGTATTTATTGTCCCAGTACGTGTATTTGTGTATCTCAGCATGTTCCTAAAATTTTTGTGCGACGGATCCGATTTTTCCTTAGTTCCTGTTTTGTGAGCAGTTTTACTGCTGTTAGTTCGGTTCTAATTATTTTTCTCTCGCAACATGTTTTCGAGGAGATTTCTTTCCCCCGAGTTATTGCTGCGTATATATGTATTTTTCACGACATAGATTTTTATTCGCTTGTCATCGTAACAGCAAACTCTCAGCAGCCACCACTCGACCTCGAGCACTGTTACAAATCCTTGAGCACATTTTTGCGCCTATCTAACCACACTCGAGGACACCATAGTCTCAGTAAGAGAGATTTGTGAGCGTTCATTCAAGCGCGAGCTGCCCCAGCACTCCGACGGCAGTCAGCCCCGATGCCGCGCCTAATCCACGTGATCGCCGCCTCCGCGAAGAGCTAACACTCGTGCGGCAGCATCACGACGATCATCCAGGATCATCGCACACAGCAGCACGGAGAACCCCAGCAGCACCGCCAAGCCTCCACACACCAGGACCACATACCAGTCCGGCATTGCCTCCGCCATTAGAGCCTCGGCTCGAGCTCCTGCCAGCAGCTATGGAGGAGAAGGATGGAGAAGTGGAAGCGAGGCCAGGTGTGAGGAAGAAGAGAGGAGCACCGCGATCATTTTATAGCCCGAGATCGGTGTACGGTGGGCGAGGTCCACCAGCGTCACTCGTCGCTCGGCCGCCGGTGTTCGGAGGCGAGTCCGCGAGCAGTGCCGACAGCGCCCTGGCCCGCGAGGTGAGTGCACGCGGCACCGGCGGCTAGCACGCCGCGCACTACCACCGTACGGCCTCGATGCCCTACGAGCTAGGCATCGCCGGTGGAGGAAGCGCGGGAGAGCGCGCGAGAGAGAAGAGAGAGCCAGAGGTAGGAGAAGAGGCCGACAGTGGGCCCTGGGCCCACCTGTCAGCCAGAGAGAGCACTGTGCTCTCGGGTGCGACCAGCGTATTTTAGTAATTTAGAATTTATTCTAAAATACTGTATCCCGTAGAAATATCTCGTTTTCCCTAACCGTGGATTTTTCCATGCTATGCCAGTGTAACACGCTGTGGTTTTACACCACTTATTACCCTCTCACTGTAGCTGTTTTGTTTTTGTGCATTTGAAGGATTTCTTTGATAAAAACAAATTTGTTTCAAAACAATTCTTGTTCGAAACAACTTTTAACAAATCTCGAGGACGAGATTTTTCTTAAGGGGGGTAGTGTTGTGACACCCCCAAAATTTTGGCCTTGTTTTATTTATTAAAATGTTGCCAGGAAATAAAACTTTTCCAATTGTCAAGTTTTACCTTTTGTGATTTTGGATTTATACCTCTTGTGGGAAAAACCTTCAAAGGTATTGTTGGACTTGATTTCTCGCTATAATAAAACAATTATTTATCAGTGGATTCAAATGTTACAAGATTTATTTTCTCAAAGCTTTATTCCTTTAAAATGATTTCTTTTGCATTTGGAGCCTGTTTTGCACTACAACCTTTTTACAAATGCATTCAAAAATTCCACCAAAATTTGGGGATGTCATGTGATGGTTCCACATCACTTTTATGCAAAAATACCTTCTGGCCATTGGAGATTTTGAGCTCTACACCAAATTTTCCAATCTGGTCCAGTAGGCACTTTTGCACTACAACTCATCTAAATACTTCTTTAAAAATTCTTCCAAGTGTTTGGAGATGTCAGTGGATGCATACAATTCATCTTCAAGCAAAAACCCAGTGATGTTCTTTGAAAAATTTTAGTGGATCAACCGCTTTTGCATTCTGACCCAATTTGGTGATTTATACTGCAACCTTATTTTTCTTTGCTCTAGTAGCCCTGAGCTTTTTCCTACTAGTAGCCCTCCCTACCAAACTCTTAAGTCCAGGAGATTGGACCCATTGACATATTTTTAGTGCATGCTTTAAACCCTTTTTCTTTCTGTCCAACACTGGAGTTTTGCAAAACTTGCACTAACAAGTTTCTGGTTTTGCCCAAGTGATCTTACCACCATCTCCTGCACCTTAAGAGACACTGATCTGGAGATTTTGGCCACTCCAAGAGTTGCCTAAGTGCACTTGGCTTTCTGTCGAACACCTGGTGTGCACAGTCCTTTTTGGCAAGCTCTCTGGTTTGCATTATGGGCTTGAACCCCTGACCGATCCACCTTGTCCACTGAGTGCCTTGTTACCCCTACCTCCATCCTGTGCAGTGCCAGCTCCACCCTCGAGCTCTAGAGCGCGCTGGCATTTCGTCGAGCAGGTGCCGTGCGTGCTCTGGGCGCGCCCAGAGCGCACGTTTTGCACGCGCGCGCACTACGCCGACACGCCGCACTGCCGCCCTCGTCGCGTCCCATCTCTGACCCCTGCTCGCCTGCCGAACCACGCCAGGCACTCGCCCTCTCTCCAGTACCCTCCAAGCTCGCCCTGGCACCTTGCAGCGCCGCCTTGGCAGCACGCCGGCGTCGGCAGCAGATTCCGCCGCGGACGGCGCCGCCCAAACCACCAGCGCACGCCAGCTGCCTCAGAGCACAGGCCGTGCTTATCCTCCCGCTCGTCGGAACGCGTTCGTCGCCGCCACGATACCCTGCAACTACAGCAACGGCTGTCGCCGGCGATCCTATCTTCTACCGCCACGGTTCAACCTCGAGCGCCTATATAAAGGGAACCCCGAGCCCCTCCGAGCACTCACGCGACATCAGACCCTCCCCGTAGAGCTCCCCTAGCAGTAGATTGACCGGAGAGGACCGTCCTCCCCAACTCCGGCCAGCTCGGCCGCCGCCAAGCTCCGGTGTGATTCGTCGCAGCCGGCCACCCTTTCGCCAATCCAGCGCCACCAAGAACTTCCCCGTAGTCTTGCGGGGCTGCCCAGCAACCCAACTCCAGTCGGAGACCACCGTAGCTTCTCTCCGCCGTGGAGCTCGCCGCCGGCGATTCCTTCCACCTCCGACGACCCTTCAACCACCCAAAGGACCGCCTCGGTCTAGCCATTCCATCCCCGCCCTTGGATGCCCGTGAGGCGCTGCCGTTCGTCGACGGCGATCGCCGGAGCCCCGCTCCCGTCGGGCAGAAGAGAGGAGGAGGGAAGAAACGGTCAAACCAGACCAGTGGGCCCTCTGGACCCACTGTCAGTGACCCGCGCGACCGCTCCCTCTGTTTAAGTGAAGGCGCAAACTCCCGAGTGCGTCTCCTCTACT
Source organism: Triticum aestivum (assembly GCF_018294505.1). Taxonomy (NCBI): domain Eukaryota; kingdom Viridiplantae; phylum Streptophyta; class Magnoliopsida; order Poales; family Poaceae; genus Triticum; species Triticum aestivum. The sequence continues at coordinate 410,732,878 of NC_057802.1, read as the reverse complement.
GCGAAAGCGTATTTTGTTCTGAATCGTTTTCTTTTCTGGTTTTATTTAAAAACAGAGTTTGACCAAACTTTGACTGGCTATAACTTTTAAAATAAAACTCCAAATGAGTTGATTCTTTTTCCTACCTCTCTCAATTTTCATCTAGTTTATTTTAAGATTTATTTCAAAAATAGTTGAGACAGTTTTTGGTACTGTGTTTGAAATATTTGTTATTTGTGTATATTGCAAAATAGGATTTTTGGAGGAAAAGGAAAGCTTCCAATAAGTGCATCCTTTGCATACTCTTGAAGGCAAGCATTTCTGAACTCTGGCATAATATTTTGTTGTGGTGTTCGGATGCGATCACAACACCTTTTGACTTGGAGTATGTGATAGCTTTATGTATCAATATGGTCTCGTGCATGAGTTCACTTTGGAGTTGTTTTGTGGTCAGCAATGTATACACTAGTGATTTGGGTCATCCTCGTGAGCTTCTCTTGCACACCGGTAGGAAGCCGGGAAAGTCGTGGTCTTGGGTAGACACGAGCTTGTCCCTAATCCCTCGTCAAGACGAGTATGACCGGCATAGCATGGTGAGGCTCGAGGAGTGGTGATTTATTTCACTAGTGGTAATATTGTTGGTGGATACTTGGACCACCTGAGTCGGTTGTAGACCGAGTCTTGATCAATAGCTTCCTTTTGTTGGTACCACCACTTGTCCCTGCAGGGGATAGGGTATGGTTCAGTAGGTTGTCAACCCCTTTCCAAAGCACACACCGTACAGAGAGGCCGTGATGAAGGTCCCATGGCCACGGATTAAAGCCTGTCATTCGGTCCGGGGGCATGGGTATTTCTGGTTGGAGCCGAGGGGGGTTGCTCCCCTAGTTTGCGCGCGGTATAAATTTTGTGATCCCATGCTACGTCGAGGTTGTAGCCTCCCCACTTAGAGTTTTGCTTGGCAGGTGTCCTGGGTGATTCCAGACACTGGTGAGTTAAGCTGGTGTGTGCAGGTCAGGCGTGTTTTCAATCAAAAGACCGTAGACGGAATTAGTCCCAAGGGACTGAGTAATCCCGTTACTCGTGGAAAATGGTACTCCCTCTGCAGAGGATATATCCTGTTGGATAGTCATGTCCTTGAGTAAAAACCACAGTCTGAGTTGTGTCTCAGTAACGGTATTCGGATGGAGAACGATTTAACTAGAACTCAGTAACGGTATTCGGATGGAGAACGATTATTCTGGAACATAGTAACGGTATTCGGATGGAGATACGGCTTGACTAAACTATCGGTTTTCGGATGGAGAAACGACTGTACTAAATATTGTTTATGATTATGGCACGTATGGATTGTGATCTTTATTATTTTGGACTAACCATTATGTATTTGATTGAGTATCCTTGGGATGGTTCTACCTCCTGGATATTCACTGTGATTATTCTCTTATAAGCCCTTTCCGTGGCATCGCTTAGACGCCCGACTGCGGCATGCTTGTTGTTCATTTATCTTCTATAAGCCCTTTATGTGGTGTCGCCCCGACGCCCGACTGCGGCATTATTATTTCTGCATTTTTCCGCTCGAGGAGTCATTCAGACACTCATTTGGCACCAGTATTACTATTCTGCATTTTCCGCTCGAGGAGTCATCCAGACACTAGTTTGGCACCAGTATTACTATTCTGCATTTTCCGCTCGAGGAGTCATTCAGACACTCGTTTGGCACCCAGTATTTTGTTTTGGTATATTTTTTTTAACCATATGTGTGCATCTTGGTCTTTCGTATATTTCGTGACAGACGTGTGATCCTCTAATTAACCCGGAGCGTGTTTGATATATTATACCCGAGTTCTTAATGTTTGCGAGTACATTCAAACATACTCACTGGCTTGTCCCTGGCTATTGTCTTGGCCAGATTCCTCGCTTAGAGATGAGCACCGTGGTGACAACCTACGCGTTGACGTTTGCAGCCTCGCGAAGATAGGAGTTATCCTGGTCAGCTGTTCTTGTGGGAAATGGAGTCCCATAGACGCAGATGTACCCAATCGCTTCCGCCCTCGATCATTAGAAACCAAATGTTGTACTCCTAGGCCTGAATGGTCTTGTACTACATATTTTTTTGTACTTGCTTGGATTTCCTTGTATCAAGTTGGTGCCTCATCAGCTAACAGGAATCCTGGGGCTGGTGAGCTCACAGGCCGTATTTCTGGGAATTTATATCCTGAAAATCCGGTCGTGACATCCTCTGTGCCCGCAGCTGGCAGCTCAAGGAGGGAGAGGCGCCCCTCCTTAGCTCTTGCAGACTTGGTCGCTAGGTTGAACAACTCCTGAGATGTCCACAGCTCCTTATGGATAGCGAGCTCTTCCTTCATCTTGACGTCGCGGACGCCGTCAGAGAACGCGGAGATGATGGCCTCGTCCGTGACCTTGGGGATCTTGAGGCGAGTATTGTTGAAGCGCTGGATGTACTTCTGGAGGGTCTCTCCTAGTTGTTGCTTGATGCGGCGCAGGTCTCCCGCGGCCGGCGGACGGTTGTGAGTGCCCTGGAAGTTGGCGACGAAGCGGTCGCGCATCTCGTCCCAGGAGGAAATCGAGCCATGCTGCGGGTTCCGGAGCCAGGAGCGGGCTCCATCCTTGAGAGCCATGGGAAACCAGTTCGCCATGACTTTCTCATCGCCGTTGACTGCTTCGATGCTCAGCTCGTAGAGCTGCAGGAACTCCACAGGGTCGGTGGTGCCGTCATAGCGAGGAGGCAGATCCGGCTTGAACTTGCCTGGCCAGGCGACTCTGCGCAGCTCGGGGGTGAAGGCGCGACAACCGGCCGTGGTTGCTGGGGCCTGCTTCAGAGGTGGAACTTGGTCTTGACGAGGTCTGCGCGGCGCTGCCGCGGGCGGTGCGCGGTCTCGACGAGGTGGCACGGGAAGTGCGGGTGCAGCTTCTCGCGGCCGTGGGACTTCTTGGTAGCTTCTCTCTTCGCGCACAGGCACCGGGCGTGGTGGATCACGCCGCGGAACCGCGCGCCTCGGTGCCAAGGCACTGTCTTGGGGCAGAGGTGGTGGAGGCGCGCCGTGGGCCTCGTCGCCCGTGGCTGGCTGAGGGTGAGGTAGAGAGAGGGAAGACGCCAGAGAGCCCCGTGCGGCGCGGATGAGCTCTGCGACGCGATCGAGCCACTCCTCGGAGGGGTCGTCAACCGGGCGGTAGCGCAGGTGCTCATTCGCCGCGAGGAGCACGGCCCACGCCTCCATGGGAGCGTGGCGTGCGTGAGACGAAGAACCGGCGGGGGTCAGCGACGGAGTGGCGGTGCGGCCGTCCTGCCGCACCGATGGATGCAACGAGGACGCCTGCTACTCGTTCCCCGCCGGGCCGGTGGTAGCGTTGGTGGCGAGAGATGGAGAACGACGAGTTGGCCCGCCGACGGGAGCCGTCTGAGCGACGCTGGCGGTGAGGGCAGCCCGACGCTCAGCTCGAGCACAGCGAGCGTCCGCCATGGAGACGACGGAGCGACGAATTGATGGAAGGGAAGCTATGGCGCACCCCTACCTGGCGCGCCAAATGTCGGATGTGGGGTTCCGGCAAACCCTTAAGGTTCGAACACTGGGGTGTGCGTGAAGTCTTTCCCTCCTACCGATCTATGCCCTAGCTCGTTAAGATCTCGCGGACCAACTCGACAAACTCGCAACACGGAAAGACACGAGATTTATACTGGTTCGGGCCACCGTTGTGGTGTAATACCCTACTCTAGTGTGGTGGTGGTGGATTGCCTCTTGGACTCATGATGAACAGTACAGAGGGAAGAACAGCCTCCTGAGGTTGAGGTGTTCTTGTGCTTGGTGACTTAGCGGGTCAGAGCTGGGTGAACTGGCGGATCAGAACCCTCCCCTAAATTGGTGGCTAGCTCTACCTATATAGGCCCTGGTCCTCTTCCCAAATACTGAGCGGGAAGGGAGCCAACAACGGCATGCAAATTTGAAGGGGGATAGCTAGTACAAGCTATCCTGACAAAAGTGGTCTTCGCCTGCAAAAGGCTCTGGTGGTGACGCCGTCTTGGGCTCCACGATGACCTCCGTATTGCCGTCCTCCTGGTCTTGGTCTTGTTGCACCTATCAGCGTTCTGGGAACGGGGTTCCCCAGACTTGCCTGCCTGTGGCCCACGGCGTGGCTAAGCAAGTGGGCCGTACGACCCATCTTCACCAACAAGGCATCCAAGACCCTCGCGAGGCGGATGACACAAGACCTCCTCTGGAGTAGCCTAGCCAGGCAGGCTCACGAGGAGCGGAGATATCAAGGCTGCGCAAAACCTCATGAGGCTCTCGTGACGTGAGCCGTGACGAACGACACCAGGCGGGCGCCAGTGCGCGCAGTGTGTTTATTTCCTCTTTGGTGCTAAGGAGGCCAGCGCAGGCAAGGAGTACCGAGGCATCAGGCAAAGGTTGCTATATTGGTGCAACGAGACCAAGACCAGGAGGACGGCAAGATGGAGGTCATCGTGGAGCCCAAGACGGCGTCACCACCAGAGCTTTTCGTAGGCGAAGACCACTTTTGTCAGGATAGCTTGTACTAGCTGTCCCCCTTCAAATTTGCCTGCCGTTGTTGGCTCCCTTCCCGCTCGATATTTGGGAAGAGGTCCAGGGCCTATATAAGTAGAGCTTGCCACCATAGTAGGGGCATCTGATCTTAGCTTGATCCGACCCGATCGAGAGCCTATCCACAAGAAGACCTCAACCTCAGGAGGCTGTTCTTCCCTTGTACTGTTCATCATCAGCCCAAGAGGCAATCCACCACCACCACACTGGAGTAGGGTATTACAACACAATGGTGGCCCGAACCAGTATAAACCCCGTGTCTTTCTGTGTTGCGAGTTCATCGAGTTCGTCCGCGAGATCTTAGTGAGCTAGGGCGTAGATCGGTAGGAGGGAAAGACTTCGCGCGCACCCCAGTGTTCGAACCTAAAGGGTTTGCCGGAACCCCACATCTGACATTTGGCACGCCAGGTAGGGGTGCGCCGGGGCTCCTCTCCACCAACCTGCGCCCCGTATCGCTGTCCTACGCTCCCATGGCGGGTGCCCCGCCGTCCACTACTGCGACCGACGTCGGCATCGAGGCATCTGGGTACCGAGCCCTGGCCCCCGCCCTGCGGCGAGTGCAGTGGCCAACAAAGCTCAAGCCGGAGATGCCGCCACGTTACGATGGCACGGCAGACCCGTCGCCGTTCCTGCTGGCGTACGAGGAGGCCGTCCTCGAGGCTGGATGCGACGATAAGATCATGGCCAACTGGTTCCCCATGGCCCTCGCTGGCGAGCCGCGCTCCTGGCTGCTCAACCTCCAGGGATCCACGGTGGCATCCTGGACGGAACTCCGCGACCTCTTCACCGCTCGCTATGTGGTGCCGGCATACCACGCGGTCGCGGCACTGCTGGGTGGCTCTCAAGCACCGCCTTCAGATTGCCACGTCAAACCATTCTTCCGTCAGATCAGGGCCGCTTCTAAGCGCCCGGGGGCTCCGCCAGGTTGGGCTACCCCAAAGGCCGACCTCACCTTCGGCTCAGAAGATCATCCCGGCTCCACCGCCGGCTCCGGCATGCTCCCAGTGCTCTACACGCCCACCATCTGCAACGTGGCCGTCACTAAGACCCTCATCAACGGCGGCGCCGTCCTCAACTTGCTCAACGTAGAAGCCTTCAGCCTTCTGCACGTGCCGCTCGAGCGGCTCGGCCTCAGCAAGCCCTTCTCGGGAGTGGGTGGTGGAGCTGCCCACTCCCTGGGGCAGATCCGCCTCCCTGTCACCTTCGGCACGCGCGACAACTACTGCACCGAGCTGGTGGACTTTGACATCGCCCCACCGGTCTCCCGTACAATGCAATTCTCGTGTACCCGGCTCTCGCTCAGTTCATGGCGGCGACTCACCTGGCCTACAACCTCATGAAGATGCCAGGGAGCAAGGGCGTCCTCACCATCAAGGGGGACACTAAGGAGGCCGTGACGGCGCTCAGGCTCGCCTTCAAGACCGCGGCAGCAGCACAGCCAGTCGACGCCGGTGCGCCCGAGGCCAAGGAGACCGCGCCCACCAAGAAGAAGCAGCTGTTCACTCAAGACAAGGCAGAGACCAAGCAGGTGCCACTCAACGAGGACGGGACTTCAAGAGCAACCTTCACCATAGGAACCGGCCTTGACCCGGGACAAGAAGAAGCTTTGGTAAGGTTTTTGCGCGCGAATAGGGAGATATTCGTGTGGGAGCCGAATCAGCTGGTAGGGGTCCCGAGAGAGGTGATCCAGCATCATCTAAGGGTGTGCCCCAATGTACGCCCTGTGAAGCAGCGAGCAAGACGGCAGTCCACTGAGAAGCAGGCCTTCATCGTCCAAGAGACACTCAAGCTGGAGGCGGCCGGTACCATCCAAGAAGTTCGGTACCCCGAATGGCTGGTAAACCCCGTCGTAGTGCCGATGAAAGGCGGGAAGGAACGGATGTGCGTCGACTTCACCAACCTTAACAAAGCTTGCCCCAAGATCCGTTCCCACTTCCACGCATCGATCAAATCGTCGACTCCACCGCCGAGTGCGACTTGCTATGTTTCCTGGATGCATTCTTAGGATACTACCAAATCAAGATGGCGGTGTAGGATGTGGAGAAGACAGCCTTCCTGACACCATGCAGGGTGTACTGCTACACCTGCATGCCCTTCGGGCTGCGCAACGCGGGCGCCACCTTTCAACGGTTGATGCACATTGCCTTGGGGAGACAGCTCGGCAGAAACACAGAGGCCTACGTTGATGACATAGTGCTCAAATCTCGCGAGGCGAGGACATTGATTCAAGACTTGGAGGAGACCTTCGAGAGCTTGCGCCAAGTGAACTTGAGGCTTAACCTGGAGAAGTGCGTGTTTGCCGTCCCCTCCGGCAAGCTACTGGGGTTCCTCGTATCCCACAGAGGGATCGAGGCGAACCCGGAGAAGATCAAGGCCATCGAAGACATGAGCCCGGCACGGACCCTCAAGGAGATGCAGAAGCTAGCAGGGCGGGTGACCGCATTAGGGCGATTCATCTCCAAGCTAGGCGAGCGTGCCTTACTCTTCTTTAAGCTCATGAAGAAGAAGGGCCCGTTCGAGTGGACCCCGGAGGCCGACCGAGCCTTCCAAGACCTCAAGAAATACCTCACCAGCCCCCCGGTCATGGTGGCACCGCGGCCTCTCGAGCCTCTGGTGCTCTACCTTGCCGCCACACCGTACTCCGCCAGCGCGGCGCTGGTGGCGGTTCGGGAGGAGCGCCAAGACAAGGGTGTGCCGCGCCAAGACAGAGCTGAGGTAGCGCGGGGTCAGGAAGGCGCAGCAAGGCCATCAGCGGCGGAAGACCAAGCTCAGCAGGACAACATCGCAGAAGCTCCTGAGGACGTTCAGGTCTCAGGAAACTCGCCACCTCAGGACATGCCACAATCTCCGCAGGACCCGAGCCTCGCTAGTGTGCCAGCCCTCGCCGAGCACCCGGGGTACTTCGTCAGCACCATACTGCGGGACGCGAGGGCGCGCTACCCCATGCCGCAAAAGCTCCTGCTCGCACTCTTGGTGGCCTCGTGCAAGCTGCGGCACTACTTCCAGGGCCACCCCATCAAGGTCGTCTCAGCCTACCCATTGGAGAGGGTACCCAGGAGCCCTAACTCAGCCGGAAGGGTCACTGAGTGGAACACCACTCGTCGTCACGGACCCTCGTCGGCAAGGTGTTCCGCAATGGGTACTATTGGCCTACAGCACTCAATGACGCGGCCGAGCTGGTGAAGTCCTGTGAAGCTTGCCAATTCCACGCCAAGCAAATCCATCAGCCTGCTCAGGGTCTCCAAACCATCCCGCTCACATGGCCGTTTGCGGTCTGGGGGCTGGACATCCTAGGCCCGTTCCCCCGGGCGCCAGGGGGCTACCGCTATCTCTACATCGCCATCGACAGGTTCACCAAGTGGGCGGAAGTGGAAGTTGTCCGTACCATTCCAGCCGGCTCAGCTGTCAAGTTCATCAAGGGCCTCGTGAGCCGCTTCGGGGTCCCCAACCGCATCATCATAGATAATGCCTCACAGTTTACTAGTAAGCTCTTCAAAACCTACTATGCTAACCTTGGAACGCAGATCTGCTATGCTTCAGTGGCGCACCCCAGGAGTAATGGCCAGGCCGAACGCGCCAACACGGAGGTCCTGAGGGGCCTCAAGACCAGGACATTCAAGAAGAAGCTAGAGGCATGCGGCAGGGGCTGGCACGATGAGCTTCAGTCCGTGTTGTGGTCCATCTGCACCACCGCCACCAAGCCCACGGGTGAGACTCAATTCTTCCTTGTCTACGGAGCTGAAGCAGTCCTTCCTCACGAGGTCAAGCATCGCTCCGCACGGGTCTTAGCGTTCGACGAAACACAGCAAGACGCCATCCGGGGGATGGATCTCGTGCTGGGGGAGGAACATCGCCTTGAAGCTGCATTGAGAGCGGCAAGGTACCAACAAGTGCTGCGGCGATACCACTGCCGCAACATCCGCTCCAGGACGCTCGAGGTAGGCGACCTCATCCTGAAGCGGGTCCTCTCCAGAGAAGGGCTGCACAAGCTTTCCCCCATGTGGGAGGGCCCGTTCAGGGTCGTCCATGTCTCTCGGCCGGGTGCAGCGTGCCTGGAGACGCAGGATGGGATACCCATCCAGAACGCCTGGAACATCCAGCACCTTCGGAAGTTCTATCCATGAAGCAAGGCCCCGAGCCTGAGAACCAAGGCCCAGAGCCTGAGAAGCAAGGCCCAGAGCCTGAGAAGAAAGGCCCAGAGCCTGTGAAGAAGGCCCGGTGCCTGTGAAGAATTGCTGCCCGTGACACTCTCACGTAATAATGAGTGGGGCTGTACACAGCCCGGAGTCTCAGGAGCGCCCGCCTCAGGCCCTGGGGCTGCCTCCCACGCCTAGTGGACATCACTTAGCTCCGCACTGGTGAGAAGACTTGAAGACTAGATTAGGTGCCGGACGCGGCTTTTCTTTTGCTTTCCGTAGTTGGCTCGCTTTTCCTTATTCAAAGTTTTCCTTTGGCGTTCCTTGCTGATTTGATTCCCTCGCCTCTCACTGCATTTTTTCCGGCTCGAATTTGCTCGTGTTCTCTCTCTTGCATGCCTCACGAGGGGGATAGGCAGGTGCCCTCGCCAGCATTTTTCTCCTTTCTGCCTTCTCGCGAGCCACCCTCGTTCGAGCCCAAAAGCTGGCACACCTCTCCTAGTCTGTGCCCCATGGGTACCACGGTACAAAGTGCCAGGTCAGGGCCAGGATGAACGGCAAATCTTTTAACGAACTTCCTAATGAGTTTTTCGCAGTTCCTGAGCGAATGCAGGCCACCAAGGCAAGATGGATGCGAGGAAATAAATGCCTCGCGAGGAAGAGGGCATCCTGAGTATACCAGGTTATGTTATCTTTGCGCAAAATATCAACACGGCATGGGAATAACACGCACAGGGCAATAACCAAAAGGAATCATAGTTCGATACACACCCCTCTGGGCCCATACTGGTTTCGTTTTTTGATGCAGGAAAAAAGAACAAAACAAAGAGGCATTGCAACAATCCGCAGAGCCAGGCCCTTACCGGCGCCCCGTGCCTTGCCAGACCCCTCCTTGCGCTTCACGGAGTCGCAGCGACGAGACGACCCACTGCCTCCTTCGAAGCGGGCGCGGTGGCGTGGCGGCTGGTCGTAGCCACCACTGCTGGAGCTGTCACCAGAAGAAGAGCCGCCATAGCTGGAAGAGATGGGGTCGTCGAGGGCGGGCCCGCCCTCATCCACGTCGCGACCGTCACCAAGGCCGAGCACCTCCTCACCGCCGTTCGCCTCGGGGCAGCACCCGGCGCGGCGACCATCTTCCCCAAACACCCTCACATAGAGGGTCGACCCATGGTCATACTTGAAGTGGAGCGAGCACCGCCTACCCAGGCTGCGCGCGCGGGCGAACGTCTGGCAGCCGCAGGCCATGGCTATGTTGCCCGCGGTAGAAGTCTCGACCGCGACCAAAGAGGCCTTGCTACAGCAACCATCCGCCTGCAACCAGAGCCCGTCTGGAGCAGGGGCCGGCAGTTCATCGACAAAGAAGCGCGGAAGCTGGAGCCAGTTGCCGCCCGGGTTCTCCGTCCAGACGACGAACTCCGGCGACACCTCCGCTGAATGGAAGCGCGGGCGGGGAGGCCGCGCCACCATTGCGCGCCTCCCCTCATCAGCTGGACGACCATGGTTGGGACGATCCCCTCCGCGTGCCATGGCGCCGCCTCGACGGTGGGCCACGGCGGGGGTCGTGGCGTGCTTGCGCAGACGGCCGCGGCCGCGCTTGGGCGCCGGGGAACCGGGGCCCTCGCGAGGGGCCTTCCCCTTCTCGGCGGCAGAGAACTTCCTTTGTGGCACCATCAGTGGCACTCCAAGCAATGGAGCAAAGAAGAAGCAAGCAAGCGAGGAAGAGATGGGCGACGGGGGCTCCGCCCCCCTCCCCATTTATAGCAAAAGAAGGCCAACCGGCGTCTCCCACGATCGCAGGTAATGATGGTCTTCCTTGCATGTCACAGGGACTTGTTAAGTCGTGCAGTAGCCGAGGCAGCATGGGGAAGCGGAGACGCCCACGTCCAATCAACCACCACGCGTCAACCGAGGCCGCAGGCCTTTGGGGCCCGCGGTGCTCCGAACTTGACAAATCCTCACGAGGCTCTCGTGACGTGAGCCATGACGAATGGCACCAGGCGGGCGCCAAGCGGGCGCCAGTGCGTGCAGTGTCTTTATTTCCTCTTCAGTGCTAAGGAGGCCAGCGCAGGCGAGGAGTACCGATGCATCAGGCAAAGGTTGCTATATTGGTGCAACGAGACCAAGACCAGGAGGACAGCAAGATGGAGGTCATCGTGGAGCCCAAGACGGCGCCACCACCAAAGCTTTTCGCAGGCGAAGACCACTTTTGTCAGGATAGCTTGTACTAGCTGTCCCCCTTCAAATTTGCCAGCCGTTGTTGGCTCCCTTCCCGCTCGATATTTGGGAAGGGGACTAGGACCTATATAAGTAGAGCTAGCCACCATAGTAGGGGCATCTGATCTTAGCTTGATCCGACCCGATCGAGAGCCTATCCACAAGAACACCTCAACCTCAGGAGGCTGTTCTTCCCTTGTCCTGTTCATCATCAGCCCAAGAGGCAATCCACCACCACCATACTGGAGTAGGGTATTACACCACAACGGTGGCCCGAACCAGTATAAACCCCGTGTCTTTCTGTGTCGCAACTTCATCGAGTTCGTCCGCGAGATCTTAGTGAGCTAGGGCGTAGATCGGTAGGAGGGAAAGACTTCGCGCGCACCCCAGTGTTCGAACCTTAAGGGTTTGCCAGAACCCCACATCCGACAGCACCGATATAGCAACCTTTTCCTGATGCCTCGGTACTCCTCGCCTGTGCCTGCTTCCTTAGCACCAAAGAGGAAACGAGGACGCTGCGCGCACTAGCGCCCGCCTGGTGTCGATCGTTATGGCTCATGTCACGAGAGCCTCGTGAGGTGTGGCCCGCCTTGATATCTCCACTCCTCATGAGCCTGCCTGACTAGGCCACTACTGAGGAGGTCTTGCATCATCCGCCTCGCGAGGGTCTTGGATGCCTTGTTGATGAAGATGGGCCATACGGCCTACTGGCTTAGCCACGCCGTGGGCCGCATGCAGGAAAGTCTGGGGACCCCCGTTCCTAGAACGCCGACAGCCGGCGCCTTCCAGGGCCCCGGTGGTGACAGCTCTGGTGATGGTATCCTTCGATGACTCCGACGAGGAGGTGGAACCGGACTCGGAGGCGGCCCGCGAGGGGGCAGGGGAGACCTCCCCTCCGCGCCTTGCCCGACGATGATGATGCTAACGACCACCCGGTGAGGGAGGCCCTGCCCCCTGTTGAGGTCACTACGAGGTCCAGGGTCACCCCATCGAAAAAGCCGCCAGCTGAGGTCCCAACGAAGAGCAGGTCAACGCTGATCTCTCGAAGCGAAGCTCCTGCTCTAACGCCGCCTGCTGCTGCAGCCGGGCCGGCTGCCGCGGCCTCATCTGCTCCTGGAACTCGTATGCCGGCGGCCCAGGCTTCGTGGCCCCCGGGCTTCGTGCTTCTGAAGAGGTCGCGGAACTACGCCGCCGTGGACCAGTAAGCACCTAGCCCTGACTTTGTTCTTGCTCCTGCTTCTGTCGCTCCTTCCTGATGTTCTCCTCTTGCACTGTCAGGCCGATGCCGTCGGCGAAGAAGAAGAGGGAGGGGGCAGCCGCACCCTTGGGGACCCAGCAGCCTGGCATGGCCGCACCCCCTCCGGCGCAGAAAAGCGGCAACAGCCCTCGCGCCTCTCCGGCCCGGTCATCCTCGCGGGGCCTGGACGAGCGTCCCCAGGAGGGGGCGACCTCCACAGCTGCGTCAGCTCCGGAGGTGCCCGCTCTCAGCTTGCTGGCTGAGGCCCCACAAGCTCCGGAGCTTCCGGCTTCTTCTTCTGCCGCCATCGACTCGCAGGTCTTGGCGACGATGCTGCCTCCTTCCTTTGTCACACCGCTAGCTCGTGACCCTTCTGCTTCGCCTGATGCTCTGGAGAAGGCTCTTTCTGCATTGACCCGGCCACGGGATGATCTTCAAGGTGCTGACAGTCGCCTGGTGGCGGGGCGCCTGGAGCTGATCTCGGGTTGGCTGTACTCCGACGCGTCTGTCAGGGCGGCGCTGGGCCAGGCCGTGGCAGCTTCCGAGGAGGACAAGCGGGCCGTCGACCAAGCCGCAGCCGCCCATGAGGCGGCGCTGAAAGACGCCGAGGCCGCCAAGGAGCGCTACCAGTCGGTGGAGGCCGAGCTGGAGACCATGCGCAATGAGTGTGCGACCGAGGTTCGCGATCCCAACGCGGAGGAGGAGAAGATGAAGGCCCGGGAAGACGCAGTCAATGGTCATGACGCCGAGCTGGAGCAGTCGGTGAGGGCACAGGCCGCAGAACGCAGCCGCCTGGAGGAGCTGGAGAAGAGGGTGTATGCGGAGAAGGCCCAACTGAAGCCAAGGCAAAGGTTCTTGCCGAGGATCGCGCGGCCTTCAAGTCTCTTGAGGAGAGGTCCCGCGCGGCACTGCGGGGCCTCTACGAGAAGGGCTTGGAGAAGCCACTGGCGACCGATGACGAAGGCCCCGCCCAGCTACTCCCTCATCTTGTCGCGACACTCAAGGACGTCGTCGACGGGATTGGCCCCATGGTGGAGGGGGAAGCCCGCGCTGTCCTCATCTGCCCTGACCCGCGTCTTCAGCCACCTCCATCTTCGTGACCCTGATGCTGACTTCGGCGAGCTGCTCAAGCCCGTAGAGGAAGGTCACTGCATAGCCGCTGCCGAAGCCATGAAGGGCCAGGTGGAGGCCCTGTTCAAGAAGTTCCTCACCATCGACCCTGCACCTCCAGCCGATGGTGCCGCCGATCCCGCGACCAAGGCGGACGACACGACCGACGGCGATGCTGCCGATGGGAAGACGCTCCCTGATGACGGTGCCGGCGTTCTGGGAACGGGGGTCCCCAGACTTGCCTGCCTGCGGCTCACAGCGTGGCTATGCGAGTAGGCCTCTCCAGCCCATCTTCATCAACAAGGCATACAAGACCCTCGTGAGGCGGACGATGCAAGACCACCTCGGGAGCGGCCTCACCAGGCTGCCTCGCGAGGAGCGGAGATATCAAGGCGGGGCAAACCTCACGAGGCTCTCGTGACGTGAGCCATGAAGATCAAGATCAGGCGGGCGCCAGCGCGCTTAGCGTCCTTGTTTCCTCTTTGGTGCCAAGCGGGCAAGCACAGGCGCGGAGTACCGAGGCATCAGGCAAAGGTTTCCATATCTGTGTAACGAGACCAAGACCAGCAGGACGGCAGGACGGAGGTCATCATGGAGCCCAAGACGGCGTCACCACCAGAGCCTTTTGCAGGCGAAGACCACTTTGTCAGGATAACTTGTACTAGCTGTCCCCTTTCAAATTTGCCCGCCGTTGTTGGCTCCCTTCCCGCTCAATATTTGGGGAGAGGACCAGGGCCTACATAAGTAGAGCAAGCCACCACCGTAGGGGATAACTCATTCAGAGCTATCTCACCCACACAAGTCCGCAGAGCACAAGAACACCTCAACCTCAGGAGGCTGTTCTTCCCCTTGTACTGTTCTTCATCAGCCCAAGAGGCAATCGACCACCACCACACTGGAGTAGGGTATTGCACCGCAATGGTGGCCCGAGCCAGTATAAATCCCGTGTCTTCCTGTGTTGCGAGTTCGTCGAGTTCGTCCCTGAAACCTTAGCGAGTTTGGGTGTAGATCGGTAGGAGGGAAAGAACTTCACGCGCACCCCAGAGTTCGAACCTTAAGGGTTTTGCCGGAACCCTAGGTCCAACATTTGGCGCGCCAGGTAGGGGTGCGCCGTAGCTTCTCCTCCGTCGATCCGTGTTTCGCCCTCATGGAAGGCGCCCCGCCACTGGCTCCAACGGCCGGTGCTGATGATGGGGCCAGGGGGCTCCGAGGCGTGGCCCCCGCCCTTCGATAGGTGCGGTGTCCACCCAAGTTCAGGCCGGAGATGCCACCACGCTACGACAGCGCGGCGGACCCGTCGGCGTTCCTGCTGGCATACGAGGAGGCCGTCCTCGAGGCCGGGGCGACGACAAGGTCATGGCCAACTGGCTCCCCATGGCCCTCGCCGGTGTAACGCCCACGATGCGGCTATATCTCCCACGTGTCGAGGCACGACTTAGAGGCATAACCGCATAGTGGTTTTGTCGCAAGAAGGGTCATCTTCACACAATCCCATGTAATGAACAAGAATGGGATAAAGAGTTGGCTTACAATCGCCACTTCACACAATACATAAATTATTCATACATCATCCAAAATACAAGCATAAAGACCGACTACGGTCAAAATCCAGATGAAAATAAGACAACCCCAAATGCTAGATCCCCGATCGTCCCAACTGGGCTCCACTACTGATCATCAGGAAAAGACACATAGTAACGACCACGTTCCTCGTCGAACTCCCACTTGAGATTGACGCCATCATCTGCACTGGCGTCGTCGGCACCTGCAACTGTTTTGGTAGAATTTGTGAGTCACGGGGACTCAGCAATCTCACACCCGCGAGATCAAGACTATTTAAGCTTGTAGGAAAGGGAGGTGCAAAGAGGTGGAGCTGCAGCGGCAAAAGCATATATGGTGGCTAACTTGCGCAAAAGAGAGCGAGAAGAGAAGCAACGGAACGGACGTCATCTAGCAATGACCAAGAAGTGATCCTGAACACCTACTTACGTCATACATAACACAGACCGTGTTCACTTCCCGGACTCCGCCGAGAAGAGACCATCACGGCTACACACGCAGTTGATGTATTTTAATTGGGTCAAGTGACAAGTTATCTACAACCGGATATTAACAAATTCCCATCTGCCTCATAACCGCGGGCACGGCTTTCGAAAGATAATACCCTGCAGGGGTGTCCCAACTTAGCCCATCATAAGCTCCCATGGTCAACGAAGGATAAACCTTCTCCCGGAAAGACCCGATCAGTCTCGGAATCCCAGTTTACAAGACATCTCGACAATGGTAAAACAAGACCAGCAAAGCCGCCCGAATGTGCCGACAAATCCCGATAGGAGCTGCACATATCTCGTTCTCAGGGCACACCGGATGGGCAAGACGTCGGGTTGGCATAGACCCTGGTTGCCCAGGGGGCGCCGGACATCGCCCAGTTTGGGCCAGCATTCGAAGGAACACTGGTCCGGGGGTTAAAATAAGATGACCCTCGGGCTCGCGAAAACCCAGGGGAAAAAGGCTTAGGCGGCGAATGGTAAAACCAAAGTTGGGCCTTGCTGGAGGAGTTTTATTCAAGGCGAACTGTCAAGGGGGTCCCATAAATCACCCGACCGTGTAAGGAACGCAAACTCAAGGAACATAATCCTGGTATAACAGTAACTAGGGCGGCAAGAGTGGAACAAAACACCAGGCATAAGGCCGAGCCTTCCACCCTTTACCAAATATATATAGATGCATTAATTAAATAAGAGATATTGTGATATCCAACATATCCATGTTCCGACATGGAACAAACTTCAACTTCACCTGCAACTAGCAACGCTATAAGAGGGGCTGAGCAAAAGCGGTAACTTAGCCAAAACAACGGTTTGCTAGGAAAGGATGGTTAGGGCTGGCATGGCTAAAATGGGAGACATGATATAGCAAGTGATAGGTAGCGAGCATGGCAATAGAGCGAACAACTAGCATAGCAAAGATAGAAGTGATTTCGAGGGGTGGTCATCTTGCCTGCAAGGTTCTCAGAGTTGTCGAAAGCTTGATCCTCGTAAGCGTACTCGACAGGTTCCTCGTTCACGAACTCGTCTCCCGGCTCTACCCAAGACAAGAACACAACAAACGGAACCACAATCAACAACGAGAAATGCGCAAGCAACATGATGCAAAACATGTATGATATGCAAGATATGATATGCGATGCATATGCGTGCTCCGGAAGGAAAATGATGAACATGGAAGTAACTTGGAAAAGCAAGCATTCCACTGGAAAGGTGAGATGATTTCGGTCGAAATCGATATAAAGATCACCGGAATCGGATGCACGGTTTGCAAATGGCAAGCAAAACAAGAATGACACGAATCTGCAATTAACAGCATGATAGCACTTAAAATGCAACAAGTAACAATGCTACAGCACCCCAATATAGCAACAAAGCACACGGCAGTCATCTACAGGAGATGCTTGATAAAAGATGAACACTGAGCTACGGCTAGTTCACAACATATCAAGCTCAAACAAGCATGGCAAAAGTGCAAAAGATTACAGGTTCACAGACTTGGTGAAAAACTGGACATGGCAGTAAACAGCATCAGGTAGCAATGTTCAGAGCACGAAATCAACATGCTACAGGAACTTAACATAGCAAAACAAGGCATGACAGTGTTCTACTAAATGCACATGACAAAAGTCCCTTACTGACCATAAGGAAAAAAGGACCAAAAGATATGATGGCAAGCATGTAAACATAGCAAGTTTCGTTAACAGGTTTCAGACTTTGCAGAAAACAGAGCATGGCAGAAATATTAATATGTAGGCCTCTGTGAGCTTGATGCACTCACTACAGAGCAATGCATGACAAACCAAGCATACCTACAGCAAGATGGCATGTTTATGAAGCTAACCATGGCAAGAACAATTACATAGCATGTATGGATCAACTACAATAAGCTTAGCAAAATTGCATATCATGTTAAGAATCTGCCAGAAATATTTTATAGCAAAAGTAGAGCAAGATTGAGTCATGCTATGGCACTCCATAATTGCAAACAATTGCAGGAATGGATCAACTACAACCATAGCTACAAAACATCCTTACTGAACATCTCCAAAATATGCATGGATCTCTCTGTAGCATCAAGTTTACATGGCAACAAGGACAGAGAGAAATCACTAAGTCCCTGAAATCAGAAATATTAAGGAGCCTACTTTGCATGCTTGTGCTAGTCACCACAGAGATCACAAAAATACATGGACTACACCAATGGAAAGATGGCATGTCATACTTCAAAACACATGTAGAGCTCATGCTCAAAAGATGCACAGATTAAATGATACAAAAATGACAAATCTCCAAGTTCTGATAAGAACCAGAGAGTAACAGCAACTAGCCCTCTTCCAACAGAGATTTGGGTATCAAGATGACCTCAAATGAACATGGTGCAATTGAACAAAATGGAGAGCATCACGAGCCGAACAATTTGACATATTACACGCACGAATCGGAGGTACATGCAAGGAGTTATCGCATCGGTAACAGGAGCACTTGCTGAAATAATATCAAGACTTAGAAAATTTAGAGGGGTACGGGGGAGGAAAAGTCAACCTCTTCTCGGCGGATCTGGATCGAGCCCGTGCTCCTGACCGGCGACGGGGAAGGAGGGAGAGGCCGGAGGGAAGGAGGCGAGGCCGGAGGGAGGCGAGGCGACGGCTGGAAGGGACGCCGGCGGCGAGGGGCGGCCGCGGCGGCGAGGCGGCGGGGTCGCGCCGGCCGGCGGCGGAGAGGCCGCGGCGGCGCCGGCGAGCGGCAGCCGCGGAGCACGCGCGCGCGGGCGGCGGGCGTCGGGCCGGCGGCGCGCTGGGCGCGGAGGGGCGCGCGGGCCCGCGGGCCGGCTGCGGGCCTGGCGGGCCGCGGCGGCGGGAGGACCCGGCGGCGACACGTGGCGGCTCCGGACTGGTCGGGCGGCGCGGACGCGTCAGGCGCGGCGCGGAGGGAGAGGGTTAGGGCTTCGTCTGCAGTTTCGTTTTTCGGGGGAGATGGAGTTTTATAGGTAGAGGGAGCTAGGAGGCTCCAAATGAGGTGCGGTTTTCGCCCACACAATCGTGATAGAACGACCTAGAGCATGGAAGAGAGTTTGGTGGGTTTTGGGCTGGTTTTAGAGGGGGTTTTTGCTGGACACTCAAATGGACTTTGCGGATGCCCGGTTAACCGTTGGAGTACCAAACGACCTCCGAATAGAACGAAACTTGACCAGTAGTCTCCGGGTGGTATATTAAGACCACTTGACAAGCCTCGGTCCATTCCGAGAAAGTTTGACACACGCACACGAAAGAAAACAAGAGGGGTGCACCGGAGGAGATAGGAGCGCCGGATTGGAAAACGGACAACGGGGAAAATGCTCGGATGCATGAGACGAACACGTATGCGAATGCAATGCACATGATGACATGATATGAAAATGCATGACATGACCAAAAAAACGAAAGACAAAACCCGACAACGGAGGGAAAATCATATCACATAGCCGAAAATGGCAAGAGTCGGAGTTACAAATATGGCAAGTTACATGCGGGGTGTTACAGTCGGCGAGCCACGCGCTTGGCTGCTCAACCTCCCGGGATCCACGGTGGCGTCCTGGGGGAACTCCGCGACCTCTTCACTGCTCGCTACGCGGTGCCAGCGCACCACACAGTCGCAGCCCTGCTGGGCGGCTCTCAAGCACCGCCTTCAGATCGCCACGTCAAGCCTTTCCTCCGTCAGATTAGTGCCGCTTCCAAGCGCCCGGGGGCTCCGCTAGGTTAGGCTGCGCCACAGGCCGACCACACCTTCGGCTCAGAAGACCACCCCAACTCTACCGCCAGCTCGGGCAAGCTCCCAATGCTCTGCATGCCCACCATCTGCAACGTGGCTGTTACCAAGACCCTCATCAACGGCGGAGCAGGCCTCAACTTGCTCTCTGTAGAGGCCTTCAGCCTTCTTCACGTGCCACTCGAGCGGCTCAGTCTCAGCAAGCCTTTCTTAGGAGTCGGTGGTGGCACTGCCCGCTCTCTGGGACAGATACGCCTCCCCGTCACCTTCGGCACACGCGACAACTACCGCACCGAGCTGGTCGACTTCGACATCGCCCGCATCGGTCTCCCGTACAACGCTATCCTCGGGTACCCAGCTCTCGCCCAGTTCATGGCGGTGACTCATCCGGCCTACAACCTCATGAAGATGCCTGGGAGCAAAGGCATCCTCACCATCAAGGGGGACACCAAGGAGGCCATGACGGCGCTCAAGCTCACCCTCAAAACCGCCACGACGGCGCAGCCTACTGACGAGGGCGCCTCCGAGCCCAAGGGAGCCATACCAACCAAGAAGAAGCAGTTGTTCACACAAGACAAGGCGGAAACCAAGCAGGTGCCGGTCAGCGAGGACAGGCCCTCAGGAGCTACCTTTACCATAGGTGCCGGCCTTGACCCAGGGCAAGATGAAGCATTGGTGAAGTTCTTGCGCGCAAACAAGGATATATTCGCGTGGGAGCCCAATCAGCTGGTAGGAGTCCCGAGAGAGGTGATTCAGCATCATTTAAGGGTATGCCCCAATGTGTGCCCCGTAAAGCAGCGGGCGAGACGGCAGTCCACTGAGAAGCAGGCCTTCATCGTCCAAGAGACCCGCAAGCTAGAAGCGGCGGGTGCCATTCGCGAGGTTTGGTATCCCGAGTGGCTGGCGAACCCCGTCGTAGTGCCGAAGAAAGGCGCGAAGGAATGGATGTGCGTCGACTTCACCAACCTTAAGAAAGCCTGCCCCCAAGGTCCGTTCCCGCTCCCCCGCATTGATCAGATCATCGACTCCCCCGCCGAGTGCGACCTACTATGCTTCCTGGACGCGTTCTCAGGATATCACCAGATCAATATGGCGGTAGAACATGTGGAGAAGACAGCCTTCCTGACCCCGTGCGGGGTGTACTGCTACACCTGCATGCCCTTTGGATTGCGCAACGCGGGCGCAACCTTTCAGCGACTGATGTACATCGCCTTGGGGCGACAGCTCGGAAGAAACACAGAGGCCTACGTCGACGACATCGTGGTGAAATCTCGGGAGGCGAGGAACCTGATCCAAGACCTCGAAGAAACCTTCGAGAGCCTGCGCCAGGTGAACTTGCAGCTCAACCCGGAGAAGTGCGTGTTCGGCGTCCCTTCCGGCAAGCTGCTGGGCTTTCTCATGTCCCATAGAGGGATCGAGGCGAATCCAGAGAAGATCAAGGCCATCGAGGACATGAGCCCGCCGCAGACCCTAAAGGAAATGCAGAAGTTGGCTGGTCGGGTAACTGCGTTGGGATGCTTCATCTCCAAGCTAGGGGAATGCGCTCTACCCTTCTTCAAGTTGATGACGAAGAAGGGCCCGTTCGAGTGGACCCAGGAGGCCGACGGAGCCTTTCAAGACCTCAAGAGGTACCTGACCAGCCCACCGATGATGGTGGCACCACGACCTCTCGAGCCCCTAGTGCTCTACCTCGCCGCTACCGCGTACTCCGCCAGCGCGGCATTGGTGGCGGTTCAGGAGGAGCACCAAGCCAAGGGCGCGCTCCGCCGAGTTGCAGCTGAAATGATGCAAGATCAGGAAGGCGCAGTGGGAGCCACAGCGGCGTCAACAAAAGACCAAGCTCGGCAGGACGACGTCACAGGGACCCCCGCAAGCGACCAGGCACGAGGAGTTCCACCACCTCAGGAGGTGTCCGGGCCCCCGCAAGACACGAGCCACGCCAGCGCGCCAGCCCTTGTCGAGCACCCAGTGTATTTTGTCAGCACGGTGTTGCGGGATGCAAGAGCACGATATCCCATGCCTCAGAAGCTCCTGCTAGCGCTCTTGGTGGCCTCGCGCAAGCTGCAACATTACTTCCAGGGGCACCGCATCAAGGTCGTCTCAGCCTACCCGTTGGAGAGGGTGCTCAGGAGCCCCAATTCCGCTGGAAGGGTCGCCGAGTGGAACATCGAGTTGCAAGCATTCCAGTTAGAGTTCAGCACTACCAGGGTCATCAAGGGAGCCGCGCTCGCTGATTTTGTGGCAGAATGGACGGACGTCCCGACGCTTGAGATAGGCGAAGACCGGTCCACCTCGCCAGGAAGTGAAGCACTAGACGGTTGGGTCATGTGCTTCGATGGCGCCTTCGCGCACCAAGCCGCAGGGGCTGGAGCAGTGCTCATCTCGCCCGCTTAGGATAAGCTCTACTACGCCGTGCAGCTCTGCTTTCAGCATGGCGAGAAGGTCTCCAACAACATCGCAGAATACGAAGGCCTCATAGCTGGCCTGAAGGCCGCGACAGCTCTGGGGGTGAAGCGCCTTACCGTTAGGGGCGACTCGCAGCTCCTTGTCAACTTCTCCAACAAAGTATACGAGCCGAAGGACGAGCATATCGAGGCATACCTCGCGGTGGTGCGCAAGATGGAGAAGCAGTTCTTGGGCCTGGAGCTGCAGCACGTGCCCCGGGGCACCAACAAGGAAGCCAACGACATCGCCAGGAGAGCATCCAAGCGGCAGCCACAAGAGCCCAGCGTCTTTGAAGAACGGCTCTTCAAGCCATGGGCGACACCACCACTTTCAAGCACAGCTCAGCCTCGGGAGGAACTCCCAGAGCCTCCTGCCACAGGAGCCCCGGCCTGTGGCCCGACCTCAGAAGCTTGCTTGCTCTTGGCGCTCGAACCTCAGGAGGGATGTTGGACCAAGGAATTCAAGGAATATCTGATCCAAGGGGCGCTGCCGGAGAAGGAGGAGGATGCAAAGCATGTGGTTCGGCAAGCCACGGCGTACTGCATCCAGGATGGCGAGTTGTACAGGAAACAGCCAAACGACGTCTCCCTGCGCTGCATTTCCAGGGACCAAGGGAAGGAGCTGCTAGCTGACATACACGATGGGGACTGTGGGCACCACTCGTCATCACGGACCCTCGTCGGCAAAGTATTCCGCAGTGGGTTCTACTGGCCCACTGCGCTCAACGACGCAGCTGAGCTGGTGGGTTCTACTGGCCCACTGCGCTCAACGACGCCATCGACAAGTTCACCAAGTGGGCGGAAGTGGAAGCCGTCCATACCATCCCAGCTGGCTCTGCTGTCAAGTTCATCAAGGGCCTCGCGAGCCGCTTCGGGGTCCCCAACCGCATCATCACAGATAACGGCTCGCAGTTCACTAGTAACCTCTTCAAAACCTACTGTGCTAACCTTGGAACACTGATCTGCTACGCTTCGGTGGCGCACGCCAGGAGCAATGGTCAGGCCGAACGCGCCAATGCGGAGGTCCTGAGGGGCCTCAAGACCAGGACCTACAAGAAGAAGCTCGAGGCCTGCGGCAGGGGCTGGCCCGACGAGCTCCAGTCCATGCTGTGGTCTATCCGCACCACCGCCACCAAACCAACGGGCGAGATCCCATTCTTCCTCGTCAACAGAGCTGAAGCAGTCCTTCCTCACGAGGTTAAGCATCACTCCGCACGGGTCCTGGCGTTCGATGAAACGCAGTAGGATGCCATGCGGGGATGGACCTCGTGTTGGGGGAGGAGCGTCGTCGCGAAGCTGCATTAAGGGCGGCAAGGTACCAGTAGGCGCTGCGGCGATACCACTGCCGCAGTGTCCACTCCAGGACGCTCGTGGTGGGCGACCTCGTCCTGTGGCGGTTCCTCTCCAGGGAAGGGCTGCACAAGCTTTCACCCATGTGGGAGGGCCCGTTCAGGGTTGTCCATGTCTCCAGGCCTGGTGCCGCGCGCCTGGAGACGCAGGACGTGGATACCTATCCAGAACGCCTAGAACATCCAGCACCTCTGGAAGTTCTACCCATGAAGCAAGGCCTAGAGCCTGTGAAGAAAGGCCCAGAGCCTGTGAAGAAGGCCCGGTGCCTATGAAGAATCGCCGCCCGCGACACTCTCACGTAATAATGAGTGGGGCTGTACACGCCCCGGAGTCTCAGGAGCGCCGGCCTCAGGCCCTGGGGCTCCCTCCCATGCCTAGTGGCAGCACTTAGCTCCGCGCTGGTGAGAAGACTTGAAGACTAGATTAGGTGCCGGACGCGGCTTTTCATTTGCTTTCCGTAGTTGGCTTGTTTTTCCTTAAATCGAAGTTTGCCATTGGTGTTCCTTGCTGATTCGATTCCCTCGCCTCTTACCGCATTTTCCGGCTCTGGTTCGCTCGTGTTTTCTCTCTCGCATAACTCGCGCGGGGGGCTAGGCAGGCACCCTCGCGAGCGTGTCTCTTCTCTCTGCCTTCTCGTTCTCGCAAGCCACCCTCGTTCGAGCCTGAAGGCTGGCGCATCTCTCCTAATCCGTGCCGCACGGGTACCGCGATACAAAGCGTCGGGTCAAGGCTTGGGTGAACGACAAATCTCCTGGCAAACTCCCTAAGAAATTTTTTGCAGTTCCTGAGCAGTCGTAGACCACAAGGTCAAGATGGACACGAGGAAATAAACGCCTCGTAAGGAGGAGAGCGCCCCGAATGCGCCAGGCTAAGTTATCTTTGCGCAAAATAGCCACACAGCACTGAAACAACAAGCGTAGCATAATGATTAATAAGTTATGGTTCGATACACGCCCCTCCGGGCCCATGCTGGTTTTGTTTTGATGCAAGAAGGAAAAGAGGAACATAACAAAAGCGGCGATCGCCCCTGCGGCAGCCGACGGGGGCAGGGCCTTGACGACGTCTCGGGTCTAGTCGGACCCCTCCTCGCGCTTCACCGACGCACGGCGACGAGACGACCCGCTACCACCTTCGAAGCGGGTGCGGCGGCGTGGCGGCTGATCGAGGCCGCCGCTGCTGGAACTGTCGCCAAGAGAGGAGCCACCATAGCCGGACGAGGCGCGGCCGGCGAGCTCGTCCTCCTCCTCGTCCCGACCATCGCCAAGGTCGAGCACCTCCTCGCCATCGTTCACCTCGGGGCAGCATCCGGCGCGGCGACCGTCTTCCCCGAACACCCTCACAAAGAGGGTCGCGTCGCCGTCGAACTTGAAGTGGAGGGTGCACCGCCTGCCTAGGCCGCGCGCGCGGGCGAACGTCTGCCAACCGCGGGCCAGAGCTATGTTGCCCGCGACGGAGACCTCGACCGCGACCCAAGAAGCCCGGCTGCAGCAGCCGTCTGCCTGCAGCCAGAGCCCACTTTGACCGGAGGCCGGCAGCTCGTAGGCAAAGAAGCGGGGAAGCTGGAGCCAGCTGCCGGTCGGATCCTTCGACCAGACAACGAACTCCGGCAGCACCTCTGACGCATGGAACCGCGGCCGGGGAGGTCATCTAGAGCAGATCGACAGCTACGTGCCTGGCCATCAGGTCAGATTTGGAAGCTTGAACTACGTCGCTGATATCCGCGGAGACTTGATCTTCGATGGATTCGAGCCCACGGCAGCCGCTCCCTGCCACCGCGATGAACATGACTTAAATCTTTCATCGGACCACACCCAGGAGATAGCGCCTGTAACTGCTCTGGCCCTAGATCCGGAGGAGATCGCACCATCCGAGGATGGGAAGCTCAACCCCGCCACGGAAACCGCAGACTCAGCGGCGTTGGAGCCGCACACAGACCCAACCTCGGGTGGAATCTGCGCCACCGGAACCTCGGACTCGTTTCCGGCTACAAGTTCCGAGCCACGTGCGTCCGTGTACGTCGAGCTTGATCGGACATCGACCGTCGGATTCAGCTCCGCGGACATCTTCTGGCACTCACCTTTAGGCGATGTGCTACACTCATTAAAACCACTCTCCTTAGCGGAGGACTCACAACCAAATTATATCCGGTTAGAACTGGAGGCTGATGATGGAGAATTTCGCTTCCCACCCACCGCCCACTTCATAGCCACTGTCGAAGACTTAACCGACATGCTCGATTACGGCTCCGAAGACGTCGACGGTATGGACGACGATGCCGAAGAGGAGCAGGGCCAAAACCCGCCGTTTAGCGGGCGCTAGACGGCCGCTTCTTCGTACGACGTGTACATGGTGGATACACCTAAAGAGAACAATGGCGATAACGAGAAGGATCCAGTCGAGGATAAAACCTCCTGAGACACAGCCAAAACACCGACGTCAGTAGCGCCACTCTAAATCACGCTGTGGAAAAGATAGCGATACCGGCACGAGAGAAAACAATACTCCGGACGATGCCGAAGACAAGGAATACCCCGTTGAGCCAACCTCCGAACAGGACGAACGGGAGGACGGGCGAGTCAGCCCTGATGAACAGGCCGTAAACGAAGACTCGGAGGACAGTAATTATCTTCCAATCTCCAAGGATGAGGTGAGCCTCGGCAATGGGGATTTCATCGTGCCTGAGGAACCTCTCGAGCAGGAGCGCTTTAAGCGCCGGCTAAAAGCCACTGCGAGGAGCCTGAAAAAGAAGCAGCAGCAGCTTCAAGCTGATCAAGACCTGCTCAACGATAGATGGCCTAAAGTCCTGGCAGCCGAGGAATACGGCCTCGATCGCCCAACCAAAAGTTACCCGAAGCGCAAATTGTTACCCCAATTTGATGACGAGGCGTTGGAGCCCGTACCATCAGCATGTAATGTGGCTGACCCACCACCACGTGGCCGGGATAAAGCGGCACTTCAAGCCATACACCAGCCCGTCCTACCTCACCGTAAAGGCAGAGATAAAATAGCTTGGGGTTATACATATGACCTGCGGCAGGACCTAAAGAACAGAACAGGTCAGACTAGATCGATCTACTGATCGCGGGGGCATGCCCTGACGCGCGACGATGACCATTTGGCCGTACGTGACAAATATAACCACTCCCGGGCCAAAAATCACAGACAGACTACATCCAAACTACGTCGCGACCTGGCCCGATACAGAGGCGCCGCACACCCCCTCTGCTTCACTGACGAAGTAATGGAGCATGAATTCCCAGAAGGGTTTAAACCCGTAAATATTGAATCACATGATGGAACAACACATCCCACGGTATCGATTGAGGATTTTCTTCTCCATATTCATATGGCCCGCGATGATGACCTTCACACCATCAAATACCTCCCGCTAAAACTCAAAGGGCCAGCTCGGCACTGGTTAAACAGTCAGCCCAAAAACTCTATTTGTAGCTGGGAGGACTTGGAAGACGCCTTCCGCGACAACTTCCAAGGCACATATGTACGACCTCCAGATGCTGATGACTTAAGTCACATAGTTCAACAGCCCGGAGAGTCAGCCAGGAAATTCTGGACTAGGTTCCTAACTAAAAAGAACCAGATCATTGACTGTCCGGATGCCGAAGCCCTAGCTGCCTTGAAGCATAGCATCCGCGACAAATGGCTCGCCTGTCGGATGTGGGGTTCCGGCAAACCCTTAAGGTTTGAACTCTGGGGTGCGTGCGAAGCCTTTCCCTCCTACCGATCCACGCCCTAGCTCGCTAAGATCTCATGGACGAACTCGACGAACTCGCAACACAGAAAGACACAAGATTTATACTGGTTCGGGCCACCGTTGTGGTGTAATACCCTACTCCAGTGTGGTGGTGGTGGATTGCCTCTTGGGTTGATGATGAACAGTACAAGGGGAAGAACAGCTTCCTAAGGTTGAGGTGTTCTTGTGCTGGGTGAACTGGCGGATCAGAACCCTCCCCTACTGTGGTGGCTAGCTCTACTTATATAGGCCCTGGTCCTCTTCCCAAATATTGAGCGGGAAGGGAGCCAACAAAGGCGGGCAAATTTTAAGGGGGACAGCTAGTACAAGCTATCCTGACAAAAGTGGTCTTCGCCTACGAAAAGCTCTAGTGGTGACGCCGTCTTGGGCTCCACGATGACCTCCATCTTGCCGTCCTCCTGGTCTTGGTCTCGTTGCACCAATATAGCAACCTTTGCCTGATGCCTCGGTACTCCTCGCCTGCGCTGGCCTCCTTAGCACCAAAGAGGAAATAAACACACTGCGCGCACTGGCGCCCGCCTGGTGCCGTTCGTCACGGCTCACGTCACGAGAGCCTCATGAGGTTTTGCGTAGCCTTGATATCTCCGCTCCTCGTGAGCCTGCCTGGCTAGGCTACTCCAGAGGAGGTCTTGTGTCGTCCGCCTCGCGAGGGTCTTCGATGCCTTGTTGGTGAAGATGGGTCGTACGGCCCACTTGCTTAGCCACGCCGTGGGCCACAGGCAGGCAAGTCTGGGGAACCCCGTTCCCAGAACCCCGTCCTTCTCGTCTTGGTCTCGTTGCACGGATAAGGCAACCTTTGCCTGATGCCTCGGTACTCCTCGCCTGCGCTGGCCTCCTTATCACCAAAGAGGAAACAAGGATGCTGCGCGCGCTGGCGCCCACCTGCTCTCGATCGTCATGGCTCACGTGATGAGAGCCTCATGAGGTTTGCCCTGCCTTGATATCTCCGCTCCTCGTGAGCCTGCCGGGCTAGGCCACTCCTGAGGAGGTCTTGCGTCGTCCGCCTCGCGAGGCTTGGCCCCTCGAGAGGGTCTTCGATGCCTCGTTGATGAAGATGGGCCGTACGGCCTGCTGACTTAGCCACGCCGTGGGCCGCAGGCAGGCAAGTCTGGGGACCCCTTTCCCAGAACACCGACAGTAGCCCCCTGGCCCAAGGTGCACTCGGGCTTGGCTTCGCGGCGAAGCCAAGGGTCTAGTACGGAGCGCCGCGGCCCCAAAAGCCTGCGGCCTCGGTTGACGTGTGGTGGTTGATTGGACGTGGGCGTCTCCACTTCCCCGCGCTGCCTCGGCAACTGCTTGACCTGACAAAAGGCTGGTGCAGGCAGTACTTGCCTTCATTACTTCTTCCTCGCCTCGCTCCAGATCCCCTTTCTCGGTCCTCGCCACCGCTACCTCCAGACCCGCTCCAATCTCATCCTGCATCTGCGATCCATGGCGCCGCGCAAAGTCAGGACTTCCTCAACACCGGCTTGGTATGAGTCGGCCCTTGAGGCGTCCACCATCACGGAGAAGAGCCTCGCCTCCGTGCACCTGCTGACGGCGGGTGAGAGTAATGAGTGGGGAGAGACCGAGCTCTGGCTTGCCTCCGACGTGCCGGAGCCTGAGGAAAGCACCTTCTTCCCCTTCTTCTCGAGCAGTGTTGCCGTCCGGTTGGTTCCTCCCTTCTCCGATTTCTTTTATGAAGTCCTCGACCACTACGGGCTGCAAGCGTTGCATCTCCATCCCAACTCTGTCCTCCTCCTGTCCATCTTCGCCTACTGCTGTGAGGCGTATCTGGGCGTGATGCCATCCGTGGCACTCCTGCGCCATTTCTTCTTCCTCTGTGTCAGTGAGGGGCACATCTTCGGATGCGCTAATTTCGTCGCATCCGGCAAGGCCAACTCGATCTCGATCACCGGTAAGAGGGCCGACAACATTCGATCCAAGTGGGTCATGATGGACGCCAAGCGCGCCGATCAGCGTCTGGTGTTGCCAACGGTGGCGCCCTCTTCCAACGGGAGGTGGCCCAAGGCAGAGCTTGCTGATGAGCGAGCGTCGTTAGTGTTGGGGCAGATGATGACCGACTTGAAGCCGGGCAACGCGAAGGCGGCCAAGGTGACGGGGGTCATGCTCCTGAGGGAGTTCTTCACGCTGCGAGTTGCCCTGCTCTAGGCGCACGCGCGCCCCCTGTGGGAGCTTGAAGAAGAGGGAAACAAGACCCGCCTGAGGCCGGGAGCCCTGCCTGACGATGAATTGGCCGCTGTCCTGCGTCTCATAGTTCGGGACAACCAGGAGTACCCGCCAAGCGCCTTCGTTCCCCTGTGCCAACGCAGGGACCGGGAGGAATTCGTCGCCTCCAGGCCGACCTTTGACGCGCGCGGGTTGGTGCCGCCGACGCTCCCAGGAGCCCCTGCGGCACCGAAGCCGGTGGAGGTGCCCTCTGATGAGTCCCGTGGTGTAACGCCCACGATGCGGCTATATCTCCCACGTGTCGAGGCACGACTTAGAGGCATAACCGCATTGTGGTTTTGTCGCAAGAAGGGTCATCTTCACACAATCCCATGTAATGAACAAGAATGGGATAAAGACTTGGCTTACAATCGCCACTTCACACAATACATAAATAAATCATACATCAATCAGAATACACACATAGGTCCGACTATGAAACCAAAAGAAAAGAAGACAACCCAACTGCTAGGTCCCCCGATCGTCCCAACTGGGCTCCACTACTGATCAATAAGAAAAGAAACAACACAACAGACAAGATCTTCATCAAGCTCCCACTTGAGCTCAGTTGCGTCACCTGCACTGGTATCATCGGCACCTGCAACTGTTTTGGAAGTATCTGTGAGTCACGAGGACTCAGCAATCTCACACCCGCGAGATCAAAACTATTTAAGCTTATAGGAAAGGATGGTGTAAAGAGGTGGAGCTGCAGCAGGCACTAATCATATATGGTGACTCCGCCGAGAAGAGACCATCACGGCTACACACGCGGTTGATGCGTTTTAATTAAGGTCAAGTGTCAAGTTCTCTACAACCGGATATTAACAAATTCCCATCTGGCACATAACCGCGGGCACGTCTTTCGAAAGATAATACCCTGCAGGGGTGTCCCAACTTAGCCCATCATAAGCTCTCACGGTCAACGAAGGATAAACCTTCTCCCGGAAAGACCCGATCAGTCTCGGAATCCCGGTTTACAAGACATTTCGACAATGGTAAAACAAGACCAGCAAAGCCGCCCGATGTGCCGACAAATCCCGATAGGAGCTGCACATATCTCGTTCTCAGGGCAACACCGGATGAGACATCCTACGAGTAAAACCAGACCTCGAGTTTCCCCGAGGTGGCCCCGCAGTCTACTCATTTCGGACCAACACTCGAAGGAACACTGGCCTGGGGGGGTTAGAATAAAGATGACCCTTGAGTCTGCAGAACCCAAGGGAAAAAGGCTTAGGTATGCGAATGGTAAAACCAAGGTTGGGCCTTGCTGGAGGAGTTTTATTCAAAGCGAACTGTCAAGGGGGTCCCATAAATCACCCAACCGCGTAAGGAACGCAAAATCAAGGAACATAACACCGGTATGACGGAAACTAGGGCGGCAAGAGTGGAACAAAACACCAGGCAAAAGGCCGAGCCTTCCACCCTTTACCAAGTATATAGATGCATTAATAATATAAGAGATATTGTGATATCCCAACATAACCATAATCCAACATGGAGCAATCTTCATCTTCACCTGCAACTAGCAACGCTATAAGAAGGGCTGAGCAAAAGCGGTAACATAGCCAAACAACAGTTTGCTAGGTAGGGTGACAAAGGTTAGAGGTTCATGCAATTTGGGAGGCTTGATATAGCAAGTGGTAGGTAACGCGGCATAGCAATAGAGCGAACAACTAGCAAGCAAAGATAGAAGTGATTTCGAGGGTATGGTCATCTTGCCTGAAATCCCGCAAGGAAGAAGAACGAGTTCACGAAGTAGACAAGCGGACGTAGTCGAACGAATCCTCACAACTCCGGAAAGAAACCGAAGCTAACGAGAGAAGCAACCCGGAAAGAAACAAACAACATAGTGAACAACCACCACATACACATGGCATGATGCACAATCAAGTATGATGCATGTCCGGTTTAATGAGGCATGGCATGGCAAAGTGCAACAAACAATACTACAAATTAAGTGGAGCTCAATATGCAACGAGTTGCATATTGACGAAACACCACAACAATTATTTAGTTCTCTCTCATTTATGGACCCAACAATATTAAATGTTATTAAACATGGCATGAGGTGAAGCATATGGAAACTACCTATTTTAGGCAATTTAAATGAGGCCGGAACAACAAACAATAATTCCGGAAAATCCTCATGTCCATATTTTAGATTTGGTACTGTTCTGCCATAAACGCAATTTTAATGTTGTTAAACAGCAAAATGAAGTGCACCATGTTAAACTAGGCATTTTTCTACCCCATTTACATATAAATTTTATTATAATCCGAGCTACGGTTATTTAGCTATGAAATAAATCATTTAAACATGGCATTTATGCAAATTAAATGCAAACAGTAATTTAAACATTTTAAACATGGATGAAAGTGGGATATTGTGAAACTAGATGAAATTCTAAGCATGTTACATATATGACATGTTTTATTTGGATGCATGGTTAAATAGTTATTAGCAGTTTAAAACAGGGGCATTTCTGTAATAAGCATGTCCAGGATTTAATGACAAAATCACAGCACAGGAAAAAAACAAGTCACGGGCCGAAATCTGGAGGGGCTGGTGGCTGCTCACATGGGCCAAGGCCCAGATCGGTGGAGGAGGATGCAGGCCGGCTGGCTTGGGGCGCTGGGCCGAAGCCAGGCTGGGCCACGAGGTGCGACCAGTCAACGGGGAGGCTGGACGAGGCGGGCGCTCGTCGTCTTGTTTCTGAAGCAGGGGATCGAGCAGTTTGAGCTGGCGGCGGCGCAAAGCAGAGGAGTCCATGGCGCGTCTGCGGAGAGGCGCAGGGGCTTGGGCGTGGAGCGGCGACGGTAGGGTTGGTGCAGGAGCTCCGGTGGCTTGATCCCGTCGGGGCATCGGCGACCTGCGGAGAGGCGACAACGGCGGGGAAAAATTCAGAGAAGATACAGAGAGGGAGGAAAAGAGATAGAAGGAGAGGAGAAGGCACGAGGCGAGGGGCACGGCCTGCTGGTGATGCTCGACGGCGATGAGGTTCGGGACGGGGATGCCGGCGTGGAGAGGAGCGCTCGGGCAGAGGAGGAGCGGTGCTGGGGCTTGCGAACTATTGCTGTTGCCGCGGCGACAAGGTAGCGAGGCAAAGGCAGGGAGGAGGAGCTCGGCCTGGGGCTCCTCGGGCACGAGGTTCAGGCGGGGATGGACACGGGTGACACAGACGAGGCGAAGGCCTCCGGCGAAGAAAGCTCCGGGCGGCGGCGCAACAGGAAGACGAACTTGGCGCGGGGTGCTGGCTCGGTCAGCCGGCGGCGGGGCTGCGATTGCTGGCCACGAAGCAGAGGAAGCAGGGGAGGAAGAAAGGGATGGCGGCGCGAGGAGGACGGAGGAAAACCCTAGGGATCGCTGCGGGGCTTTCTAGGGGTGCGGGACGTGCTGGCCTCGACGTCCGTGAGCTCACGGCGCGACGGCGCGAGCGCTCTGTGTCTGAAGCGAGGGAGACGGAGGGGAAATGGAGCAGGTGGCCGTTTGAGGCACTGGGCTGGGTCGGCTAGAGTTGGGACGCCCAAGGTGCTGCTGGGAGGTCACTGCCCTCTTCTTTCTTTTCTTCACACCGAAAAAAAGAGAAAAATAAATACACAGGGGTAATGGAGAGGTGTGAGACGGAGATAAGAATATCCTTGGACTCCTGAATTTATGTAGACTTTGAATAAATTGCTTTGGGCATTTTTAGAGAAAGAAAATTATCTCAAGTTTGAATTAAATTCAAACTGGAGGCAATTTTGATTCCGACCAAATCAATTCCAAAATATCTCAAAATTGGCAGACAAGCTGTAAGCATGGTTGAGATATAGGAAAAGAATGAACATTATTTGGGGCAGAAAATATGACGCTTGCATCAATGGGTGAAATTTGAAGAAAGGAAGAAGTGCAATGGTTTCCACTTGGAGAAGGGCCTTGAAGAAAAGAAGAAGATGCAAACGACGATAGGAGGAGGAAGAGAAGTTGGGGAGGACAACTAACACATCAACATGAAGAATGGAACCCACATGATGGTCATGATGCAATAAATGACAAGAATCATATCAAAACATATAGCATATAACAAAGTGAGATGACCATGGAAACAACAAGGATGGTGCAATGCAAAAATAAAAGAGCAAGCACCAAAAGAAACACGCGGTGATCATGAGAAAATGGAAGTCTTCTGAAGCGTCGGTCTCGGGGCGTTACAACACTCCACCACTACAAGAGGATCTCGTCCCGAGATCTAGGATGGCACCGGAAAGAAACGGAAGGGAAGAGGTAAAACAAATTGCTTCTTTGACAAATGAGTGAAACCATTGAACCTTGAGAGGTTGCAAAGCTTGAAGAAATGACACGACGGAGGTGAACAAAATTTAAAACACTCCGTTCAGCAAGAGGAACAAGGAACATTGCGAGGACCTTTGTAGGTTGAAGAATATGAAACGAGAGCTTAACGGATCAAAAGGAATATGACAGCACACCGGTAGAAAAGAGAGACAAGGAACACCATGTGAACCCTGAGGTTAATTGACACGATAGATATTTAAACCACTCCGGTTAAAACAAGATAGGGAAGGAATAAGAATGATATTATTTGAGCAGCACTCCGACTGTAAATGGAAGGAATTGAACATGAATTTGACAAGATGAGAGGATACTCGATGAATTTAACAACACACTGCCTCCGTAGCTAAAGAAAGAATGGCACAAGGGGTAAGAAAGATTTCAGACAGCACTCCGGTTGATAAGGGAGGCAAAACTTGATAAGATGAGAGAACTCAAATGAAAACACGTCACTCCGGCTAAACGGATAAGAAAGGAAAAATTACATGATCTTGAGAAAACAAGATGATTGGTCGAACAGAGCAACATCACAATGCCTCCGGAAGAAAGAATAGAAGATAAATCATCAGAATAAGATAACGGAGAAGAAAATGGCAACTTCTGCCACAAATGAGCTTGGAAAGCATCCTTCCAAGAAGGTTAGAACGGAATTGTTGGAAAACCAACAACGAAAAGAATAAGCTTGTAGTGGGCTTATGGAAAACTTCTCAAAACATGAGGTGAAAATTTTGCCACTAACGAAAACAATTGATTGGATTGAGATCAACAAGGAGATGAAAACTTCTTCACCGAGAAGAGAAGGAGAAAATTTGGATCATTGATAGACACCATAATAGCAATATTCCTTAGGGAAGGCTATAGGTGAAACATGACACAAGCTAAATCCAACGAAGAGATTGGTGGATTTAAAATATCACATTCTTGACTACATGTGAATCATGAAACGTGAACTCAAATTGTCAAGAATGACATAACACCACCTCATATGATAAGTTAGAACGAATTGCACTTCGGAATGCAAGAATGCCTGAGCTCCAACAAGAATCTTGAAGAACACTTCGAGAATGAATTAAATCCTTGATGAACCACCATGTAGAGCCTCCAAGAAGAACTCCGGTAATAAAAGAATGATCAAATGAAAGGGAAAATTGAAAAGAACTCCGGGAGAAGCCTTGCAATGATTAGATGAAGCTTTGAATTGATATAATTGAAATAACATGGAGCTCCGGAAAGTAAAGATGAACAACTTGGAACCGAGAATTTTATATCATGAATGAACTCCGAAAGAAAGAATAAATCACTTGGAGGAAACAAGGATAAGAATTATGTTATGCGTATCCTTCACCAATATAAATTGATGACAAGCAACGGATTTGACATACTACTTATTCTCGTAGAAAGGATTAAGATAGATATTGCGCAAACTTGTGAAGGTCTTCATCGAACCACCGGTAGGATAGAAACAACTAATAAATTGATATGATAACGAAGGAAAAGAAATCTTGAACGAACCACCATAAGAATTGAAAATGAAAGTAGCAAGGCACAATTCACCGGGAAGAATTGGAAAAAAATGAAGATGCTTGAGAGAATTTAGATACAAGTGAACGAAGAGATCCCAAGCTGATTAGAGGATATTTGAATGATGCACCGGTAAGATTTGGAGAACGAGAGCTTCATCAATTTAGAATAATTGGAGAACGAAGCTGAAAACTTAGACGGAGAAATCTTCTGAAATGATGGCCTTCGGAGAATCAAACTGAAAAGACTCCTGAAATGCTCCGGATGGGTGAAAAGAATTCTCACGATCAAAAACAATTATGAGAGGATGGCATCAAGCTAGAACCATGAATCTTCAATAGAACGGACCAAGATTTAGGAGAAATCCTTCTTCGGTCTTCAAATGTTGAGAATCATGATGAGAAACACCACCATGAATTATTGAGGCACTTCGGAACAATGGATAATAAAAATGATGAACCAATGATGAAAGAATTTGAAAGATCTTGGAGAAAGACATTTGACAAAAATGATGAACCAATGATGAAAGAATTTGAAAGATCTTGGAGAAAGACATTTGACCGATGATAATTCATTCTTACGTCAAACTTCGAAAAGAATTTGGGAATAACTCTAGAAAAAATTAGAAGAGTCAGGTAAGATCCTGGGAAAAGACCTGTGGGTTAGGGCCCACTGAAAAGAACCACCGTTGAAATGATTACTTGAAAAGGAGATTGCACTGGTTGAATTAAATGGCTCAAAAGAGATAACAACTTCGAGATAGCTTGAACGGATTGGGAATGGAAATGCGAGTCTCCTGAGATATCTTCAACACTCCAAATAACATGAATAGCAAGAGGTGGATGATTAAGAGATACACCGGCATGAGAAAACATTTGAAACAGGGAAAGGAGTGTGACCAACATTGAAGGCTTGAATTTAGTCCACTGGAGAAGAAAAAGAATGAAGAATGAAAAACTTGAAGAACATCTTCATGAGAACCACCGGGTAAGAACAATGATTGAAAAGAATGAAGGGACTTCACGTGAATAAAATGGATACTTGGTTAAGACATCTGATTCCTTGAAGGAAAAGGGTGGGCGGGCGGGAAAAACAAAGGCAACTTGGGGCAGACGGAATAAACACCGTTGCAAAGAACTGAGAATTGATCTCGCGAATGTTGAAATGATTGGATCCACTTGAAGAGAAGCACGTCGGTTGGAAAAGTATTTAACATGACGACCTCGAGATCAAAAGGGGTTAGTATTCACATAGCAATATGAGAACACCGTTTAGGAAAGGTATGGATTTAACATTTGACTTCGAAGCAACTCGAATACCACAAATAAAAACAAAACAAAGGATTGGCTCGCAGAATAAGCCGGAACAAACATATGATAGAGATTTCGTCCGAAGTTTTCGTGGTGGGGCCCACACGGGCTCGATCGTACAGCACCATCAAGTACAAGGCAGTGCACATGACATACGAAGCGTCCCCGAGTCGGCATAGCCAAGGACTCTTTAAGACACTACGAGACCACTGTAAAACCAACCGTGTACAGGCGGACCACTAGACGTCGAACCCCAATCTCATATCATGCATCTGTCGGAAAGATATCCTAGGAGCTACTTGAATTCCCACTTATAAACTCCCGAAACTTTCTGGTTATGCAATCAGGTGTTGGGGATACAGGGGACACAAAATATATCACCCAAACTAACAATACCTAGATCCAGCTGTATCCATCCGTCAACACATAACCAAGAAAACTCCGGAAATCGTTTACCTCGACCTTCGAAAAGCATCTGTTATACTAGTTATGGCAATACTCCCGAACTCCCGCCCTAGTACTGGGTGGCGTCGAGGTGATCTCACCAACAACTGCATAAAAGAGATTTCGATGTCCGCGAAACTCAGGTATTCCAGAACTGCAACGATAAAATTGTGACGACAACACCTCGGAGCTCAACTCCCTGGGACACTGCCACAACCCCTAAATGTCAGGAGGCACCAAGAACAATGTTCTCGTCACAAAACCATCGGAACGATTCCAAGATACCCGCGTGATCCTAAAATTTTTTTTAGTGAAATTTGAGGAGAGAATAGTCAAAACTTCTACGTCAGGAGACCTCACCAGAGCGACGAAGGGACTGAGGAGTAAAAAGAATCCTACTCTCCAATATATATAATCCTAAGACTCAAAACATTTTTGTTCTAGACTCAACAACGCCAGCGATTCGATCAAGCAGGGGGCTCCTAAGTCGGGGATGGCTCTGATTACCAACTTGTAACGCCCACGATGCGGCTATATCTCCCACGTGTCGAGGCACGACTTAGAGGCATAACCGCATAGTGGTTTTGTCGCAAAAAGGGTCATCTTCACACAATCCCATGTAATGAACAAGAATGGGATAAAGAGTTGGCTTACAATCGCCACTTCACACAATACATAAATAAATCATACATCAATCAGAATACACACATAGGTCCGACTATAGAACCAAAAGAAAAGAAGACAACCCAACTGCTAGGTCCCCCGATCGTCCCAACTGGGCTCCACTACTGATCAATAAGAAAAGAAACAACACAACGGACAAGATCTTCATCAAGCTCCCACTTGAGCTCAGTTGCGTCACCTGCACTGGTATCATCGGCACCTGCAACTGTTTTGGAAGTATCTGTGAGTCACGAGGACTCAGCAATCTCACACCCGCGAGATCAAAACTATTTAAGCTTATAGGAAAGGATGGTGTAAAGAGGTGGAGCTGCAGCAGGCACTAATCATATATGGTGGCTAACATACGCAAATAAGAGCGAGAAGAGAAGCAACGGAATGGTCG
Organism: Triticum aestivum; assembly: GCF_018294505.1. Classification (NCBI taxonomy): domain Eukaryota; kingdom Viridiplantae; phylum Streptophyta; class Magnoliopsida; order Poales; family Poaceae; genus Triticum; species Triticum aestivum. Next base: position 410,695,385 of record NC_057802.1, on the reverse strand, counting down.
TGTACTAGCAATGATCAAGAAGTGATCCTGAACTCCTACTTACGTCAAACATAACCCAGAAACCGTGTTCAGCTCCCGGACTCCGCCGAGAAGAGACCATCACGGCTACACACGCGGTTGATGCGTTTTAATTAAGGTCAAGTGTCCAGTTCTCTACAACCGGATATTAACAAATTCCCATCTGCCACATAACCGCGGGCACGGCTTTCGAAAGATAATACCCTGCAGGGGTGTCCCAACTTAGCCCATCATAAGCTCTCACGGTCAACGAAGGATAAACCTTCTCCCGGAAAGACCCGATCAGTCTCGGAATCCCGGTTTACAAGACATTTCGACAATGGTAAAACAAGACCAGCAAAGCCGCCCGATGTGCCGACAAATCCCGATAGGAGCTGCACATATCTCGTTCTCAGGGCAACACCGGATGAGACATCCTACGAGTAAAACCAGACCTCGAGTTTCCCCGAGGTGGCCCCGCAGTCTACTCGTTTCGGACCAACACTCGAAGGAGCACTGGCCCGGGGGGGTTAAAATAAAGATGACCCTTGAGTCTGCAGAACCCAAGGGAAAAAGGCTTAGGTATGCGAATGGTAAAACCAAGGTTGGGCCTTGCTGGAGGAGTTTTATTCAAAGCAAACTGTCAAGGGGGTCCCATAAATCACCCAACCGCGTAAGGAACGCAAAATCAAGGAACATAACACCGGTATGACGGAAACTTGGGCGGCGAGAGTGGAACAAAACACCAGGCATAAGGCCGAGCCTTCCACCCTTTACCAAGTATATAGATGCATTAATAATATAAGAGATATTGTGATATCCCAACATAAACGTAATCCAACATGGAGCAATCTTCATCTTCACCTGCAACTAGCAACGCTATAAGAGGGGCTGAGCAAAAGCGGTAACATAGCCAAACAACGGTTTGCTAGGAAGGGTGACAAAGGTTAGAGGTTCATGCAATTTGGGAGGCTTGATATAGCAAGTGGTAGGTAACGCGGCATAGCAATAGAGCGAACAACTAGCAAGCAAAGATAGAAGTGATTTCGAGGGTATGGTTATCTTGCCTGAAATCCCGCAAGGAAGAAGAACGAGTCCACGAAGTAGACAAGCGGACGTAGTCGAACGAATCCTCACAACTCCGGAAAGAAACTGAAGCTAACGAGAGAAGCAACCCGGAAAGAAACAAACAACATAGTGAACAACCACCACATACACATGGCATGATGCACAATCAAGTATGATGCATGTCCGGTTTAATGAGGCATGGCATGGCAAAGTGCAACAAACAATACTACAAATTAAGTGGAGCTCAATATGCAACGAGTTGCATATTGACGAAACACCACAACAATTATTTAGTTCTCTCTCGTTTATGGACCCAACAATATTAAATGTTATTAACCATGGCAAGAGGTGAAGCATATGGAAACTACCTATTTTAGGCAATTTAAATAAGGCCGGAACAACAAACAATAATTCCGGAAAATCCTCATGTCCATATTTTAGATTTGGTACTGTTCTGCCATAAACGCAATTTTAATGTTGTTAAACAGCAAAATGAAGTGCACCATGTTAAACTAGGCATTTTTCTACCCCATTTACATATAAATTTTATTATAATCCGAGCTACGGTTATTTAGCTATGAAATAAATCATTTAAACATGGCATTTATGCAAATTAGATGCAAACAGTAATTTAAACATTTTAAACATGGATGAAAGTGGGATATTGTGAAACTAGATGAAATTCTAAGCATGTTACATATATGACATGTTTTATTTGGATGCATGGTTAAATAGTTATTAGCAGTTTAAAACAGGGGCATTTCTGTAATAAGCATGTCCAGGATTTAATGACAAAATCACAGCATAGGAAAAAAACAAGTCATGGGCCGAAATCTGGAGGGGCTGGTGGCTGCTCACATGGGCCAAGGCCCAGATCAGTGGAGGAGGATGCAGGCCGGCTGGCTTGGGGCGCTGGGCCGAAGCCAAGCTGGGCCACGAGGTGCGACCGGTCAACAGGGAGGCTGGACGAGGCGGGCGCTCGTCGTCTTGTTTCTGAAGCAGGGGATCGAGCAGTTTGAGCTGGCGGCGGCGCGAAGTAGAGGAGTCCATGGCGCGGCTGCGGAGAGGCACAGGGGCTTGGGCGTGGAGCGGCGACGGCAGGGTTGGTGCAGGAGCTCCGGTGGCTTCATCCCGTCGGGGCATCGGCGAACTGCGGAGAGGCGACAACGGCGGGGAAAAATTCAGAGAAGATACAGAGAGGGAGGAAAAGAGATAGAAGGAGAGGAGAAGGCGTGAGGCGAGGGGCACGGCCTGCTGGTGATGCTCGACGGCGATGAGGTTCGGGACGGGGATGCCGGCGTGGAGAGGAGCGCTTAGGCAGAGGAGGAGCGGTGCTGGGGCTTGCGAACTGCTTCTGTTGCCGCGGCGACGAGGCAGCGAGGCGAAGGCAGGGAGGAGGAGCTCGGCCTGGGGCTCCTCGGGCACGAGGTTCAGGCGGGGATGGACACGGGCGACGCGGACGAGGCGAAGGCCTCCGGCGAAGAAAGCTCCGGGCGGCGGCGCAACAGGAAGACGAACTTGGCGCGGGGTGCTGGTTCGGTCAGCCGGCGGCGGGGCTGCGATTGCTGGCCATGAAGCAGAGGAAGCAGGGGAGGAAGAGAGAGATAGAGGCGCGAGGAGGACGGAGGAAAACCCTAGGGATCGCTGCGGGGCTTTCTAGGGGCGCGGGACGTGCTGGCCTCGACGTCCGTGAGCTCATGGCGCGATGGCGCGAGCGCTTTGTGTCTGAAGCGAGGGAGACGGAGGGGAAACGGAGCAGGTGGCCGTTTGAGGCACTGGGCTGGGTCGGCTGGAGTTGGGAGGCCCAAGGTGCTGCTGGGAGGTCACTGCCCTCTTCTTTCTTTTCTTCACACCGAAAAAAGAGAAAAAGAAATACACAGGGGTAATGGAGAGGTGTGAGACGGAGATAATAATATCCTTGGACTCCTGGATTTATGTAGACTTTGAATAAATTGCTTTGGGCATTTTTAGAGAAAGAAAATTATCTCAAGTTTGAATTAAATTCAAACTTGAGGCAATTTTGATTCCGACCAAATCAATTCCAAAAGATCTCAAAATTGGCAGACAAGCTGTAAGCATGGTTGAGAAATTATAGGAAAAGAATGAACATTATTTGGGGCAGAAAATATGACGCTTGCATCAATGGGTGAAAATTGAAGAAAGGAAGAAGTGCAATGGTTTGCACTTGGAGAAGGGCCTTGAAGAAAAGAAGAAGACGCAAACGACCATAGGAGGAGGAAGAGAAGATGGAGAGGACAACCAACACATCAACATGAAGAATGCAACCCACATGATGGTCATGATGCAATAAATGACAAGAAGCATATCAAAACATATAGCATATAACAAAGTGAGATGACCATGGAAACAACAAGGATGGTGCAATGCAAAAATAAAAAGAGCAAGCACCAAAAGAAACACGCGGTGATCACGAGAAAATGGAAGTCTTCTGAAGCGTCGGTCTCGGGGCGTTACACGTGGGGAGGAGGAAGAGGAGGTGGACTCGGAGAAGACTCTTGAAGAGGTGGGGGAGACGTCCCCTCTGAGCAAGGCCGAGATCCTCCGCGCCCTTCCTGACGATGCCGAGGCCGACACCCGCCAGAAGGAGAGGGAGCAGCCCCTCATCCCGACGAAGGGTAGGTCGTTGCTGGTGCCTCGCGAAGCCGCCTCCATCCCGACTCCTTCTGGGGCTAGCTCCAACCGTGCCTCCGCACCGCCTGCCACTGCCGGAGCCACACGCCTATTCCTCAGGTCCCAATGCTGTCAGGCTTCAAGCTCCCCAAGCGGAAGTATGTCGCGGTGGATCGGTAAGTGTCTTAAGCTTCGCCTTGTCCCTGTTTGCACTTGTTATTTCTTGATGCTCGCCCTCGGTCGATCAGGCCGGCACCTTCAGCGAAGAAGAGGAAGGAGGGTACGGCGGCCGTGCCTTCCTCCGCAGAGACAGGAGGCAGGAACGCCCGTACCTCCCCAACCCGGTCATCCTCGCGAGGCCAAGAGGAACATCGTCGTGTGGAATCAGCCCCCATGGCCCCGTTGGCTCCGGAAGTGCCGGCGTCTGGCGTGGTTGATGAGGTCCCAGCTGCTCCGGAACCCGCTATCTCCCTGGTCCTAGTGACGACGTCGCTCCTCCCACTGCTGCACCTCCACTCCCTAGTTCTTCTGCTACTGCTGCTGTTCTGGAACGTGCTCTTTCGGAAATGACCCAGTTGCAGGCGGATCTCCTGGGCGCGGACCCATGCTGCGTGGCCGGGCGCCTGGAGCTGGCCTCTGGCTGGCTTCACTCCGACCTGGCGGTTCGCGCGACGCTGAGCCAGGCCACTGCGCTTCTGAGAAGGAGAAGCAAAGTGCCGCCGATCGTGAGACGGCGCTGAAAGACGCCAAGGCCGCCCGTGACCACTGCCAAGTGCTGGTGGACGAGTTGCAGAGCCTGCGCGACAAGCACGCCGAAGAAGCATGCGGCCGCCTGGCAAAGGAGGAGGAGGTGAAGGCCCGGGAGGACGCCGTCAAGAACTGTGATGCTGAGCTAGCGAACTTGGGGAAGGCGCAGGCCGCCGAGCGCAACCGGTTGGAAGAGTTGGAGTGGAAGGTGGAGGCGAGGGAGGCTGATCTTGATGCCAAGGCACGAGTCCTGGCCGAAGACCGTGCGGCCTTTGCCGATCTCGAGAAGAGGTCTCGCAAGGCACTGAAGATGCTCTACAAGCACGGCCTGGAGAAGTCGCTAGCCACCGATGAGGACGGCCCCGCCAGGTTGCTTCCTCTCTTGGTGAAAGCGCTCGAGGAAGTCATTGACGGGGTCGGTCCTATGGCGGAGGCAGAGGCTCGCGTCCTGTCTTCAGCTGCATTGACCCGCATTTTCAGCCACTTGTACCTTCACGACCCCAACGCTTGCCTTGAGGAGCTGCTGGAGCCTGTGACCGAGGATGACTGCGAAGCCGCCGCCGCAGCTGTGCAAGGTCAGGTGGACGCCCTACTGGGGAAGTTCCGCTGCTTTGCATCCTCCCCCTTTTCTAGCGATGCTGCCGACCCTGCGGCTGGTGGTGCAGGTGAAGGCGTCGCTACCCGGGATGGAGCACCTTCTGCAGGCGACGGTGGTGTCCAGGGGTGACCTGCAGCTAGTTTCCTATTTTGTTCCTGCACCATGCATCAGGCCTCGTGGAGGCGTTTAGACTTTTCATTTGATATTGTGAGTACAATATGTTTGTAATATTTGCTTTGAGATTTTGCGATTTTCTTCCTCTCCCCTTTGCGTTCTGCGTCGACAGTGGCTGGCCCCGCGCATACCTCAACCTCCATTGGGCCGACCAGAGACCAGGACGGACCAAGGAGAGAGGGGCTACGTGACCAGTTAGGCTCCTGAGTGGCGAAGCTCAGGAGTCCCCCTTGACGCGCAAACAGCTTATAGGGAGAGTACGCGAGGATAGATTAATGTTCTACGTCGGCAGAGCCCGGCCTCGCGCATACCTCAACCGCCATTGGGCCGACCGAAGACCAAGACGGACCAAGGTGTCAGGGGCTACGTGACTAGTTAGGCTCCTGAGTCGCGATGCTCAGGAGTCCCCCTTGACGTGCAAACAATTTCCGTACCTGCCCTCGCCGAGGCCTCGGGAGGGGCGCGAGACGCCCAGGTCCGGGAGACCTTGTTGGGTGGCATGCACTTGGGCGTGACCCAAGCGCAACCCTCGTGCCCAGCCCCCTCACGCGGCTCTCCCAAGGGGAGGCGTTGCGGTGAGGCTGGACGCTGAGCTCTAGGCTCCCTGAGGTTGGTACGACCGTGGGGCCGCCCTCAGTTTTTTATCACCAGCGCGGAGCATAGTGCTTCCGCTCGTGCACGGGCATAGCCGCTCCTCGGCAGTGTCGACGGCCAGTGCGGAGCATGGTGATTCCACTTGTGCGTGGGATGGGGCGCCCCCTCCGGGAGGAGCCCCCGGGGCGTGTACAGCCCCGCCCTGACACGTGGATTGCATGGCAGGGCTGCGAGGTGTATCTGGGCACTCATGAGCCAGCGCGGGACTCACGAGGCCCTACCACAAGGCGGGTTGCGCTTGGTCTTGAGTCTTGGTGACTGTATGTTCCTGCAAGGCAGTTAGGTGCAAGCACTCTACGTCCTCAGGTCCCGGCCCTCGAGCGAGCTGAGCCGCCACTGGTATGCCAGGTCGCGATGCCATGGTCAAGGCCAGGGGGTGAGGGCTGGAGAGCCAGTAAGAGCTCCTGAGTCGCGATGCTCAGGAGCCCCCTTTTAATGCGCAAGCGAATTGCACGGGGTGAATGGACCCACGGCGGGTGGCGATCGAGCAGGTGATAACCGTAGGCAGGTTAAACAGAGAAGGCAAATCAGCTTGGGTAAATGTAGGAAGATACATGCCACTGGGTCCGGCCCGAGCGGCTTGGGGATTATGCAGCCCGAGGGGCGCCCCCAGCAAAGTAAGCTAAAGACATAAGCAAAAGGGATACATGCCACAGGGACGGACCCATGCGGCCTGGGAATAATGCAGCCCAAGGGGTGCTCCCAGCTAAACGAGCTTGGAAAATGTCACCTGGTTCTATAGACGAAGCAGAGTTGGTGCAGCTGAAGGCGTGCGTTGAACGAATGACTCTTCACGAGCCACCGGGGCCCTGAGCCTCGGGAGGCTCTGTGGGCTCGGGAGGTTCCCTGAAGACCGTCTCCATCTCTTCCAGTACGGCGTGGTACCTGGCCTCCTGAGCCGCCAGGACACGCCGCATGTTGCGCTGATAGGCTGACGCCACGCTCGGCAAGCCGAAGGGCATGCGAACGTAGCTGTGTGGCGGACCCTCGTAACAGCCCACACGTGAAGGCCAGAAACGCTCCTGAGATGCAGCCCTGTTGATCCCTGGGACGTCGATGCAGACACGCAGCCCAGCATCCTCGCCTGGATGGGGAGCTGCGCCTCGTGAGGGGCTGTTGCCGCGCATGGCTCTTGTGTCTTGCAGTTCCTGAGTGGTCTTGGAGATGAACTCCTGAGTGGTGGGCACTCCTTGCCCTGTGTTCTCCTGAGGGAAACGTGCCGCGAAGCACGCCTCCAAGTGGTGCCCAAGCGCCTCCCTCGTGAGGTTGGCAAGGTCTGAGGCCCTCCAGAAGAGAGCCCCCGAGCCCTGCCCGAGGAGGGCGCCAGGCGCGCCTTCCTATGCGACAGAGGGAGGCGCCCCCGGAGCGGGCGCTGATCCTGACGAGGCTCCAGCTGTGATGCCACCCTCCTGAGGCTCGGCATGGCGCAGCTGCTTCTTCTTGGGGATGGCCTCCGGAGGGCCCTCACTTCTGCTGTCGGGGTCGTTGATTGCTGCAGCCTAGAAGGTGCGCTCGAGGGAGCACACCGCATCTCTCTCTTCACATGGGACCGTGATGATTCCGCCGCTTCCTGGCATCTAGAGGACGTGGTAGCCATGGTGGGTGACTGCCATGAACTTGGCCAGGGCTGGATACCTGAGGATGGCATTGTACCGCAGGTGGATGTGCGCGACGTCGAAGTCGATGAGCTCGGTGCGTAAGTTCTTGCGCTCTCTGAAGGTGACGGGCAGGCGGACCTGCCCTATCGGTGTGGTGGAACCGTCGGTCACTCCTGAGAAAGGCTTGGTAGGCTGAAGCTACTCATATGGCACTTGGAGGTTGTCGAACGTGTCGACGGACATGACGTTGAGCCCTGTGCCGCCGTCAATGAGGGTCTTGGTAACTTGCACATTGCTGATGACTGGGGAGCACATCAGCGGTAGGGCGCCAGCGGTGGCTACGCACTTGAGCTGATTTGCCGAGTTGAAAGTGATGGCGCATTGGGACCACTTGAGCGGGCGTGTGGCCTCGAGCTTGGGGAGCACCGCGTTCACTTCGTGAGCGAACTATTTGAAGATGCACTGAGAGGCTGGGGCTTGCGCGCCGCCCAAGATGCAGGCGATTGCACGTGGCTCCTGGAAGCCCCCAACCCTCTCGTCCTGATGGTGATCCTCGTTCCTTCTTGGTGGCGGAAGCGGGGGAAGATCGGCGTTGCCTTGGGGGCGATCCTCATGAGGCTGGTCCCTCCAGGCACCCTCGCGAGTATGGTCCTGCCAGCGGTCCTCACGAGGCCTGTCGCGCCACTCTTGGGGCGGGCCACGGTCGTCCCAGCGTCCGCCTCCACGTCCTCCTCCACGGCTGTAGCCCCGGTCGCTGCGCTCGGGGCGTTGACCGAAACGTCCGTCGTGAATGGCTTTGAGCTCTTGACAGTCACTGGTGTTGTGGGTGTCCAGGTTGTGGAAGGCGCAGAATAGTCGGTTCCCCGCTTGGGGTAGGGCTCCGCTGCTAGCACTGCCGCTTCCTTTCGCTTCATGTCCTTGGCCTTGGCCTTCTTCTCTTCTGTGCTCACGGCCGGCAGCTCGAGGAGGGAGAGGCGCCCCTCCTCAGCTCTTGCGCACTTGGTCGCCAGGTTGAATAGCTACTGAGATGTGCACAGCTCCTCATGAATAGCGAGCTCTTTCTTCATCTTGACGTCACGGACGCCGTCTGAAAACGCAGAGATGATGGCCTCGTCCGTGACCTTGGGGATCTTGAGGCGAGTGTTGTTGAAGCGCTGGTTGTACTTCTGGAGGGTCTCTCCTGGCTGCTGCTTGATGTGTCGCAGGTCACCCGCGGCCGGCGGGCGGTCGCGAGTGCCCTAGAAGTTGGCGACGAAGAGGTCGCGCCTCTCATCCCAGGAGGAGATCGAGCCGTGCTGCAGGTTCAGGAGCTAGGAGCGGGCTCCATCCTTGAGAGCCATGGGAAACCAGTTCGCCATGACTTTGTCATCGCCGTTGGCCGCTTCGATGCTCAGCTCGTAGAGCTGCAAGAACTCCGCGGGGTCGGCGGTGCCGTCGTAGCGAGGAGGCAGATCCGGCTTGAACTTGCCTGGCCAGGCGACGCTACGCAGCTCGGGGGTAAAGGTGCGGCAGCTGGCCGTGGTTGCCGGGGCCCGCCTCGGAGGTGGAGCTTGGTCTTGATGAGGTCCGCACGGTGCCGCTGCACGTGGCGCACGGTCTTGACGAGGCGGCGCGGGGAGAGCAGGTGCAGCTTCTCACGGCCGAGGGATTTCTTGGCAGCTTCTCTCCTCACGCGGGGGCGCCGGACGTGGGGCAAAGGTGGTGGAGGCGTGCCATGAGCCACGTCGCCTGTGGCTGGCGGAGGGTGAGGCAGAGAGGGGGACGGCGTCGGGGAGACCCCTGCGGCGCGGACAAGCTCGGCGACGCGGTCGAGCCACTCCTCATAGAGGTCGTCCACCAGGCGGTAGCGCAGGAGCTCGTTTGCGGCGAGGAGTGTGGCCCGCGCCTCCATGGGAGCGCGGCGTGCCTGAGATGAAGAACCGGCCGGAGTCAGCAATGGGGTGGCGGTGCGGCCGTCTTGCCGCACCGATGGATGCAGCGAGGACACTTGCTGCTCGTTCCACGCCGGGCCGGTGGCGGCGTTGGCGGCGGGGGGACGGAGAACGACGAGGTGGCCCGCCGATGGGAGCCGTCTGAGCAACGCGGGCGGTGAGGGCAGCCCGGCGCTCAGCTCGGGCACGGCGAGCGTCCGCCATGGAGACGACGGTGAGACGGAGCGACGAATTGATGGAAGGGAAGCTACGGCGCACCCCTACCTGGCACGCCAAATGTCGGATGTGGGGTTCCGGCAAACCCTTAAGGTTCAAACTCTGGGGTGCACGCGAAGTCTTTCCCTCCTACTGATCCACGCCCTAGCTCGCTAAGATCTCACTGACGAACTCGACGAACTCGCAACACAGAAAGACACGAGATTTGTACTGGTTCGGGCCACCGTTGTGGTGTAATACCCTACTCCAGTGTGGTGGTGGATTGCCTCTTGGGCTGATGATGAATAGGACAAGGGGAAGAACAGCCTCCTGAGGTTGAGGTGTTCTTGTGCTGGGTGAACTGGCGGATTAGAACCCTCCCCTACTGTGGTGGCTAGCTCTACTTATATAGGCCCTGGTCCTCTTCCTAAATATTGAGCGGGAAGGGAGCCAACAACGGCGGGAAAATTTGAAGGGGGACAGTTAGTACAAGCTATCCTGACAAAAGTGGTCTTCGCCTGCGAAAGGCTCTGGTGGTGACGTCGTCTTGGGCTCCACGATAACCTCCGTCCTGCCGTCCTTCTGGTCTTGGTCTCGTTGCACCGATAAGGCAATCTTTGTCTGATGCCTCGGTACTCCTCGCATGCGCTGGCCTGCTTAGCACTAAAGAGGAAACAAGAAAGCTGCGCGCTGGCGCCCGCCTGCTCTGGATCGTCATGGCTCACGTCACGAGAGCCTCGTGAGGTTTGCCCTGCCTTGATATCTCTGCTCCTCGTGAGCCTGCCGGGCTAGGCCACTCCTGAGGAGGTCTTGCGTCATCCGCCTCGCGAGGCTTGGCCCCTCGCGAGGGTCTTGGATGCCTCATTGATGAAGATGGGCCGTACGGCCTGCTGACTTAGCCACGCCGTGGGCTACAGGCAGGCAAGTCTGGGGACCCCCGTTCCCAGAACGCCGACATCGCCCGTCACCTCAGCCAATAAAAGCCAAAGTTCATGGCAGCCCACATGGCACTCATGACCCGTTTTTGTGCGGGCGAGGATAGTTGGCTAGCCCGTAGCAATAACACTACAAGCGAAGCTGGCACCTCTGAGACCCAAAACAGCAACTGCAAGCCCGACGCAATAGGCACAAGCACCGAAGCAACTGTGACAATATCGACGACACGGCCGTCAATGTCGGATTCAGTGGCTCTAAGTCCAGGAAGCGGAAGAAGCCATATAAAAGAAATAATCCGGGCCCATCCAGCTTGGACTGCATACTCGATCGTCCATGCTAGATCCATGGCACCCCAGACAAACCAGACAATCATACCAACAGAGACTGTTGGGTTTTTAAACAGGCCGACAAATTAAATGCCGAGAACAAGGAGAAGTGCTCGCAAAGCAAGGACGATGACGAGGAGTCCCGTCTGCCAAACACAGGGGGACAGAAGAAGTTCCCCCCAAGTTAAAACAGTGAACATGATATACGCTACCCATATCCCCAAGAGGGAGCGCAAACGCGCGATCAGGGACGTCTACGCGATGGAGCCAGTCGCCCCAAAGTTCAACCCATGGTCTTCCTGCCCGATCACATTTGATCACAGGGACCATCCGACCAGTATCCGTCATGGCGGTTCAGCCGCACTAGTCCTCGACCCAATCATTGATGGATTCCATCTCACTCAAGTCCTCATGGATGGTGGCAGCAGCCTGAACCTGCTCTCTCAGGATACAATGCGCAAAATGGGCATTAATCCCTCAAGGATCAAGCCCAAAAAGACTACCTTTAAAGGAGTCATACCAGGTGTAGAGGCCCGCTGTACGGGCTCAATCACACTAGAGGTTGTCTTCGGATACCCGGACAACTTCCGAAGCGAAGAGTTGATCTTCGATATCGTCCCCTTCCACAGTGGCTATCACGCACTGCTGGGACGAACCGCATTTGCTCGATTCAAAGCGGTGCCACACTATGGTTATCTCAAGCTCCAGATGCCCGGACCACGCGGTGTCATAACAGTCAATGGAAACACGAAACGCTCCCTCCATACCGAGGAGCACACCGCTGCTTTAGCAGCAGAAGTACAAAGCGGCCTTTTCAAGCAGAACCTTAATTCAGCGGCCGAGCTCCCGGACATTGTCAAACGAGTCCGGACTACTATGCAGCAGGACAGCCCAGCTTGTCAAGAGCTCGACAAGCAGTTTTGCCTCCGTCCCAGTCCCGACCAAGTGGCGGCGTTCGTATCGCGCGTACATAACTACGCACTCAAAATACCATGGGCATAGATGGAGGCATAACTAGATTGCGATCCATAATACGGCTCGACCTCCCCTGGACACACATACTTTCACTTTTCTTTTTATCCTTTTCAGGTTTCTTTTCCACAGGCCATTCCTGACGGCCTGATCACCGGTCCTTTCGAAAGGATAGATACACCAAGACGGCAGGAAGAACTGACGTATAAGGGAATTTCTAGGTGGTCTCTTTAACGATCACTCTACCTGTTTTCAGGACCCGCACACAGCTCTCCCTTGGTTGTGGCATATTAAATAGCCCTGTTGCTTATTGAACTACTTGTACAAATACACTTTGACGTATTAATCAAACTATAAAGGGAACAGTTTGCTGCCCAACTTCTGCGGCACTAGCTTGCTACCTTTTTTATAATCCTATCAAATCGCACCCGTACACTTTGGTACGCTTTAATCCGCCATGGGCTTCAGTGCGCCCCATAATACGGCAACAAAGTCCAAATACTTTTTATAGTATAGTTCGGCACCCCGAATTTAGCATTATATGCGCTGGCTCCGAATCATGTCTTTGGTCAATAGTTAATTGGGTTGCCCGGCTCCTGTGCTTACTAGCTTACGTTCCGCTATATCGGCTAGGGTAGTAAAGGGAGAACTACTGCGATTGTGTCCTGGTTTATCCGGATGAGCACCTCAGTAGAGAAAGCCGAAAACTGACTATCATGATGCGGCGTGTGCCGGTTAGCTCTTCGGAGGTTTCAAATCTTTAGCGATTTTTTCCGCATTATCCGATGAATCGGTTCTTGCCCGATCAAGTGTTTAAAGCACCCTAGTTCGGATACCAAGGGCTGCGCCTAAATTTTTACTGTCAAACTCCTATGGCTAAGTGAGGGTGATAAAGCCACATAGTCCAATTGCCTGGTTCGTTGCGCTAAACACCTCCTTCAAGGACCAAACAATTGGATCTTGAGTGTTTAGGTTCCATCCCGAACACCCCCGTACTACCTACATGGGGGCTGAAGCCGACGACTGGCCAACTCTCAGATTTCATGAAAAACGGCCCCACAGGACGTAAAATTTTAACAAGCATTATATTACATAATTGACTTTGTTTCATAATACATGGCGAGATAATATGAATGTATTCATTCAAAGATCACATCTTTCGCACACTGCTCCGCCACAATGCGGGATCCCTCCAGGATATTGTCAAAATATAGCTCGGGCATGCGGTGCTCCTTGCCCTCGGGCGGTCCCTTGGTCACGAGCTTGACGGTGTTCATGTTCGCCCACTGCACCTTGACACGGGCGAAGGCCATCCGTGCACCCTCGATGCAGACCGATCCCTTGATAACGTCAAGACGGGGGCAGGCATTGACCAGCCGCTTCACGAGTCCGAAGTAGCTGCTGGGTATAGCTTCTGCAGGCCACAGCCGGATTATTAAGTCCTTCATGGCTAGTTCGGCCACCCTATGATGTTCGACCAGCTGTTTTAGCTAGTTGCTAAAGCACACCGGATGTTCTGGCGCAAGGTATTGCGACCAAAATAGCTTCTCCGTTGAGCTCCCCTCTACGGCTCGGAAGAATTCCGTAGCGTCAGGAACACTGCGTGGCAAATCCACAAATGCTCCTGTAGAACTCCAAATCCGTGTTAGTAAGAGGTACCTCTTTGATACGTCTCCAACGTATCTATAATTTTTGATTGTTTCCTGCTATTATATATTCTGTTTTGGATGTTTAATGGGCTTATTTATACACTTTTATATTATTTTTGGGACTAACCTATTAACCGGAGGCCCAACCCAAATTGTTGTTTTTTTGCCTATTTCAGAGTTTCGCAGAAAAAGAATATCAAACGGAGTCCAAATGGAATGAAACCTTCGGGAACATGATTTTTGGAACGAACGTGATCGAGAGGACTTGGAGTCCACGTAAAGTAATCAACGAGGAGAGCACAAGGCAGGGGGGCGCGCCTACCCCCCTAGGCACGCCCTCCACCCTCGTGGGACCCACATTGCTCCACCGACGTACTTCTTCCTCCTATATATAAATACGTACCCCCAAACCATCAGAGGCATCCACGAAAACCTAATTCCACCGCCGCAACCTTCTGTACCCGTGAGATCCCATCTTGGGGCCTTTTCCGGCGTCCTGCCAGAGGGGGCATTGATCATGGAGGGCTTCTACATCAACACCATAGCCTCTCCGATGATGTGTGAGTAGTTTACCTCAGACCTTCGGGTCCATAGTTATTAGCTAGATGGCTTCTTCTCTCTCTTTGGATCTCAATACAAAGTTCTCCTCGATTCTCGTGGAGATGATCTATTCGATGTAATCTTCTTTTGTGGTGTGTTTGTCGAGACCGATGAATTGTGGGTTTATGATCAATATTATCTATGAACAATATTTGAATCTTTTCTGAATTCTTTTATGTATGATTGGTTATCTTTGCAAGTCTCTTCGAATTATCAGTTTGGTTTGGCCTACTAGATTGATCTTTCTTGCAATGGGAGAAGTGCTTAGCTTTGTGTTCAATCTTGCGGTGTCCTTTTCCAGTGACAGAAGGGGCAGCAAGGCACGTATTGTATTGTTGCCATCGAGGATAACAAGATGGGGTTTATATCATATTGCATGAGTTTATCCCTCTACGTCATGTCATCATACTTAAAGCATTACTCTGTTCTTATGAACTTAATACTCTAGATGCATGCTGGATAGTGGTCGATGTGTGGAGTAATAGTAGTAGATGCAGAATCGTTTCGGTCTACTTGTCACGGACGTGATGCCTATATACATGATCATACCTAGATATTCTCATAACTATGCTCAATTCTATCAATTGCTTGACAGTAATTTGTTCACCCACCGTAATACTTATGTTCTTGAGAGAAGCCACTAGTGAAACCTATGGCCCCCGGGTCTATTCTCTATCATATTAATCTTCCAACACTTAGCTATTTCTATTGCCTTTTATTTCACTTTGCATCTTTATTTCTCTTTATCATAAAAATACCAAAAATATTATCTTATCATATCTATCAGATCTCACTCTCGTAAGTGACCGTGAAGGGATTGACAACCCCTCTATCGCGTTGGTTGCGAGGTTCTTATTTGTTTTTCGTAGGTCGTGGGACTCGAGCGTAGCCTCCTACTGGATTGATACCTTGGTTCTCAAAAACTAAGGGAAATACTTACGCTACTTTACTGCATCACACTTTCCTCTTCAAGGGAAAAACCAACACAGTGCTCAAGAGGTAGCACTCTTCTTCACATATTTGATCTGCATAATGAAGGCCTTACCAGCCGCAATCTTCTTGGCCTCTTGAATCTCCTGGAGAGCGCCCTGGGCTTCAACCCGGGCATCTTGTGTGCTTTGCCGAGCCTTGGCGAGTTCACTCTCTTGAGCCACAAGATCGCGCTCTAAGGACTCGCATTTCTTCACGACATCCTGGAGCTCTTGCTAGACCTCACCGACCCTGGCCTCGTGCTTTTCGCGGGCGGCTTGTTCCTTGGCAGCTCTCTCCTTGGCCTCGGCCAGTGCCTTTTTAAGGGCCTCGACCTTGGTCGCCGCTCCTACAAATATCATGGCACTATGGTCAATACAAATCATTTATTCTTTCTGATACACAGAAGGTCATTGCATACCTTGTTTGTCTTCTAGCTGCTTTCTCACGCAACCGAGCTCTTCCTCGTCCCACTCCAGACTCTGCTTCAGTCCGGAAACCTCAGCTGTATGAGAGGTCGCAGCTAGTAATGACGCCTGCTTATTCACATTGACTCATCTAGTTAATCTCCTGCGAAACTTGTTTGATCCTCTGTCCGGCATTTCTTTTCGAAAACCGGACAGTGTCTCAGGGGCTACTGTCTATACTGTGTCATTCTTTTTACAGAATTGCGTTGCTTACCTCAAAGCCTGTTAGAAGTCTTGTGCAGGCTTCGGCCAGTCCGCTCTTCGCGGACTGAATCCTCTGAACCACCGTACCCATGGGGGTACGGTGTTCCTCAACAATGGAAGCACTTCGCAGCACTTCCATTAGAGTGTCCGGCGCCACTGGTTGGACAGAGGTCACCGGCGGAATAGGCGCACCTCCTCCTTTCGAAGGAGGCTGCTTGCCGGGTTTCGGAGCCGCATAGGCCTCCAGGGCCGTATTCGGCTGGGGTTCGAACTGAATATGGCCCCAATCGCCAGTTTCCATGGGGATTTGCTCCCCCATGTGTTCGACGGCCGAGGCTTCGCCCTCTGGCGCCGCCCTGGCGGCCTCTTGCATCTCCCCCTGGCCTGGGATCCTTCGGGACAACACCTCGGTGTCATCCATGGCCATGGGAGAGGAGGCCGCCGGAAGGGACCCACTGTCCATCACCTTCGGGTCCAGCGAATTCCCTGAAGATGACGATCGCTCGAGGTCGGAACGGGCCGGACTGCAAGTGCATGATTCAACGCATTAAAATTATGAAATAAAGAGGCTGAATATATGAATGTGTCAGGGTCTTTGAGTACTCACGATTCGTCCCGGGGCTTATCTCGGGGGCGCAGCTCTGGGCTGCTATCGATGTCCCACGCGGAGTTATCCGTGCGGGAGTGCTTCCCTTTCTTGGACGCCTCTGCCTCCAGATTTGTGGAGGCCGCCCTCTTCTTCCTTCCCCCCTCAGGGGGGAGTTTCTTTCTTCCTCCCCCTCGTCATCATCTTCGGCAGCGAAGGAGTGAGTCTCGGTGTCTTTGGACGTCACGTCCGAAGTGCCCTTGCGGCAGAGGCCAGTTCTGGCCCCCTTGGCCTTCTTCTCTGGCGCCTGGTAAGGCGCCGGGACTAGCATCTTCGTCAGAAGCGGGATGGCTGGTTCCTTGGGCAGCGGAGCCGGACATTGAATCCGCTCCGCCTTCTTTGTCCAGCCCTGAAAAAATAAATAGTGAGGTTTAGGTATCTTCCCTGAATAAGCAAGTAAAGGATAGACCTTGAAACACGAAAGACTTATCGCACTGGCGGGATGGGCAGGGCGTGCCCACGGTCCTTGGTCGTCTTCTGCCACGTCTCGTTGCCCGTAAAGAGCACCTTCCAGATGTCTTCGTGTGTAGTTCCGAAGAACCGTTGCAAGGTCTGGTGCTCGGCCAGATTGAACTCCCATAAATGGCAAGACCGGCTCTGGCATGGAAGGATCCGGCGAACTAGCATCACCTGGATCACATTGACGAGCTCGATGTTCTTGTCCACCATGCTCTGGTTGCGCGTTTGTAGCGCTGTCAGATCATCCGACGAAGACCAATTCAGGCCCTTCTCTAGCCAGGGGGTGAGCCGCATTGGGGCTCCGGACTTGAATTCGGGAGCCGCGGCCCAGGTGGCGTCGCAGGGCTCTATGACATAGAACCACAGTTGCTTCCACCCTTTGACGGTCTCCGCAAAGGTACCTTTGGGCCATGTGACATTGGGCATCTTGCTCACCATGGCACCTCTGCACTCTGCCTGTTGGCCGTCCACCACCTTCGGCTTCACATTGAAGATCTTAAGCCACAGTCCGAAGTGGGGTGGAATGTGGAGGAAGGCCTCGCACACGACAATAAATGCCGAGATGTTGAGGAAAGAGTTTGGGGCTCTATTATGGAAATCTAGCCCGTAATAGAACATGAGTCCGCGGACGAAAGGTTGGAGAGGAAATCTTAGCCCGCGGATGAAGTGGGGGATGAACACCACCCTCTCATTGGGCTTCGGTGTAGGAACGATCTGCCCCTTGGCCGGAAGCCGGTGGGCGATATCTTTGGCCAGGTACCCGGCCTCCTGAAGCTTGGTGATGTCCTTCTCCTTGACGGAGGAGGCCATCCACTTGCCTTGCGCTCTAGATCCGGACATGGTCGAGTGCTTTCTTGAGGTGGAAAGGATGAGGACTTGGGCGCTGGAGCTCGAGAATGGGAGGGCAGAGAGAGAGAAGGCGTGGGTGAAAGAAAAGAAACCTTATCTCCTTATAAAGGCAGTGAATATCAAGTGCCTCCCCACTCGCCTTAAAACTCGCCTGTTCCCAAGGGCTGTGCAGACGGCACGGTTGGATTACCCATGCCCATATTGATGAGAATCCCGTAATGAGGGGACACGATCTCTGCTGTGACAAGATGTGCCAATAGAAACCGCATCTTGAAATGTGAAGCGGCAGGACAAAAAATGGTTCGAAATAATAACCAGGCAAGGACGTGATATCACGCTACAAAAAGTTGTCAGCGGATTGGACTCGTGAAATATATACTCTCTGCGGTGGTGTGTGGTACTTTTTTTGAAGAGCTAGACACGTTCGTTGTGTTCGAAGACTGTGTTGGAGTATTCGGAGAAGGAACCCGCTTTGCAATGCCGAAGACAATCTGCATGCCGGACACCTTGTCAATGAAGCCTGGTTCAGGGGCTACTGAGGGAGTCCTGGATTAAGGGGTCCACGGGCGTCCGGACTATGGTACGTGGGCCGGACTGATGGGCTGTGAAGATACAAGGCCGAAGACTCTCTCTCGTGTCCGGATGGGACTCTCCTTGGCACCCTAATATGAAGATTCCTTTCTCCGTAACCGACTTTGTACAACCCTAGTCCCCTCTGGTGTCTATATAAACCGGAGGGCTTAGTCCGTAGAGGCAATCATAATCATAGTCCTACAGGCTAGACTTTTAGGGTTTTAGCCATTACGATCTTGAGGTAGATCAACTCTTGTAAAACTCATATTCATCAAGATCAATCAAGCAGGAAGTAGGGTATTACCTCCATAGAGAGGGACCGAACCTGGGTAAACATTGTGTCCCCCGTCTCTTGTTACCATCAACTTTAGACGCACAGTTCGGGACCCCCTACCCGAGATCCGCCGGTTTTGACACCGACACCCGCTCATACCTGAGCCGCCGTTGGGCCGTCTGGATCACCAGGACGGGACCAAGGGGTGAGGGGCTACGTGGCCAGTTAGGCTCCTGAGCCGCGATGCTCAGGAGTCCCCCTTGATGCTCAAACAGACCTTCATACCTGTCCTCGCCGAGGTTCCGCTCGGGAGGGGCGCGCGATGACCAGGTCCGAGGGACCTGGCAGGGCGGCGTATGCTTGGTGTGACATGAGCGTAGCCCCCGTAACCTGCCCCCTCGCTCGACTCTCCCGAGGGGAAAGCATTGCGGTGAGGCTGGACACTGAGCCGGGTGGCTCCGTGAGGTTGATGCGGCCGTGAGGCCGCCCTCAGTTGTTTATCACCAGCGCGGAGCATAGCGCTTCCGCACATGCACGGGCATAGCCGCTCCTCGACCGTGTCGACTGCCAGCATGGAGCATGGTGCTTCCAGTGGTGCATGGGCGAGGGCTCCCGCTGAGTGGAGCCCCCGGGGCGTGTACAGCCCCGCCCTGACACGTGGCTTGCACGACAGGGCTAGACGAGGTGTGTCTTGGCACTCGTGAGCCAGCGCGGGACTCACGAGGCCCTACCTCAAGGCGGGTTGCAACTGGTCTTGATTCTTGATAGCTGTTGTGATCCTGTGAGACGGTTAGGCAACCTTCACTGGATGAATCTCCTGAGGTGATAACATTAGGAGGCCAGACACCAACGACCCCAGAAGGTGACGTGGACGGGGTCGGCCCGCCAGACAGAGCTTAGTCGTTGGGTTTGTCGACGCTGTAGGGACGGACCCGAGCACAGACGCTGTGCCTAGCTTCCTCATGCAAAGAATCCTAAAGAAAGACTACCAACGCACGGTTTCCGCGGTGATGAGGGTGGTTGTGGGTGGGCTGGCAAGGGCGTGCAACGTTCATGGTATCAGAGTACCGGACATGCAGGTGATAATCATGAAATGACTCAAGCAATGAGGCAGGTTAGCTCAGATAGATGCAAGAACGATACATGCCACAGGGACGGACCCGAGCGGCCTGGGGATGATGCAACCCGAGTTGCGCTCCCAACAGAGTAAGCTAAAGATGCAAAAGGATACACGTCGCAAGGATAGGCCCATGCGACTTGGGGATAATGCTGCCGGAAGGGCGCCCCCAACGGAATGAACTGGCAAGAGTCACCTGATACCATAGCTAGAGTGGTGTTGGAGTAGCCGAAGATGCGTGCCAAAGAAGTTGCTCCTCACGAGCCGCCAGGGTCCTGAGCGTTAGGAGGCTCCGTAAGCCCGGGTGGCTCCTGAAGAACTGTCGCCATCTCCGCTAAGACAGCGTGATGCCTGGCCTCCTAAGCCACCAGAATGCTCCGCAAGCGGCGCTGGAAGGTGAGAGCCGCGTTCGGTAGGCCAAATGGCATGCGAACATAGCTGTGAGGTGGACCCTCACACCGTCCAACGCGCGAAGGCTAGAAACGTCCCTGAGATGTGGCCCTATTGAGCCCTGGAATGTCGACGCAAACGCGTAGCCCGCCGTACTCGCCGGGATGGGGGCTGCGCCGGGTGGTGGGTGGCGGTCGCCGCGTATGGTCCTTGCCTCCTGAAGCTCCTGGATCGCCTTGGTGATGAACTCCTGAGCACTAGGCGCTCCACGCCTTGTGCCCTCTTGAGGGAAACGTGCAGCGAAGCACGCCTCCGCATGGTGCCCGAGCGCCTCCCTCGTGACGTTGGCTAGGTCCGAGGCTATCCAGAAGAGAGCCCCCGAGCCCAGCCTGAGGAGGGCGTCGGGCGCGCCTTCCTATGCGAGGAAGGGAGGCGCCCGGGCTGCTGGCAGAGATCCTGAGGAGGTGCCGCTGGAAACGCCGCTTTCCTGAGGCCCTGGGTGGAGTACCCGCTTCTTCTTCTTGGGGATGGCCTCAGGAGGGCACAGGGTGCCTTCGTTGTCGGGGTCTTCGGCCGCTGTAGCTTGGTAAGCGCGCTCGAGGGAGCACACCGCATCTCTTTCTTCACAGGGGACAGTGATGATGCCGCTGCTCCCCGGCATCTTGAGGACGTTGTAACCGTGGTGGGTCACTGCCATAAACTTGGCCAAGGTTGGATACCCAAGGATTGCGTTGTACGGCAAGAGGATGTGGGCGACATCAAAGTTGATGAGCTTGGTGCGGTAGTTGCTACGCTGGCCGAAGGTGACAGGGAGGTGGACCTGCCGTATCGGGGTGGTGGAGCCGTCGGTCACTCTTGAGAAGGGCTTGGTAGGCTGTAGCTGATCGTATGGCACTTGGAGGCCGTCGAACGTCTCGACGGACAGGACGTTGAGCCCTGCACCGCCGTCTATGAGGGTCTTGGTGACTTGAACGTTGCTGATGACGGGTGAGCAGAGCATCGGGAGGGCGCCGGCAGTTGCTGCGCACTGGAGCTGGTCTGACGAGATGAAGGTGATGGCGCATTTGGACCACCTGAGCGGGCGCGTGGCTTCGAGCCTGAGAAGGGCCGCGTTCACCTCACGAGCAAATTGCTTGAAGATACACTAAGAGGCTGGGGCCTGAGCACCACCCAAGATGCAGGCGATGGCACGAGGCTCTTGGAAAGCTCCCAGCCGCCTTGTCCGGATGATGGTCGTCGTTCCTCCTTGGTGGTGGTGGAAGCGGAGGGAGCCCCGCGTTGCCCTGAGGGCGGTCCTCACGAGGCTGGTCTCTCCAGGCGCCCTCGGGCGGCGGGTCCTGCCAGCGGTCCTCACGAGGCCTGTCACGGCACTCCTAGCGGGGGCCACGGTCGTCCCAGCGTCCCCCACTTCATCCTCCTCCTCGACCGTAGCCGCGGTCGCTATGCTCAGGGCGTCGACCGAAGCGCCCATCGCGGATGGCCCTGAGCTCTTGACAGTCGTTGGTGTTGTGGCTGTGAACGTTGTGGAAGGCGCAGAACGGGCGATTGGATGACTCGAGGTGGTCGCGGTCGCGCTTCATCTCTGGTTCCACTGCGAGCACGGCAGCCCCCTTGCGCTTCACATCCTTGGTCTTGGCCTTCTTGTCCTCCTGGTCAGCAGCTAGGAGCTCCAGGAGGGAAAGGCGCCCTTCCTCAGCCCTTGCGCACTTGGTTGCCATGTTGAACATCTCCAGGGCCGTGCATAGCTCCTCGTGGATGGCGAGCTCCTCTTTCATCTTGACGTCGCGGATGCCATCGGGGAACGCGGAGATGATGGCCTCGTCCGTCACCTTGGCAATCTTGAGGCGGACGTTGTTGAAGCACTGGATGTACTTCTGCAGAGTTTCCCCTGGCTGCTACTTGATGCACCGTAGGTCACCCACGGCCGGCGGGCGGTTGCGAGTGCCCTGGAAGTTGGCGATGAAGCGCTCGCGCATCTCGCCCCAGGAGGAGATTGATCCTGCGGGCAAGTTTAGGAGCCACGAGCGTGCACCATCTTTGAGGGCCATGGGAAATCAGTTCGCCATGACCTTTTCGTCACCGTTGGCCGCCTCGATGCTCAGCTCGTAGAGCTACAGGAACTCCGCGGGGTCGGGGGTGTCATCGTAGCGCGGAGGCTGGTCTGGCTTGAACTTGCGGGGCCAGACGATGTTGCGCAGTTCGGGAGTGAAGGCACGGTAGCTTGCTTTGGTCACCGGAGCCCGCCGCGGAGGCGGAGCCCGATCTTCGTATCCACGCGCCGCCGCCGTAGGCGGCGTGCGGTCTTGACGTGGTGGCGCTGGGGTGTAGGAGCGTTTTCTTGTGGCCGGGGGACTTCTTGGCATCTTCCTTCTGAAGGAAATATGCCCTAGTGGCAATAATAAAGTTATTATTTATTTCCTTATATCATGCTAAATGTATTATTATTCACGCTAGAATTGTATTAACCGGAAACTTGGTACATGTGTGAATAAATAGAGAAAACAAAGGGTCCCTAGTATGCCTCTACTAGACTAGCTCGTTAATCAAAGATGGTTAAGTTTCCTGACCATAGACATGTGTTGTTATTTGATGAACGGGATCACAAAATTAGGAGAATGATGTGATGGACAAGACCCATTCATTAGCTTGGCATAATGATCGTTTAGTTTTATTGCTATTGCTTTCTTCATGGCTTATACATGTTCCTCTGACTATGAGATTATGCAACTCCCGAATACCGGAGGACCACCTTGTGTGCTATCAAACATCACAACGTAACTGGGTGATTATAAAGATGCTCTACAGGTGTCTCTGAAGGTGTTTGTTGGGTTGGCATGGATCGAGATTAGGATTTGTCACTCCGTGTATCAGAGAGGTATTTCTGGGCCCTCTCGGTAATGCACATCACTATAAGCCTTGCAAGCAATGTGACTAATGAGTTAGTCACGGGATGATGCATTACGGAACAAGTAAAGAGACTTGCCGGTAACGAGATTGAACTAGGTATGATGATACCGACGATCGAATCTCGGGCAAGTAACATACTGATGACAAAGGGAACAACGTATGTTGTTATGCGGTTTGACCGACAAAGATCTTCATAGAATAAGTAGGACCCAATATGAGCATCCAGGTTTCGCTATTGGTTATTGACCGGATATGAGTCTCGGTCATGTCTACATAGTTCTCGAACCCGTAGGGTCCGCACGCTAAACGTTCGATGATGATTTGTATTATGAGTTATGTGCTTTGATGTACTGAAGTTTGTTCGGAGTCCCGGATGAGAACATGGAGATGACGAGGACTCTCGAAATGGTCGAGAAGTAAAGATCAATATATTAGAATGCTATATTCAGACATCGGAAAGGTTCCTAGTGATTCGGGTATTTTTCGGAGTACCTCAGAGTTACGGGAATTCGCCGGGGGAAGTAGTGGGCCTTAATGGGCCATATGGGAAAGGAGAGAAGGGCCTCAAGGGGTGGCCGCGCGACCGCCATGGGCTGGTCCAAGTTGGACTAGGAGGCGGCAGCGCCCCCCTCCTTCCTTCTCCCCTCTTCCTCCTTCCCTTCCTTCTCCTAGTTGGAATAGGAAAGGGGGGCCGAATCCTACTTGGACCGGGAGTCCAAGTAGGACTCCCCCCTTGGCGCGCCCCCTCTTGGGCTGGCCTCCTCTTCCTCCCTCCTTTATATACGTGGGCAGGGGGCACCCCAAAGGCACTTCAAGATTTTTCTTAGACGTGTGCGGTGCCCCCCTCCACAATTACACACCTCGGTCATATCGTCGTAGTGCTTAGGTGAAGCCCTGCGCCGGTAACATCATCATCACCGTCGCCACGCCGTCGTGCTGACGGAACTCTCCCTCGGCCTCAACTGGATCAAGAGTAGGAGGGACATCATCGAGCTGAACGTGTGCTGAACGCGGAGGTGCCGTATGTTCGGTACTTGGATCGGTTGGATCGTGAAGAAGTTCGACTACATCAACCACGTTACTAAATGCTTCCGCTTTCGGTCTATGAGGGTACGTGGACACACTCTCCCCGCTCGTTGCTATGCATCACCTAGATAGATCTTGCGTGTTCGTAGGATTTTTTTTTGAAATTACTGTGTTCCCCAACAGTGGCATCAGAGCCATGTCTATGCGTAGATGTTATATGCACGAGTAGAACACAAAGAGTTGTGGGCAATAATAGTCATACTGCTTACCAGCATGTCGTACTTTGATTCGGCGGTATTGTTGGATGGAGCAGCCCAGACCGACATTACATGACCGCGTTCATGAGACTGGTTCTACTGCCGTGCTTTGCACACAGGTGGCTAGTGGGTGTCTGTTTCTCCAACTTTAGTTGAATCGAGTGTGACTACGCCCGGTCCTTGTTGAAGGTTAAAACAACACACTTGACGAAAAATCATTGTGGTTTTGATGTGTAGGTAAGAATGATTCTTGCTAAAGCCCGTAGCAGCCACGTAAAACTTGCAACAACAAAGTAGATGACGTCTAACTTGTTTTTTGCAGGGCATGTTGTGATGTGATATGGTCAAGACGTGATGATATATAAATTGTTTATGAGACGATCATGTTTTTGAAATTATCGGCAACTAGCAGGAGCCTTACTGGTGTCTCTTTATTGCATAAGATGCAAGCGCCATGTAATTGCTTTACTTTATTGCTATGCGATAGCAATAGTTGCAAAAGCAATAGTTGGCGAGACGACCATATGACGACACGTTGATAGAGATCAAGATGATAGAGATCATGGTGTCATGCCGGTGATGATAGAAATCATGACGGTACTTTGGAGATGGAGATCAAAGGCACAAGATGATGATGGCCATATCATGTCACATATTTTGATTGCATGTGATGTTTATCTTTTATACATCTTATTTTGCTTAGTTCGGCGGTAGCTTTATAAGATGATCCCTTACTAAAATTTCAAGGTATAAGTGTTCTCCCTGAGTATGCACCGTTGCGATAGTTCTTCGTGCTGAGACACCACGTGACGATCGGGTGTGATAAGCTCTACGTTCACATACAACGGGTGCAAGCCAGTTTTGCACACGCAGAATACTCGGGTTACAGTTGACGAGCCTAGCATGTGCAAATATGGCCTCGAAACACTGAGACCGAAAGGTCGAGCGTGAACCATATAATAGATATGATCACCATAGTGATGTTCACCATTGAAAACTACTCCATCTCACGTGATGATCGGACATGGTTTAGTTGATATGGATCACGTGATCATTTAGATGACTAGAGGGATGTCTATCTAAGTGGGAGTTCTTAAGTAATATGATTAATTGAACTTTAATTTATCATGAACTTAGTCCTGATAGTATTTGCATAACTATGTTGTAGATCAATAGCTCGCGATGTAGCTCCCCATTTATTTTTTATTATGTTCCTAGATAAAACTAAGTTGAAAGATGATAGTAGAAATGATGTGGACTGGGTCCGTGATCTAAGGATTATCCTCATTGCTGCACAGAAGAATTATGTCCTTGATGCACCGCTAGGTGACAGACCTATTGCAGGAGCAGATGCAGACGTTATGAACGTTTGACAAAGCTTGGTATGATGACTACTTGATAGTTTAGTGCAACATGCTTTATGACTTAGAACTTGGACTTCAAAAACGTTTTGAACGCTACGAAGCATATGAGATGTTCCAAGAGCTGAAATTGGTATTTTAGACTCATGCTCGTGTTAAGAGGTATGAGACCTTTGACAAGTATTTTGCCTACAAGATGGAGGAGAATAGCTCAACCAGTGAGCATGTGCTCAGAATGTCTGAGTATTACAATCACTTGAATCAAGTGGGAGCTAATCTTCGAGATAAGATAGTGATTGACAGAGTTCTCTAGTCACTATCACCAAGTTACTAGAACTTCGTGATGAACTATAATATGCAAGGGATAACGGAAACGATTCCCAAGCTCTTCGCGATGCTGAAATTAGCGAAGGTAGAAATCAAGAAAAAGCATCAAGTGTTGATGGTTGACAAGACCACTAGTTTCAAGTAAAAGGGCAAGGGAAAGAAAGGTAACTTCAGGAAGAATGGCAAGCAAGTTGCCACTCCAATGAAGAAGCCCAAAGATAGACCCAAGCCTGAAACTGAGTGTTTCTACTGCAAAGGAAACGGTCACTGGAAGTGGAACTGCCCTAGATACTTGGCGGATAACAAGGATGGCAAAATGAACAAAGGTATATTTGATATACATGTTATTAATGTGTACTTTACTAGTGTTTATAGCAACCCCTCGGTATTTGATACTAGTTCAGTTACTAAGAGTAGTAACTCGAAACGGGAGTTGCAAAATAAATAGAGACTAGTTAAGGGCGAGGTGATGATGTGTGTTGGAAGTGATTCCAAGGTTGATAAGATCACCATCGCACACTCCCTTTACCTTCGGGATTAGTGAACCTAAAATAAGTGTTATTTGGTGTTTGCGTTGAGCATGAATATGATTGGATTATGTTTCTTGCGATACGGTTATTCAAGTCAAAGAATAATTGTTGTTCTATTTAGATGAATAAAACCTTCTATGGTCATACACTCAATATAAAAGGTTTATTGAATCTCGATCGTAGTGATACACATATTCATAATATTGATGCCAAAAGATGCAAAGTTAATAATGATAGTGCAACTTATTTGCGGCACTGCCGTTTAGGTCATATTGGTGTAAAGCGCATGAAGAAACTCCATGCTGATGGGCTTTTGGAATCACTCGATTATGAATCACTTGATGCTTACAAACCATGCCTCATGGGCAAGATGACTAAGACTCCGTTCTCTGGAACAATGGAGCGAGCAACTGACTTATTGGAAATAATACATACTGATGTATCTGGTCCGATGAGTGTTAAGGCTCGGGGCGGGTATCATTATTTTCTGACCTTCACAGATGATTTGAGCAGATATGGGTATATCTTCTTGATGAAACACAAGTCTGAAACATTTGAGAAGTTCAAAGAATTTCAGAGTGAAGTGGAGAATCATCGTAACAAGAAATTAAACTTTCTATGATCTGATCGCAGAGGCGAATAATTGAGTTACGAGTTTGGCCTTCAATTAAAACAATGTGGAATAGTTTCACAAACTCATGCCACCTAGAACACCACAGCATAATGGTGTGTCCGAAAGTCATAACCGTACTTTATTGGATATAGTGCAATCTATGATGTCTCTTACCGATTTACCACTATTGTTTTGGGGTTATGCATTAGATACAGCTACATTCACATTGAAAAGGGCACCATTTAAATCTGTTGAGACGACACCGTATGAACTATGGTTTGGCAAGAAACCTAAGCTGTCGTTTCTTAAAGTTTGGGGTTGCAATGCTTATGTGAAAAAGTTTCAACCTAATAAGCTCGAACCCAAATCGGAGAAGTGCGTCTTCATAGGATACCCAAAAGAAAATGTTGGGTACACCTTCTATCACAGATTCGAAGGCAAGATCTTTGTTGCTAAGAATGGATCCTCTCTAGAGAAGGAGTTTCTCTTGAAAGAAGTGAGTGGGAGGAAAGTAGAACTTGATAAGGTAATTGTACCTTCTCCCAAAGTGGAAAGTAGTTCATCACAGAAATCAGTTCCAGTGATGCCTACACCAATTAGTGAGGAAGTTAATGATGATGATCATGAAACTTCAGATCAAGTTACTACCAAACCTCGTGGGTCAACCAGAGTGGTGCGGTAATCCTGCTCTACTAGACCGTGACGAACCTACGAACTATGAGGAAGCGATGATGAGCCCAGATTCCGCGAAATGGCTTAAGGCCATGAAATCTGAGATAGGATCCATGTATGAGAACAAAGTATGGACATTGATTGACTTGCCCGATGATCGGCGAGCCATTGAGAATAAATGGATCTTCAAGAGGAAGACGGACGATGATGGTAGTATTACTATCTACAATGCTCGAATTGTTGAAAAAAATGTTTTTGACAAGTTCAAGGTGTTAACTACAATGAGATTTTCTCACTTGTATCGATGCTTAAAAGTCTGTCCGAATCATGTTAGCAATTGCCGCATTTGATGAAATTTGGCAAATGGATGTCAAACCTGCATTCCTTAATGGATTTCTTAAAGAAGAGTTGTATATGATACAACCAGAAGGTTTTGTCAATCCTAAAGGTTTTAACAAAGTGTGCAAACTCCAGCGATCCATCTATGGACTGGTGCAAGCATCTCGGAGTTGGAATATATGCTTTGATAAGGTGATCAAAGCATATTGTTTTATACAGACTTATGGTGAAGCATGTATTTACAAGAAAGTGAGTGGGAGCACTACAGCCTTTCTGATAAGTATATGTGAACGACATATTATTGATCGGAAATGATGTAGAATTTTCTGGAAAGCATAAAGGAGTGTTTGAAAGGAGTTTTTCATAGAAAGACCTCGGTGAAGCTGCTTACATATTGAGCATCAAGATCTATAGAGATAGATCAAGACGCTTGATAAGTTTTTTCAATGAGTGCATTCCTTGACAAGTTTTTGAAGTAGTTCAAAATGGAACAGTCAAAGAAGGAGTTCTTGCCTGTGTTGCAAGGTGTGAAGTTGAGTAAGACTCAAAGCCCGACCACGGCAGAAGATATAGAGAGAATGAAAGTCATTCCCTATGCCTCGGCCATAGGTTCTATAAAGTATGCCATGCTGTGTACCAGACCTATTGTATACCCTGCCCTGATTTTGGCAAGGGAGTACAATAGTGATCTAGGAGTAGATCACTGGACAGCGGTCAAAATTATCCTTAGCGGAATAAGGATATGTTTCTCGGTTATGGAGGTGATAAAGAGTTCGTTGTAAAGAGTTATGTCGGTGCAAGCTTTGACACCGATCTGGATGACTCCGAGTCTCGATCTGGATACATATTGAAAGTGGGAGCATTTAGCTAGAGTAGCTCCGTGCAGAGCATTGTAGACATAGATATTTGCTAAATACATACGGCTCTGAATGTGGCGGACCCGTTGACTAAACTTCTCTCACAAGCAAAACATGATCACACCTTAGTACTCTTTTGGTGTTAATCACATGGCGATGTGAACTAGATTACTAACTCTAGTAAACCCTTTGAGTATTGGTCACATGGCGATGTGAACTATGGGTGTTAATCACATGGTGATGTGAACTATTTGTGTTAAATCACATGGCGATGTGAACTAGATTATTATTTCTAGTGCAAGTGGGAGACTGAAGGAAATATGCACTAGAGGCAATAATAAAGTTATTATTTATTTCCTTATATCATGATAAATGTTTATTATTCATGCTAGAATTGTATTAACCAGAAACTTGGTACATGTGTGAATAAATAGACAAAACAAAGGGTCCCTAGTTTGCCTCTACTAGACTAGCTCCTTGATCAAAGATGGTTAAGTTTCCTGACCATCGACATGTGTTGTTATTTGATGAATGGGATCACATCATTAGGAGAATGATCTGATGGACAAGACCCATCCGTTAGCTTGGCATAATGATCGTTTAGTTTTATTGCTATTGTTTTCTTCATGACTTATACATGTTCCTCTGATTATGAGATTATGCAACTCCCAAATACCGGACGAACACCTTGTGTGCTATCAAACGTCACAACATAACTGGGTGATTATAAAGATGCTCTACAGGTGTCTCCGAAGGTGTTTGTTTGGTTGGCATAGATCGAGATTAGGATTTGTCACTCCGTGTATCGGAGAGGTATCTTTGGGCCCTCTCGGTAATGCACATCACTATAAGCCTTGCAAGCAATGTGACTAATGAGTTAGTCATGGGATGATGCATTACAGAACGAGTAAAGAGACTTGCCGGTAACGAGATTGAACTAGGTATGATGATACCGACGACCGAATCTCGGGCAAGTAACATACCGATGACAAAGGGAACAACGTATGTTGTTATGCGGTTTGACCGATAAAGATCTTCATAGAATATGTAGGAGCCAATATGAGCATCCATGTTCCGCTATTGATTACTGACCGAAGATGAGTCTCGGCCAGGTCTACATAGTTCTCGAACCCGTAGGGTCCACACGCTTAACGATCGATGACGATTTGTATTATGAGTCATGTGATTTGATGTACCTTAGTTTATTCGGAGTCCCGGGTGAGATTACGGACATGACAAGGAGTCTCGAAATAGTTGAGAGGTAAAGATCGATATATTGGACTACTATATTCGGACATCGGAAAGGTTCCGAGTGATTCGGGTATTTTTCGGAGTACCGGAGAGTTACGGGAATTCGCCGGGGAAGTAGTGGGCCTTAATGGGCCATACGGGAAAGGAGAGAAGGGCCTCAAGGGGTGGCCGCGCGCCCCCCCATGGGCTGGTCTGAGTTGGACTAGGAGGGGGCGGCGGCGCCCTCCTTCCTTCTCCCCTCTTCCTCCTCCCCTTCCTTCTCCTAGTTGGAATAGGAAAGGGGGGCCGAATCCTACTTGGACCGGGAGTCCAAGTAGGACTCCCCCCCTTGGCGCGCCCCCTCTAGGGCTGGCCTCCTCTTCCTCCCTCCTTTATATACATGGGCAGGGGCACCCCAAAGGCACTCCAAGATTTGTCTTAGCCGTGTGCGGTGCCCCCTCCACAGTTACACACCTCGGTCATATCGTCGTAGTGCTTAGGCGAAGCCCTGCGTCGGTAACATCATCATCACCATCGCCACGCCGTCGTGCTGACGGAACTCTCCCTCGGCCTCAACTGGATCAAGAGTACGAGGGACGTCATCGAGCTGAACGTGTTCTGAACGCGGAGGTGCCGTATGTTCGATACTTGGATCGGTTGGATCGTGAAGAAGTTCGACTACATCAACCGCATTACTAAACACTTCCGCTTTCGGTCTACGAGGGTACGTGGACACACTCTCCCCGCTCATTGCTACGCATCACCTAGATAGATCTTGCGTGTTCGTAGGAATTTTTTTGAAATTACTACGTTCCCCAACACCTTCTTCGTGCGCGGGCGCCCGACGTGGCGGGCCATGCCGCGGGACTGCGCGTCTTGGTGCGAGGGCGGCGTCTTGATGCGGAGGTGGTGGAGGCGCTCCGTGGGCTACGTCGCCCGCGGCTGGAGGTGGGCGAGGCGGCGAGAGGGACGGCGCAGGAGAGCCCCCAACGGCACTGAAGAGCTCGTCGATGCGGTCCAGCCAGTCCTCGTAAAGGTCGTGGACCGGGAGGTAACGCGGGAGCTCGCGTGCCATGAGCAGCACGGCCTGTGCGTTTGTGGGCACGCAACGAGCGTGGGATGACGAGCCGGCCGGAGTCAGTGACGGGGTAGCGGTGCGTCCGTCCCGCCGCATGGAGGAGTGCAGCGATGAAGCTTGCTGCTCGTTCCCTGCCGGGCCGGTGGCGTCGTTGGCAGCGGGTGATGGAGAACGGCGGGGAGGTCCGCCAACGGGCGCCGTCTGAGCGACACGGGCGGCGAGGGCGGCCCGGCGCTCAGCACGGGCTCGGCGAGCGTCGGCCATGGTTGCGGTGGAGTAGCGAGGCGTGGATCGACGG
The DNA here is from genome assembly GCF_018294505.1 of Triticum aestivum. NCBI lineage: Eukaryota > Viridiplantae > Streptophyta > Magnoliopsida > Poales > Poaceae > Triticum > Triticum aestivum. The sequence continues at coordinate 410,663,866 of NC_057802.1, read as the reverse complement.
AACAAAGGCTTCAGGGCACCCCTACTTGGCGCGCCAAATGATGGATTCTGGGTTCCGGCAAACCCTTGAGGTTCGAACATTGGGGTGCGCACGAAGATCTCTCTCTCTCTCTAGCTCGCTCTCGCAACGATCTCAAGTCCTAGCTCAACGAACCCAAAGAACAAGAGACACAAGGGTTTATACTGGTTCGGGCCACCGTTGTGGTGTAATACCATACTCCAGTGTGGTGTGGTAGATTGCCTTGTAGGCTGGGGATGAACAGGTACAAGGGATGAACAACCTCCTAAGGAGAGGTGTTCTTGAGCTCGGTGAGCTTGTGTCTGCGAGGATAGTCCGAATGATCCATCCTCTCCCCGTCGTCCCCTGCTAGGGTGGTGGCTAGTCCTATTTATAGAGGCCCCGGTCCTCTTCCCAAATATTAGGCGGGAAGGGATCCCACAACGGCCAATTTTGAAGGGAGACAACTAGTACAAGTTATCCTGACAAAAGGTGGGCTTCGCCTGCCAAAGGCTCTGGTGGTGACACCGTCGAGGGCTTCGCGACGACCTCCGTCCTGCCATCCTACTGATCTTGGTCTCGTTGCACCGATACGGAAACCTTTGCCTGATGCAACGGGACTCCTCGCCCGCGCTTGCCCCTTTAGCACCAAAGAGGCAACTGGTACTCTGCGCCCGCTGGCGCCCGCCTGGCCTTCATCGTCATGGCAAACGTCACGCGAACCTCACGAGGTGCCCCTTGCATAGATATCTCCGCTCCTCGGGAGCCAGCCTAGTGAGGCTGCCCCTGAGGAGGTCTTGGCATCGTCCACCTCGCGAGGCTTGGCCCCTCGCGAGGGTCTTAGTGGTCGCTGATGAAGTTGGGCCGTACCAGGCCGCTGGCTGAGCCACGCCCTGGGCTGCAGGCAGGCAAGTCTGGGTACCCCCGTTCCCAGGACGCCGACAGCGGTAGAGCAAGAGGTGGCCAAAGCCGCACAAAGGGAGTGGAAAAGTCACAAAGCACTCAAGAAAAGACAGGCCCGCCGCCACAAGAAAGAAGAGGACACACGGGCTGCTGTGGAGAGGTGGGCGGAGATCCAAGCATGGTGGGGTGTCACCGACAAAGACGGGAAGGAGAACGACGGCATCTGGCCAGCATGTGAGAAGTAGTAGTACTAGTAGTTAGTGTGTGTGTCTATGTCACCTGTACGTTTGTTTAATTAATTACGAGCATGTACCCGTACTAGTTACTACTATAGTTTTTAGAGGAAATTACCAGTACATTAGCCTAGACTCAATGGAAAAATTTTATCCTGTGCATCAAATGGCTTCTCTTTCTCTATAGGAATTGAGATGCATGTCATCTCACTTCCTATGATTTTCATATTCCTATAAAATTCCTATCCTATGATTTTCATATTCCTATAAAATTCCTATCCTATGAACCAAAGGAGGCCTCTGCTGGAGTAACTACTATAGCTAGAAGTACTGCTAGTATAGTAGTTTTCTTCAAGAAGCGGAATTCAATGAAGTCATGATGGTTCCTTCGTCCGAGCAACTTCACAGTGGGAAAGGTTGGGCCTGTGATTCGACGGCTCATTTGTCATTATTACTGCGGCAGGACGACCGGGGTGACTCTCCCTTGGAGTTCTGCATGCATGGCAAGTGGACCAGGATGGTCGACGTCCCACATGTCGGCGGGCGGAAGTATTCTTTTCGATATCGAGGAGCAAGGAAACCGCGTGGTATAGTATCACTCCTGATTTATATTTATTTTTTATTTTTGATGAATGCTAGTCTTTCAACTCTTACGACGAAGGAGTTCCAAACAAGACACATGCTGGATGTCCCACACGTCAGCGAAAGGAGTGGGACATGAACAGCGTGGTAGAGCGTCTCCACTTCTTCCACTTCTGGGTCGGAGACCACACGTAGTAGTACTAGTGGTATGAACGATACAAAGTGCGACCCGGAGAGAAAGACACGTCTAGTTGGAAGGTCTCAGGGCATACACGTAAACAAATATAAAACCTAATATGTGCCTCCAATTAATATAGTAGTAGTAGAGTACTTTGGCACGTACTCCATAACATCACCGTGCATTGCACGTACAACATTTAGTGGTAGTAAGAGACAAATGCCTATATGCCACGCATGTTCATACTATTTGTGCCTTTCTACTTCAGTTACTGCGCTACATTACTCAGGTTCATACGTCCACTCCTGGGTACATGTCCGCTCGTAGTTCCAGTCCCACGTGTTCTTCATAGATGGAACGATCCATAACTGTGGGCAACGGGAGTACATATCATCGCAGTTATTGTGGCTCTACACGATGGAGACTCATCCAAACTATGGCCAGCCTCGACGCGGAGCAGTCGCGTGCACCAGGAAGCGGCGCTCTCTCGGCCGTCACGCTACTTCAAAGCCGGCGCCAGTGAGAGGTCGCGTCCACTCTGGCCGGGCATTAATGCGGCACTGACGTTCCGGGGCGACGCTGACCGTTTCACGCGGGAAGCACGCGCCGGTAAGGGAGGGGGTTGGGTCGGCCAGGGCGGTCTGACGCGGGCGTGGTGGTGGTATTGGTTTTGAACCGTTTCAGGTGTAGTACTAGTAGTTTGCAAAACTACTCAATTACTGCACTTAGTTTCCTAAGAAATTGTGGTAAAAATGTTACTCCATAGCCCGCTTCCCTTCTCCTTCCTCTTCCACCGCCCATGCACGTCCGCGAGAAGCGTTCGGTCAACCCTTATATAGGAGTGCTAGCACAAAAAGATGCATGCATGACCATTAAAATTTCCAGATTAAAGCGCCACTCCGGGGGGAGTATGGCATATGTCGTTACCTTCGGCCGGGCCATGGCTACCGGGCGACGGCGACCAGAGAAGAGGCGGCGGGAGGGGAATAAATGTAGCTACTGTTTGGGTTCGCCGTCTGGCTTAAATAAATGCGCACCATCACGTGTACCCGCGGGTGCACAAATTGTAACATACGTGTCTGCTTAAGTGGGCGTCACGTAACTGGTGTGTGTGAGAGCTTCTGAGAGACAGAGTGCGTGTGTGCGACTCTACTCTTCGGACATGTACTCAACCTTTTGCATCGGGATATAAGTATAATGGTATTACACTTTAGCTAGTGATTTACGTGGCCATGTTAACATGGTTGTGTAAAAAAAATGTCACTTCCTGCTCGTGATTTGCGTTATATAATTACTAGCAAGATGCTCGTGCATTGCATGGAACATCAATATGCGGTTTTTTACAAAACACCTGTTGTGATTGACCCATGCAGGAGTAATCCCATGTGTAAAAACTAATGATATCTCAAGAATTTTATCAGAAAACTAGTATCTTGTCAGGACCCCGATCCAAAGTCACACCGATCTAGCATGTAACACATCATATCACCTTGCGGCCTCACGCACGGTATTCCCACGGGTGCCACCTTACCTGGCCCGGGACCGTTTGCACCTTTTGGCTCACGTATATGACAGTGTCGCTAGCATCCATATGACAAAAAACCCGGGCTGACATGACTAGTCGTGAACCCAAAGTGGCACTAGCTTACAGGGACAGGCATACATGACCCAGCAACGAACGTGTCGGTCATCAGCGAGTGAATTCGGGCTGTAGCAACTGGGCTAGCAGGACTCCAGGAATCCGGGCTGTAGCAGGCTCACAGGACTCTGAAAGACACCGCGTGACATTTTCCCGAAGGGACAGACACAGGATCGAAGAAGGACACATGCCGGCCAGTCTAAGTGTTCCGGAGTAGTAGCAACTGGGCTAAGAGGACTCCGGTAAACCGGGCTGTAGCAGACAACCATGGCTCAGTGGAAGCACCAGACTACATTTCCCCATAAGAGAGGCTACCAAGGATAAACAACTAGGTTGCCGGATCCCACACATACCAAGCATTTCAATCATACACACAATATGCCCGATATGTGTAAATACAACATGGCATCGCAACAAAACTCTACAACTCAAGGTATTTATTCTATAGGCTCCGAGGAGCGAGATATTACAAACATGGGTCTCATGACCCAACATTCAAAGCATACCAGTCAAAGCACATGCGGAAGCTTAACATGTCCGAGTACAGACATCTACAAGTGAAAAAGGCTGAGAAGCCTGACTATCTACAAGACCCTGCCGAGGGCACAAGATCGTAGCTGAGGTATCAAGCTAAACGTCGAAGTCCACACGGAACTACTAGCGAGACTGAAGTCTCTCTGCAAAAACATAAATTAATCAAACGTGAGTACAAATGTACCCTACAAGACTTACATCAGAACTAACTACATATGCATCAGTATCAACAAAGGGGGTGGTGGAGTTTAACTGCAGCAAGCCAGCTTTGACTCAGTGGCTATCCTGAACTACGTCTGCAAGTAACTCTTTTGAGGTGGCGCACACGAGTCCACATATTCACCATATCAATACACCACTATGGATCCTCTCCCGTCTCCCTACGAGAAGGCCATCCATAGCACTCACGCTTATCTTGCGAGTTTTAGAGTATCCACTTCAAGTTATCTATGAACTGTACAGGCAACCCAGAGGTCCTTTACCGCGGATGCGGCTATTCGAATAGATGATGTTAACCCTGCACGGGTGTACTTCTTCACACACGCTTTCACTACTTGTCGCCGTTTACATGACATGTACTCGGCAACCTTCAAGCGGAAGCCCAGCGAGGGTATCGGCCACGACTTGACTAACCACACAAGTCTCTAGTCCAGGTTTATCGCCTATTCGGGTTCCATCCGCGAGGAGATCCGGCCGGGGTTTCGCTCACAGCCCCAAAATATGTGTGCAGGGTTCCCAAGACACCAAACAGGCGCCCGGTACACCGTGCCACGGTGTATCTAACGCATCATAGCCCACCCCTAGGGTCAGCGCTACGCACGGCCTCCAACACATATCCTACAAACACCAGAAAGTAGTTGCAACTCCTGGACAGAGATCAAGGCGATTAATAAGTCGAGAGGGTCCATTGGTTTCGGGCCCAACGCGTGGTAGTAGCTGTTCATGGATCACAAACACAGACCTCAGTTCCTGAGGACGGTTTCAATGAGACAACCCACCATGTACTCCTACATGGCCTCTCACCGCTACCTTTACCAAATCATGTTCACACACTTAGCTCTCAACAGTAGAACATGTTCACACACCTCCAATTCACCCCCGATGAATCAGACCTGACTCAACTCTAAGCAGTAGTAGGCATGACAACAAGCATGAATGAGTAGGCACATCAGGGCTCAAACAACTCCTACTCATGCTAGTGGGTTTCATCTATTTACTGTGGCAATGACAGGTCATGCAGAGGAAAGGGGTTCAACTACCGCAGCATGTAACAGTTGAGTCGATGTTGTCCTAATGCAGTAAAAGAGAGCTGGAGCGAGAGAGTGGGATTGTATCGGAATGAACAAGGGGGTTTTGCTTGCCTGGCACTTCTGAAGATAGTATAGTTCTTCATTGGTGTCATCGAACTCATCATCGAAACTACGTCCGCTGAGAGGGGACAAATACCAGCAAACTAGGAAGAACACAATCAATGCAACAATTATGATGCATGATAATGACATGGCAAAATGAGTGTGTTGGGCTAATGCAACTACAACCAGATGGGTTTGAGCCATTTTGAACCAAAGATTCAACCCCAAACTCATCCTATGAATTTAAATAGTGCTTTATCATGTTTTGATATAAACAGCAAGGTTAAGTTGCTTTAACATGCATGTAACCAGTACAGATGGATAGATTGGATTTTTTTGATCATTTTTCATATATAAATTATTTCAATCTGAGCTACGGTTGAATTTATATGAATTTTAGAAGTTTTGCTAAATTTCTGGAATTCCTGATTTAATTAAACCGAGAAAAGCTTTATTGCGTCAGCACTGCATCATGCCTGCGTCAGCAAGTCAACGGCGCTGACTAGAGTCAAATCTGACGTGTAGGGTCCACACGTCAGTGACATAGTGTTAAACAGGGGGGTTATTTCTAATCTAATTAAAAGATTAGGGCACCGGGGAACACTGTAAGTGTCACGGGGGGGTTAATTAGCGCGGGTTGACCGGTTTGACTGGCGGTTAGTCGCCGGTGAGGCCGAACGCGGCGGAGCACGTCGGGTTCGTCGCTCCGACGACCATTTGGGCGGCGGAGGCCACGGGCGAGGAGCCAGGGCTCGTCCGCGTCATCTGGAGCAAGCGGAAGAGGCGGGGGTGGCCTGAGCTCGTCGGGAACGAGCTCGGGGCGGCGGCCGGAGCACGGCCAGGTGCGCGCGGGGTGCTGCAGGGCACGGCGGGAGCTGCGGGCGGCGACTTTGGTCTTCTGGGAGGCTCCTAAGCGCGATGGCATGCGCGGGCGCGAGCTGCGGTGGCTCTGGCCACGACGGTGAGGATCCACGGTGGCGCGACCTCTCGGGTCGGTGGTTAGCACGGCTACGGCACGTGAGTGACAAAACGGAGAGGGGGAGACGGCGGCGGGGCTCACAGCGGATCCGGCGGAGGCGTCAGTGATCTCGGGGAGGTCCAACACGGGCAGAACGACAACGGCGACCTCGGGCGGCCGGAGGTGAAGACGACGGCGATGGCGGCTCCAGAGGGCGTCCGGAGATGCACGGCTTGACGGAGAATACGAGGACGACGGCGCGGAGCTCGTGGGCATGACGGAGGGGCGAGGACGTGGCGGTGGCCGCAGCAGCAGTAAGCGGCGGCGACGGCGTGTTCGGTGGTGCTGCGGGGAGGGAGCTAGAGGAGAGGGAGAGAGCTCCAGAGTGATGGGAGAGGCAGAGGGGTCGAGGTCGTTCCTGTGGCGCGAAGACAACGCGAGGGGGAAGCAGGAGGTGGAAGCAGGAGGTGGAGCTCGGGCGCGCGTCGACACGCCTCTGCCTACTGGCAGAGGTTGAAGATGGTGGGGCTTCTGGTGGGCTGGGCCAGTTGGCTGGGCTGCCAAGTGGGCTGCACAGGCGGTAGGTCCAGGTAAGTTACAGGTAAGCTCTCTTTTCCTTTTGTTTCAGTTTTCTATTTCTTTTATTCTGTTTTGAATTAGTAAAAATACTAATCCATTTTGTAAAATCCTTAAAATAATTGTGGGCAGTGTTTTGGATTATTTCTAGCAACCCAAAACTAGTTTTAGAATTATTAGAGCATTTAAAAATATTTATAGGATTTAAATGCTCCAATTCAAATACGATATGAGTTAATTCAAAGATCCAGAATGTCCTAGAAATATATTCATCATTTTTGGCAGAGGTTTTCACCTTTATCAAAAATCATGAACATTTTCAAAGGGCATCTTGGGTTCTTTGAAAAGGATTTTGGATTGAACCTAGTTGAGTTCCATTTGGTGCTAGGGTTTGAATGTCCCCATTTCAAATTTAACTGAAATTTAAACATGATGCAAACACTCTAATGCATGCATCGACTAGGGTTGTGACATATCTTGAGAATTTCATCGAAAAAAATGAAAGATGACAGATAAGGTGAGGAGGAGTGGAGCGTGGTGGTGACTGGTGGTGGTCGTACTAGGCGGAGGCATGGGGATGGACGGCGCCGGCAGGCGGCAGTGGCCACCATGCTAGATTGTTCCAGGGACTTCCTTTTTTAATTGCTCAACAATGAGGTTGTGGGTGTTGGGGAACGTAGCAATAATTCAAAATTTTCCTACGTGTCACCAAGACCAATCTAGGAGATGCTAGCAATGAGAGAGAGCGAGTGCATCTTCATACCCTTGAAGATTGCTAAGCGGAAGCGTTACAAGAACGCGGTTGATGGAGTCGTACTCGCGGCGATTCAAATCGCGGAAGATCCGATCAAGCGCCGAACGGACGGCGCCTCCGTGTTCAACACACGTACAGCCCAGGGACGTCTCCTCCTTCTTGATCCAGCAAGGGGATAGGAGAAGTTGAGGGAGAACTCCAGCAGCACGACGGCGTGGTGGCGATGGAGCTCGTGGTTCTCCGGCAGAGCTTCGCTAAGCACTACGGAGGAGGAGGAGTTGGACGAGGAGAGGGCTGCGCCTTGCCAGGGGTGCGGCTGCTCTCTCTCTCTCCCTCACTATATATAGGGGGAAGGGGGGTGGAGGAGGCGCCCTAGGGTTCCCTAGGGGAGGGGCGGCGGCCACAGGGGAAACCCTAGATGGGTCTAGGTGCCCCCACCCCTGGGAAACTTGCCCCCCAAGCCGGGAGGGGTGGCTGCCCTAGGGGAGGCGCCCCCACCTCTCCACGTTACATGAGAGGGGTTGGGAGGGGCGCACAGCCCCTTAGTGGGCTGGTGTGCCCCCTCCCCTTGGCCCATAAGGCCCCCCAACGCTTATCGGGGCCTCCGAAACACCTTTCGATCATGTTGGTCGTCACCCAGTACTCCCAGAACAATTCCGGACTCCAATACCCTTCATCCAATATATCGATCTTCACCTCCAGACCACTCCGGAGTTCCTCGTCACGTCCGGGATCTCATCCGGGACTTTGAACAACCTTCGGTAACCACATACTATTTCCCATAACAACTCTAGCGTCACCGAACCTTAAGTGTGTAGACCCTACGGGTTTGGGAACCATGCAGACATGACCGAGACACCTCTCCGGCCAATAACCAACAGCGGGATCTGGATACCCATGTTGGCTCCCACATGTTCCACGATGATCTCATCAGATGAACCACGATGTCGGGGATTCAATCAATCCCGTATACAATTCCCTTTGTCCATCGGTATGTTACTTCCCCGAGATTCGATCGTTGGTATCCCAATACCTCGTTCAATCTCGTTACCGGCAAGTCTCTTTACTCGTTCCATAACGCATGATCTCGTGGCTAACTCCTTAGTCACATTGAGCTCATTATGATGATGCATTACCGAGTGGGCCCTGAGATACCTCTCCGTCATACGGAGTGACAAATCCCAGTCTCGATTCGTGCCAACCCAGCAGACACTTTCGGAGATACCTGTAATGCACCTTTATAGCCACCTAGTTACGTTGTGACGTTTGGTACATCCAAAGCATTCCTATGGTATCCAGGAGTTGCACAATCTCATGGTCTAAGGAAATGATACTTGACATTAGAAAAGCTCTTAGCAAACGAACTACACGATCTTGTGCTATGCTTAGGATTGGGTCTTGTCTGTCACATCATTCTCCTAATGATGTGATCCCGTTATTAATGTCATCCAATGTCCATGGTCAGAAAACCATAACCATCTATTGATCAACTAGCTAGTCAACTCGAGGCTTACTAGGGACATGTTGTGGTCTATGTATTCACACATGTATTACAGTTTCCAGTTAATATAATTATAGCATGAACAATAGACAATTATCATGAACAAGGAAATACAATAATAACCATTTTATTATTGCCTCTAGGGCATATTTTCAACAGTCTCCCACTTGCACTAGAGTCAATAATCTAGTTCACATCACAATGTGATTGTAATGAATCCAACACCCATGGGGTTTGTTCATATCTCGCTTGTGAGAGAGGTTATTAGTCAACGGGTCTGAACCTTTCAGATCCGTGTGTGCTTTACAAATCTCTATGTCATCTTGTAGATGCAGCTACCACGTGCTACTTGGAGCTATTCCAAATAACTGCTCTACTATACGAATCCGGTTTACTACTCAGAGTCATCCGGATTAGTGTCAAAGTTTGCATCGACGTAACCCTTTACGACGAACTCCTTTTCCACCTCCATAATCGAGAAAATTCCTTAGTCCACTAGATGCTAAGGATAAGTTCGACCGCTGTCATGTGATCCCTTCCTGGATCACTATTGTACCCCTTGACTAACTCATGGCAAGGCACACTTCAGGTGCGGTACACAGCATAGCATACTGTAGAGCCTACGTCTAAAGCATAGGGGACAACCTTCGTCCTTTCTATCTCTTCTGCCGTGGTCAGGTCTTGAGTCTTTCTCAATACTCACACCTTGTAATGCAGCCAAGAACTCCTTCTTTGCTGATCTATTCTGAACTCCTTCAAAATCTTGTCACGGTATGTATTCATTTGAATGTACTATTAAGCGTATTTGATATATCCTTATAAATCTTGATGCTTAATGTTCAAGTAGCTTAATCCAGGTTTTCCATTGAAAAACACTTTTCAAATAACCCTGTATGCTTTCCAGAAATTCTACATCATTTCTGATCAACAATATGTTAACAACATATACTCATCAAAAATTCTATAGTGCTCCCACTCACTTCTTTGGAAATACAAGTTTCTCATAAACTTTGTATAAACCCAAAATCTTTGATCATCTCATCAAAGCGTACATTCCAACTCCGAGATGCTTACTCCAGTCCTTAGAAGGATTGCTGGAGCTTTGCATACTTGTTAGCATCTTTCAGGATTGACAAAACCTTCTGGTTGTATCACATACAACCTTTCCTCAAGAAAATCGTCGAGGAAACAATGTTTTTTTTGACATCCTATCTGCAAGATTTCATAAATAATGCAGTAACTGCTAATACAATTCCAACAGACTCTTAGCATCACTACGAGTGAGAAAGTCTCATCGTAGTCAACTCCTTAAACTTGTCGGAAAACATCTTAACGACAAGTCGAGCTTTCTTAATGGTGACACTTACCATCATTGTCCGTCTTTCTTTTAAAATCCATCTGCACCCAACAGCCTTACGACCATCAAGTAGTTCTTCCAAAGTCTATACTTTGTTTTTATACATGGATCCTCTCTCGGATTTTATGGCCTCGAGCCATTCGTCGGAAACTGGGCCCACCATCATTTCTCCATAGCTCGTAGGTTCATTGTTGTCTAGCAACATGACTTCCACTAGTGACTTGATTATGTACCACTCTGAAGTAGTACGGATCCTTGTCGACCTACGAGGTTTGGTAGTGACTTGATCCGAAGTTTCATGATCACTATCATAAGCTTCCACTTCAATTGGTGTAGGTGCCACAGGAACAACTTCCTATGCCCTGCTACACACTTGTTGAAGTCATGGTTCAATAACCTCATCAAGTCTCCACCATCCTCCCACTCAATTCTTTCAAGAGAAACTTTTCCTCGAGAAAGGACCCGTTTCTAGAAACAATCACTTTTGCTTCCAGATCTGAAATAGGAGGTATACCCAACTGTTTTGGGTATTCTATGAAGATGCATTTATCCGCTTTGGGTTTGAGCTTATCAACCTGAAACTTTTTCACATAAGCGTCGCAGCCCTAAACTTTTAAGAAACGACAGCTTAGGTTTCTCTAAACCACAGTTCATACGGTGTCATCTCAACGGAATTGCGTGGTGCCCTATTTAAAGTGAATGCGGTTGTCTCTAATGCCTAGCCCATAAATGATAGTGGTAATTTGATAAGAGACATCATGGTATGCACCATATCCAATGTGGTGCAGTTATGATGTTTGGACACACCATCACACTATGGTGTTCCAGGCGGTATTAGTTGTGAAACAATTTCCACGATGTCTTAATTGTGTGCCAAACTCGTAACTCAGATATTCATCTCTATGATCATATCACAGACATTTTATCCTCTTGTCACGACGATCTTCAACTTCACTCTGAAATTACTTGAACCTTTCAATAATTCAGACTTGTGTTTCATCAAGTAAATATACTCAGAATCTACTCAAATCATCTGTGAAGTAAGAGCATAATGATATCCACTGCATGCCTCACCACCCATTGGATTGCACACATCAAATGTATTACTTCCAACAAGTTGCTCTCTTGATTCATCTCACTGAAAACGAGGCCTTTCAGTCATCTTGCCCATGTGGTATGATTTGCATGTCTCAAGTGATTCAAAATCAAGTGAGTCCAAACGATCCATCTGTATGTACTTTCTTCATGCATATATACCAATAGACATGGTTCGCATGTCTCAATCTTTTCAAAAACGAGTGAGTCCAAAGATCCATCAACATGGAGCTTCTTCATGTGTTTTATACCAATATAACTCAAGTGGCAGTGCCACAAGTATGTGGTACTATCATTACTATCTTATATCTTTTGGCATGAACATGTGTATCACTACGATCGAGATTCAATAAACCATTCATTTTAGGTGCAAGACCATTGAAGGTATTATTCAAATAAATAGAGTAACCATTATTCTCCTTAAATGAATTACCGTATTGCGATAAACATAATCCAATCATGTCTATGCTCAACGCAAACACCAAATAACAATTATTTAGGTTTAACACCAATCTCGATGGTAGAGGGAGCATGCGATGCTTGATCACATCAACCTTGGAAACACTTCCAACACATATCGTCATCTCGCCTTTAGCTAGTCTCCGTTTATTCCGTAGCCTTTTATTTCGAGTTACCAATACTTAGCAACCGAAGCGGTATCTAATACCCTGGTGCTACTAGGAGTACTAGTAAAGTACACATTAATATAATGTATATCCAATATACTTCTGTCGACCTTGCCTGCCTTCTCATCTACCAAGTATCTAGGGTAGTTCTGCTTTAGTGACCGTTCCCCTCATTACAGAAGCACTTAGTCTCGGGTTTGGGTTCAACCTTGGGTTTCTTCACTAGAGCAGCAACTGATTTGCCGTTTCATGAAGTATCCCTTCTTTTCCTTGCCCTTCTTGAAACTAGTGGTTTTACTAACAATCAACAATTGATGCTCCTACTTGATTTCTACTTTCGCGGTGTCAAACATCGTGAGTTGCTCAAGGATCATCATGTCTATCCCTGATATGTTATAGTTCATCACGAAGCTCTAATAGCTTGGTGGCCGTGACTATGGAGAACCATCATTATCTCATCTGGAAGATTAACTCCCACTCGATTCAAGCGATTGTAGTACTCAGACAATCTGAGCACATGCTCAACGATTGAGCTTTTCTCCCTTAGTTTGCAGGCTTAAGAAACTTGTCAGAGGTCTCATACCTCTTGACGTGGGCACTAGTCTGAAATCCCAATTTCAGTCTTTGGAACATCTCATATGTTCTGCGATGTTTCAAAAATGTCTTTGGTGCCACAATTCTAAACCGTCAGCATTACGCACTGAACTATCACGTAGTCATCAAAACGTGTATGTCAGATGTTTCACAACATCTACAGACGACGCTCGAGGTTCAGCACACCGAGCGGTGCATTAAGGACATAAGCCTTCTGCGCAGCAATGAGGATAATCCTCAGTTTACGGACCCGGTCCGCATAATTTCTACTATCAACTTTCAACTAAATTTTCTCTAGGAACATATCTTAAACAGTAGAACCAAAGCGTAAGCTATGACATAATTTGCAAAGACCTTTTGACTCTGTTCATGATAATTAAGTTCATCTGATTATTTAATAAACTCCCACTTAGATAGACATCTCTCTAGTCATCTAAGTGATACATGATCCGAATCGACTATACCGTGTCCGATCATCACGTGAGACGGACTAGTCATCAACAGTGAACATCTCCATGTTGATCGTATCTACTATACGACTCATGTTCGACCTTTCGGTCTCTTGTGTTCCGAGGCCATGTCTGTACATGCTAGGCTCGTCAAGTCAACCTAAGTGTTTCGCATGTGTAAATCTGGCTTACACCTGTTGTATGCGAACGTTAGAATCTATCACACCCGATCATCACATGGTGCTTCGAAACAACGAACCTTCGCAACGGTGCACAGTTAGGGGGAACACATCTCTTGAAATTTTAGTGAGGGATCATCTTATTTATGCTACCGTCATTCTAAGTAAATAAGATGTAAACATGACAAACATCACATGCAAATCATAAAGTGACATGATATGGCCAATATCATCTTGCGCCTTTTGATCTCCATCTTCGAGGCACGGCATGATCACCTTCGTCACCGGCATGACACCATGATCTCCATCATCGTGTCTTCATGAAGTTGTCTCACCAACTATTACTTCTACTACTATATATGGCTAACGGTTAGCAATAAAGTAAAGTAATTACATGGCATTTTTCATTGACACGCAGGAATTAAGACAACTCCTATGGCTCCTGCCGGTTGTCATACTCATCAACATGCAAGTCGTGATTCCTATTACAAGAACATGATCAATCTCATACATCACATATATATAATTCATCACATCCTTTTGGCCATATCACATCACATAGCATACCCTGCAAAAACAAGTTAGACGTCCTCTAATTGTTGTTGCATGTTTTACGTGGCTGCTATGGGTTTCTATCAAGAACGTTTCTTACCTACGCAAAAGCCACAACGGTGATATGCCAATTGCTATTTATCCTTCATAAGGACCCTCTTCATCGAATCCGATCCGACTACAGCGGGAGAGACAGACACCCGCTAGCCACCTTATGCATCAAGTGCATGTCTGTCGGTGGAACCTATCTCACGTAAGAGTACGTGTAAGGTCGGTCCGGGCCGCTTCATCCCACAATGCCGCTGAATCAAGATAAGACTAGTAACGGTAAGAAAATTGAACAAATCATCGCCCACAACTACTTTGTGTTCTACTCGTGCATAGAATCTACGCATAGACCTAGCTCTGATACCACTGTTGGGGAACGTAGCAATAATTCAAAAAAATTCTACGTGTCACCAAGATCAATCTAGGAGATGCTAGCAACTAGAGAGAGGGAGTGCATCTTCATACCCTTGAAGATCGTTAAGCGGAAGCATTGCAAGAACGCGGTTGATGGAGTCGTACTCGCGGCGATTCAAATCGCGGAAGATCCGATCAAGCGCCGAACGGACGGCGCCTCCGCGTTCAACATACGTACAGCCCGGGGACGTCTCCTCCTTCTTGATCCAGCAAGGGGAGATGAGAAGTTGAGGGAGAACTCCAGCAGCACGACGGCGTGGTGGCGATGGAGCTCGTGGTTCTCCGGCAGAGCTTCGCTAAGCACTACGGAGGAGGAGGAGAGGGTTGCGCCTTGCCAGGGGTGCGGCTGCCCTCTCTCTCCCTCATTATATATAGGGGGAAGGGGTGGAGGAGGCGCCCTAGGGTTCCCTAGGGGAGGGGCGGCGGCCACAGGGGAAACCCTAGATGGGTTTGGGCGCCCCCACCCCTGGGAAACTTGCCCCCCAAGCCGGGAGGGGTGGCTGCCCTAGGGGAGGCGCCCCCACTGTTGGGGATCGTAGCAGAATTTTAAAATTTTCCTACACTCACCAAGATCCATCTATCGAGTATACTGGCAATGAGGGGAAAGGAGTGCATCTACATACCCTTGTAGATCGCGAGCGGAAGCGTTCCAATGAACGAGGTTGACGGAGTTGTACTCGCCGTGATTCAAATCACCGATGACCGAGTGTCGAACGGACGGCACCTCCGCGTTCAACACACGTATGGTGCAGCGACGTCTCCTCCTTCTTGATCCAGCAAGGGGTAAGGAGAGGTTGATGGAGATCCAGCAGCACGACGGCGTGGTGGTGGATGTAGCGGGATGTCGGCAGGGCTTCGCCGAGCTTCTGCGAGAGAGAGGTGTTGCAGGGGAGGAGGGAGGCACCCAAGGCTGTTGTATATTGCTGCCCTCCCTCCCCCCCTTTATATAGGCCCCCTGGGAGGGGGGCGCCGGCCAAGATCCCATCAAGGGAGGGGGCGGCGGCCAAGGGGGAGACTTGCCCCCCAAGGCAAGTGGGGCGCCCCCCACCCTAGGGTTTCCAACCCTAGGCGCAGGGGGGAGGCCCATGGGGGGCGCCCCAGCCCACTAGGGGCTGGTTCCCTTCCCACTTCAGCCCATGGGGCCCTCCGGGATAGGTGGCCCCACCCGGTGGACCCCCGGGACCCTTCCGGTGGTCCCGGCACAATACCGGTGACCCCTGAAACTTTCCCGGTGGCCGAAACTTGACTTCCTATATATAATTCTTCACCTCCGGACCATTCCGGAACTCCTCGTGACGTCTGGGATCTCATCCGGGACTCCGAACAACTTTCGGGTTTCCGCATACTCATATCTCTACAACCCTAGCGTCACCGAACCTTAAGTGTGTAGACCCTACGGGTTCGGGAGACATGCAGACATGACCGAGACGCCTCTCCGGTCAATAACCAACAGCGGGATCTGGATACCCATGTTGGCTCCCACATGTTCCACAATGATCTCATCGGATGAACCACGATGTCGAGGATTCAATCAATCCTGTATACAATTCCCTTTGTCAATCGGTATGTTACTTGCCCGAGATTCGATCTTCGGTATCCCAATACCTTGTTCAATCTCGTTACCGGCAAGTCTCTTTACTTGTACCGCAATGCATGATCCCGTGACTAACGCCTTAGTCACATTGAGCTCATTATGATGATGCATTACCGAGTGGGCCCAAAGATACCTCTCCGTCATACGGAGTGACAAATCCCAGTCTCGATCCGTGCCAACCCAACAGACACTTTCGGAGATACCCGTAGTGCACCTTTATAGTCACCCAGTTACGTTGTGACGTTTGGCACACCCAAAGCACTCCTACGGTATCCGGGAGTTGCACGATCTCATGGTCTAAGGAAAAGATACTTGACATTGGAAAATCTCTAGCAAATGAAACTACACGATCTTTTATGCTATGCTTAGGATTGGGTCTTGTCCATCACATCATTCTCCTAATGATGTGATCACGTTATCAATGACATCAAATCTCCATAGTCAGGAAACCATGACTATCTGTTGATCAACGAGCTAGTCAACTAGAGGCTTACTAGGGACACGTTGTGGTCTATGTATTCACACATGTATTACGATTTCCGGATAACACAATTATAGCATGAACAATAGACAATTACCATGAACAAAGAAATATAATAATAACCATTTTATTATTGCCTCTAGGGCATATTTCCAACAGTGGGAGATAAGGATGAATGAGGCAAGGCCTTCTCTGTAAGAGCATAATTGATTTGGTGCCAAAAATAGGCATGCAATGTTTGGCATTGTGCCAAATATTCGCTACTACTTGGTTGGTTACCGAGTTGTCTTGCCTATGTCACATAAAGTTTCCAATATTTGGCAAGTCTTGGTATTGCCAATATTTGGCTAGCCAAATATTGGCAGCAAACCAATCATGCTCTAAATGTGGAGAGAGCTGCGGGTATACTTTGTAAAATTGTCATAGTTTGCTTTCTATCCGTCAGATATAGATCGGACGGTCCATATTACAAGATGGCAGGCACACCATCATCACCAACTTGGTTTTTTATAAGAGTAGAGATGATAAGTTTGCTAACTACTAAAGTAAAGTGGAATTTGTCCATGTTATACAAGTAAATTAATGTGATTGCTTATCATACGGTTAAGGTTGGACGAAGGGTGGTAGGAACAAATGCTCCGCCTAGAGCATGTGTGTGTGTGTGGTGGGTGCGTGCGTGTGCGTGTGTGTGTGTGTGACGCGGGGTCCTCGGTGGTAGATGTAATTTAGGCGTGCGTGGCTTCATGATAGAGAGGTGATGTGTATGGCAGAGGCCACCAACGAGGGGGTGCGAGAGAGAAAAGGCCCGTAGAGAGGGAAGAGAAGGCGTGTGCGCGTGAGAGGAGTCAACATCGAGAGAACGTGTTTGTTCAAGAGACACCGAGGAAGACTACTATATATCGATTGTGCATGTAGGCGGGAATTAAACGAAGGGATGGTCTTATTGGTTTCGGGGATATAGGGGAAGAGTGAGAGAGGGGGGGTAGCTAGAAGGAGATTGTTAAGTGTGAGTGTGTGTTTTACCCATCCAGGCGGAAGTTATGTGCACACAAGAAGAGAACGATTCGATGTGGCGTTAGGGTTGAGGGTAATTAACTACGTATGGAGACATAGGAGACCTTGAACATGCATGTGCGAGAGGTATACATGTATACGTGGGATGTGTGTGTGCGCGCGCGCATGATCGAGATAAAAGAAAGAATACATAAGTCATAAGACCAACGACATGGGAGAGACAGATTGGTATGACAATATGCATGCATGTGCGAGTGCAGGGAGGAAGGCCTGATAATTGAGCATGTGTTTTTGTCTTTAAGAGATAGTGGCGTGGGCTGGAGCATGCATCTGTGGCGAGCAGAGGGAGCGAGACACAACGATTGTGCAAAAGAGATCAACCTATAAATGCATGTATGGAGAGACATATATAGTGTGAGTGATAGGAAGCAAGAGTGCGTGCGGGAAAGAAATGTTGACGGAGAAACTACAGATAGATACAGAGATTGAGATGCTAGCTAGAGGGACATCGGCTAGTTTGAGTGTTGGAGATGACCGCCGGGTGGTTCAGAGGGTGAAGTTATGTGTGCGTGAGAGAAAGATAAAAAGAGGGCACTTGACTGCATGTAGAGAGAAACATATATAGTGTGCGTGATAGGAAGCAAGAGTGAGGGCGAGAAACAAGGTTGATGGAGAAACAGATAAATAGAAAGATAAAGATGCTAGCTAGTGTGCGTTAGAGATAGGAGTCGAGTGGATCAGAAGGCTGAGTTATGTGTGTGGGTGTGAGAGAGATAGAGAGAGGGTGCATGTGAGTCACATACAAACAAATATCAGAGAGAAATGAGATCTCGAGAGACGGAGTTTTGTGTCTGCGAGAGAGAAAGATATTTCACAATGAGAGTGATAGCTAGAGAGACATATGAGGGAACACAAGATATCTCTAGGGAGAGAGAGTGTGTGTGAGCGACATATAAGAGAATGGTGGAGAGATATGAGACCCTGGGAGACAGAGTTTGTGTTTGCTAAGGAGCAAAAGACATCTCTGTGTGAGAGGGGGTGTGTGAGTGGCACATATGGGAATAGTAGAGAGAAATGAGACCCCGGGAGACGAAGTTTGTGTTTGTGTGAGAGAAAGAGATTTCACATGGAGAATCATAGTTAGAGACACATAGCAGGGAGCGAGATATACTTAGAGAGAGATAGAGTGATGAAGGTCAAGGGAGAGAGTACTGTCAGTGTGTTACGAAGATAAAAGATCATTGTCGACATACAGGTAGCACGAGAGATACCCGAGAGACGATGAACGCGTATAGGTCTAGAGAGATACTCCTATATAAGCATGAGTGATAGCTATATGAGACAAATATCTGGATTAAAGGGGATTCAAATATTTAAACTGGAGATCACGACATCGATAATATCATAACGCAAATTGGTGTATCAAACATGCATATTCATTTGAATTTGGGGACATGTGTAATGTTATATAGTTTATCAATATTAGTAATCCATAGATTCTTTAATTAGAGACAATGCATGGTTTATATACAATTAATGTCTAAACGGGATTACACTATATGTTGCGTGTGTGAAACAGATTATACATGTTTGAGAAGTAAAAAAACCCGCATGAAATACACATTAATTGGAGACGGCTAGCGAAGAATTTATACATTGGATTTCAACGTGGTTTAAAATATTTGAAAATCCAAATTAAGATGGGTACAGCCTTATGAATCTGAGATCATGCCATTTGTAAACCATATTTATGTATAAAGGGTGTTGTGCTTTTGAAAGTATATATAAAAATGATGTATATAGAATTTTATTCCAATCGAAAATGGATCCTGCCCGAACAAAAATAGAATGCAAACTGGATTCAAATTGAGTTGGGATGGTAAACGTGCACTCTTGCTCTGCAAAAATTTGAACGAACCGGGGAAAGTCACAGTAACCGCCCGAAACCAAAATCTGCGAGTTGGAAATTACTGCCTATCCTTGACACGCAAAGCCTATCGGACATTTCACTCAAACATGACATAACCGCCTCTCGCCCGGATTCATACACGGTGGGCGCCAAAACACAGTGTCTCGTCGGCCGAAATTGACTCCCTCCATGATTCATACACGGTGGGCACCAAAAACAAACTCTCGTTGGCAAATATTCGGTGTATGCGAGATTACCGTCCTATCCCCAACTGTGATGTAGGAAATTTTGAACGGGGGCTAAGTTTGTAAATTTCCTCCCATTTGAGACAAGCGCGCCCTAAAGACATCGTTCCCCCTTCCTCTCTCCCTCCATTTCCCCATTCATACTCCGTGGGCGCCAAAACACCCTCTCCACCCCACCCTCCTCCGTCCGCCACCCCATCCACCGCCGTCCTCCTCCACCATGCCGGAGCTGATACCTCGACGCCGTCGTCCATTACAAGAGATCGACCTCTCTCATCCACGGCTTTGGATCGGGATCCTTGCATCCCGTCCTCTCGCTTCATCCCCATCGTCGTCCACCTTGTCGGCCCCGCTCCTACGACTGTCTCGTCCACCGCGCCCCGCCGCCACTGTCTACCCTCCTAGATCTGCTTCCACGCCGCTGACAGCCATCGCCACCACAGCACCATGAAATTCTCAGCAGATGCATACACGGCGCCGCACCAGAGGCGGTACCCTTTCGTATCTGCTCAACTTATTTATCGCAGCAAGAAAATACACTGCTTTACTGTGATTTCTTGTCCATCACTTACTTGTTAGTTGAAAGCAAACATTGGTTGCGAAGTTGCCTTTGTCCAGTTTGCACCTTCAGATCCTCCATGGCACGCTCAACACTATACTCGCAATGCTTATGGTTTTCCCCTTTTATATTCCACACTAGTTAAATGACAGTAGACTAAATTTCAAAATTGGTTCAGTCGATTTTTGAGAGCTCGCCGGAGTTCGCCGGTGCGAAGGAAGGGGCTCGGGTGGGGACAGTGGTTGTGGGGGGCGGTGTTGGGGCCTCGCCGAATGAAGAAAACTCGATGCGGGTGGGGGCGGGGTGGGGGTGGCGGAGGAACACCGGCGATGGGGGGTGGTTCAGGGGAGGGCGGGGGGGGGGTCGTCGGGAACGGTGGTTCGGCCGGCAGCCCGTGCGGTGTTCTGTATGGGAAGAATCAGAGACAAGGAAGAAGAAGGGTTAGGAGACGTAGGATCTTCATCCAACCGCCTGAAATGGTCGACTAACCCATATGACAAAAGTCACGGGACATGCATGGAGACATGCCTTTATATTTAGTACCATCATCGTAGCTGCTTAGCACTGCTCCTGAATCCATCAAGCTAAACAACGTGCCACTCATAATTCCAAACTTGTTGCTCAAATACGAATCTGATATGATGTTGATATTACTAAAATAGATAACGTTTAATTGGTCAGCTAATGTTCCTACTTTACTTTCGAAAAGCACATGCACCACATATGGAGAGATCGCATGGAGTTGCATTCTTAATGCTCTCTAGTTCATCATGTGTGGGCAATGCGCAACGAACATTTTATTATCCAAAATCTGCTTTCTCTTCTTTAGCATCTTCCTCTTCCGTTCTTATTTAATAAGTACTCTCTCCGTTCCTACATACAAGTCTTTGTATAGATTCCACCATGGACTACATATGGAGCAAAATGAGTGAATCTACACTCTAAAATGTATCTATACATCTGTATGTGATCCATAGTGGAAATCTATACAAAGACTTATATTTTGGAAGGGAGGGAGTATGGTAGTAGTACAATATGTTCCTTGTAGTGAAGATGAGCAGGGACATTTGCAGTGTAGAGGTCTATACAGTCGGTTGTGATGGACACTTTGAACTCTTCGGGCCTCTTTGATTCGTAGGATTTTGTAAACATAGGAATAGGAATTGTAGTGGCCTGCCCACTTGGATCCTATAAGATTAGCAAGGAAATGCGGGGAGCTGTGTCTTGAGAGTTAGACTGATATTAACAGTACCGCACCTTCAGTTGAAGAGAGCTGGTATCCGAAGCCTTTTTAGCCGTACCGGCAATACTAGCACATATATTCCAGCAAGTTCCACTTTGCTGATTTTACTCCTGATGCTTACGGTTTTCCCGTTATATCTACACTATGATCTGTGTAGCTGCTTTGTGTCGCACTAGCAGCAGTCCACTCTTGAAGCTAAACAACACACCAATCATAAGTCCAAAGCTTACTTCTTCAAATACGAATTGTGATATGATACTGACATTAGTTAACAGACACACATTTAATTGGTCAGGTAATGCTCCCACTTGATTTTCCAAATGCATGTGGCCACATATAGAGAGACATCATGGAATTGCATTTCTTTGGGCGCTCTGATTCATCATGGGTGGGCAACCAACATTGTATAGAAAGAAGGGGAATCTCAATAATATGCTTCCTCTTCTGTTCTTTAACATGTTCCTCTTCTGTTCTTCTTTAGTAAGCACAGTATGTTCCTTGTCAGGAAGGGGAGCAGGGACATCTGCAGTCGACACCTCTATTGGGCCGGTTCTGCTAAATGATTTCGCACTTCGAGTTGGTCTGCCATAATACCCCGGAAATGGTGGGAGCCACGTGGTCTTTGATAGACTAAGCTGATAGTAACAGCTGTGCGCCTTCAGATGAATAGAGCTGGCCTGTAGGTGATCGATAGGCTGCATATTAGTAGCGGCAAAACCCTATGTTTTCCAGCCAGTTCCGCTTTCCCGATTTATTTATGGTGGTTATGGTGTACCCCTATTATCTACACTATGATCTGCCTACTGGCTCCCCTATTATCTACACTATGATCTGCCTACTGGCTCTGCGCTCTCGTTATCATGGTTTGGCAATAAACTTTCTATACGGTATATTATGAACCTATCATCTGCCAACTATCCTTACATCGGGGGCCCCCAACAGGGAGCTTATTTTTTGTAGTTGTGCTAGATTATATTAATCTACTCACCATATTACAGCACATATGGGCTCTCTCATCAGAATACAGTGATAGCACATAAGGGTTTACAAGGAGCCTCTATTATATTACAATATCCTCTGCATTACAAAGATAATCTCACTACTATTTGTGTTTTCATGCTTTACAGATATTGTATGTAATCACAATGAATATAAGAATGCGCACATCAGAAGAATATTCAGAACAGTTCAATGGGTAACAAACTTGGCATCAAGGGGTTGAGGTCCATTGTGGATGCAATGAAACCCACATGCTCCCGACCTATAGATCCGTATTCAGAATATGATCCTAATGACTATTCTGAGCTCAAGGAGTCAAAGGCAGATGGCCTATCCTGTTCACCCAACAAGGTGCATGTTCTAATTTGGCAAGGTTTTATTGGTTGCACATATCTTGCATAAGGTGTCTTGCATTTCTTTTGCTTCGTTGCACCGCCATCTGCTTAGTTTACTCATGATATATGTGAAGATGCCATGCCCATCCATTATCAACACCTATTCCATTTGTCGTCATACCATGTTTTTCCATTCAAATGTTGTTCTTGTGTTTCAGACATCCAAAAGGAAGAGGGTGATTGCAGAACCTGAAGGAGTACAAGCAAAGTCCTTGAAAAAGGTGGTGCTACCGGAGAAATCACATAGCACCCGACGTATATTGGCGATAGAACCAGCGCCGCAAAACCTAGGATATCGCAACTATGCTGGTCGCTGCTTTGCTCTTGTGAGTACCTATTGTCCTATCGCTGTCCTTACATTCATACCTGGTGGATTATGTGACATCATTGTGCATTATAGCTTGCTTATCCACTGTTCGCTCCAAATTATCAGATCTATATTAATGCTTAAATTAATGTAGAATAAACCCAATGCCTATGAAGAAATTTAGTTCTGCATTGTTCTTGTAAGTATCTGTTGTCCTTCATCACTGTACTTATATTTGTCAGCTAGTTCTTCATGTACACTTTGCAGCTTATTTTCCCTTGTCCTCCATTTTTCTACACATCAGATCTACATTTACTCTTGCCAAAATATTGAATAAAACCAATGTTACTGAAGAAGTTTAGCTCCGCATTGCTCTTGTCAGTGCCTTCTGCCTGTATGCTGTATTTACATTTGTACTCTGCATCTTAAGTTAAATAATCGCCATTTGTTCCTATATTTTCACATCTATATTTACTCTTAACAAAATGTAGAATAAAGGCAATACTCTTGAAGAAGAGTGTGCGGTAAACTTCTTGAATTGCCCCCCCCATCAATATGGACAAGGCCTTTATAGAGCCTGTCTTCACTACTAATGTAAGTTTGTCCTCCTCGAGCCTTCAAACTTTGTTGTTTATATTTGGATAGCTATGAGTGCAAATGCTGTTTATTTTTGTCGTCTGCATCAAATTGCTTGTTCAAAGTTTATAAAGTAGAAGTACATAAACATAAGTTTGTCCTTCTCAATTTCAGTCTTTAGTTGTACAATCTAGTTCCTTATTCGTACCATGTAAATTAAACTAAACATAGCAAGTTATCTTCTTTAGCACTATGTGTATGCTTGTGTTCTTGATCTGTAATCCAGTGGTGTGGTGAGACTACCAACAACAGCACAATGTCATATCCTGCTATGTCTCAACTATGAACAATGCCATATTATATTAATGTTATTTAAATCGTGTCTCTTTATTTACCAATCTGAAATGGTATAAATTGACAGTACACTCACCATTCATGCTTATACGTTGTTTAGAACTACATCTATGCTTGTGTTCTTGATCTGTAATCCAGTGGTCTGGTGAAGCTGGCCGCTCCTGCACAATGCCATTTCCTGCCGTCTTAACTATGAACAATGCCTATTATGTTAATGCTATTTTAAACCGTGTCTCTTTATTTCTGACAAAGAAATGAGATGAATTGACAGCGCTGATGCTTATACGTGCAAAACCTGTTATCTACCTACTTGTTTCTCTTTCAGGGTGACAACACTGCTGCTAGGAAGAACTGCCACAATGATAGTGAGACGAACCCATTGTTTGTCCCTCTAACACATATTCCAGAGGAGAAGGCAACACATATTGAGGGTAGGGATACAACCACGAAGTCACATCTTGATGTAGTGTCAAACTTACTCAGTGACACAAGCTCGATGAAGTCGCCGCCTGAATCTGTTCGACTTCTTCAGTCTGAAATTCAAGCAGAAATACATGCTTCCGCTCAAATACGACTGGAACTCCAATCTCTATGCAAGATTAACCGTAAGTACAGGACGTTTATTGATGCTATGCAGCTTAAGTTGGTGGATATGAGCGCCAAAGAAGCGCAGTCTCATCAGGTTGCTAAGCTGCTTGCGCTGCAGCTCCTGGGCCGGGCTAACCTTTCTTGAACTGTGTTGAAGTGCTGTCGGTTCTGTCTATTATTTTGTCCGCCTGTTAACTTCCACTGGTGGCGACCTGCCCAGTTTATGTAATCTGCTGTCTGGTTGCCCTTTATTATCACTGGCGGCGAACTTTGATGCCGAGGGGATGTAATATGCTGTAATTTCTTTGTTGTATAGTCTAGGTTTATTCTTGGTCGGTATGCTGTAATTTAGGCCGGAAGGTTCGGTGGATCTCAGTGTTGTCGGTCTTTAGGCCGGCCCGTTACTCATATGGGCCAAAACGTGGGCCTATAATCATCTTGGGCCATTAGCAGGTCTAAACCTATAGTTGTTTCCTGCCTTTAACTGGCCGAGTAAAGTTCTGGACAACTGGGCCAGAGAATACCATGGGCTTTTAACAGGCTAAAACCTAGATTGGGCTAGCGTTGAGCCAAAAACTTCATGGGCAAATACAGGCCGAAACTGCCTAAGGCCCATGTTTGGCCCAAATAGGATGAGCAGTTAACAGGCCAAAATATATCTCGGGCATGTTTGGCCCAATAAAATTATGGGCTTTAAGCAGGCCGGTATCTACGTGGGCTATAGGCCTAAAAGTGTCACGGGCCATTTATCAGATGGGTTGTAAGCAGGCCAGATTCAACGCAGGGTGTAATTAGGCCCAACTATTACACGGGCCATTAACATGCCGATAGGTCAGTTGGGCTGAAATTTATCCACGAAGACTACGGGCCGTTAAGAGGCCTAAAGTTACTTCGGACAAGAAATAGCCCAGTTTCTGCATGGGTCGTTAAATGGCCTAAAGTTAAACCGGGCCGACAACATCCCAGATGCACCACGGGCCGCTAACAGGCCGAAACTATTATCGGGCTGAACTGGTAAACGGGCATTTAACAAGCTGAAATATAAACCTGTCTTAGAATGGGCCCAAAAGAACAGTGGCCTGTTAACGGGGCTGATCTGATATGGGCTGTAATTGGCCCAAAACACGGTAGGCTGTGAACGGGCATGATCTGGTATGGGCCTCAATTTGACCCAAAGCATGGCAGGCTGTTAATGGGCTAGCCCACTAGTGTCTGAAAAAAGATGATGGGCCTTTAGCTGGGCTGGCCTTTTCACCGGAATGGGCCTCTGTTGGGCCGTGCCACGTGTCGACGCATCATAAGCGCCTCCTGTCTAATGATTGGATGACATCTGTCCCAACGGTGAGCCAACACGTGTTTCCTCCGGCCAATGAGAATTTTACACGTGGAAAATCCCCATTGGTCCGGGCTGTTAACGGGTTATCGGATCCAAAACCGGACACGATAGCTTAACGGTGACCCATTACGGTCGATGCCATGTGTCGGTCACCCTTGACGAAAGCACTTCTATGACGCGCGATTTATCGTCATGGAAGTGGACACTTCCGTGATGATAATTTTGGTAATGTCATGGAACACTTCTACGATAGCACAGGTATGACTATCTTCATTCTGTCATAAAATTGTCATGGATGTACATGCATGACAGAAAATGTGACCTACTGTGACAAACACGTATCATCACGGAAGTGTATTTTTTTGTAGTGCACCTAAGCGCTACTTCCGCGGCGAACTTGCTCCCCCGCACCCTTACATTAGACACCAACCAACCGACAGCCTAGGAGCTCCGCCGCCTCGAGGGGTGCTGCTTCCCATTGGGAATCGATTGGCCCAGAATAAAAATTCAGACAACTAACGCCTAAATAAGTTGATTTGAGATTAGTGTATGACCTATCTCGCGGCCTGGTGAAGTAGGCAGCTCCAGCTGCCGAATCGGTGAGGTCGACGCGGTTGCGGTGGCTACCGGCGGCAGGAAAGCAGAGATGTCGTGACGGTCGACGGCTACGGGGAAGCAGCGCCGGGGCCCTGGACGCATACGAAGTTGGAGCCGCTCCGGCGCCGTGCACAACTGCGGGGGTGAATCGGCTCCGGTATGGTTCACGCGGCCGTCGTCGAGGCAGCTCCGGCGGAACGGAGTAAGAGGCACACGTCCTAGTGAACGACGGCAAACGGACAACGTCTCTGGCATTGGGGAGGAGGGCGGCGGTGAATTTGGTGCAGTGGGGGGCACCATGGAGGAGGGGCGGAGGTTTCGCGGCTGGGGAGAAGGGAGCTTCCGAGGAGAAGGTGATTTGGCGCCCACGAGGTATGAATGGGGAATTGGGAGGGGGAACCATGTCTTACAGACGCATTTGTCTGAAATGTGGGTGGAGTTACAGTTCTACCCCTGCCTTTAGGCTTCTGGGTTGGTTCTGTGTACTGAGGGTCGGGGATAGTAGAATAACTTTGCTTCTCCCAAATAGTGGGCGTGAGCGATTTCGGGTGGGTTTTGAAATAGTGGGCGCGAGCAATTTCGGGCGAGGAGGGCATGTTTTGAAATAGTGGGTGCGAGTGATTTTGAGCGAGGAGGGCGTGTTTTCAAATAGTCGGCACGGGCGATTTCGGGCGAGGAGAGGGTGTTTTGCCGCCCATGGTTTATGAATTATTCGGCACCTGTCATTTCGGCCGAGGAGAAAGTGAAGGAAATATGCCCTAGAGGCAATAATAAAGTTATTATTTATTTCCTTATTTCATGATAAATGTTTATTATTCATGCTAGAATTGCATTAACCGGAAACATGATACATGTGTGAATACATAGACAAACATAGTGTCACTAGTATGCCTCTACTTGACTAGCTCGTTGATCAAAGATGGTTGAGTTTCCTAGCCATAGACATGAGTTGTCATTTGATTAACGGGATCACATCATTAGGAGAATGATGTGATTGACTTGACCCATTCCGTTAGCTTAGCACTCGATCGTTTAGTATATTGCTATTGCTTTCTTCATGACTTATACAAGTTCCTGTGACTATGAGATTATGCAACTCCCGTTTATCGGAGGAACACTTTGTGTGCTACCAAACGTCACAACTTAACTGGGTGATTATAAAGGTGCTCTACAGGTGTCTCCAAAGGTACTTGTTGGGTTGGCGTATTTCGAGATTAGGATTTGTCACTCCGATTGTCGGACAGGTATCTCTAGGCCCACTCGGTAATGTACATCACTTAAGCCTTGCAAGCATTGCAACTAATGAGTTAGTTGCGGGATGATGTATTACGGAACGAGTAAAGAGACTTGCCGGTAACGAGATTGAACTAGGTATTGAGATACCAACGATCGAATCTCGGGCAAGTAACATACCGATGACAAAGGGAACAACGTATGTTGTTATGCGGTCTGACCGATAAAGATCTTTGTAGAATATGTGGGAGCCAATATGAGCATCCAGGTTCCGCAACTGGTTATTGACCGGAGACGTGTCTCGGTCATGTCTACATAGTTCTCGAACCCGTAGGGTCCGCACGCTTAAAGTTTAGATGACGATTGTATTATGAGTTTATGTGATTTGATGTACCGAAGGTATTTCGGAGTCCCGAATTGTTGGAAATATGCCCTAGAGGCAATAATAAATTGGTTATTATTATATTTCCTTGTTCATGATAATCGTTTATTATCCATGCTAAAATTGTATTGATAGGAAACTCAGATACATGTGTGGATACATAGACAACACCATGTCCCTAGTAAGCCTCTAGTTGACTGGCTCGTTGATCAATAGATGGTTACGGTTTCCTGACCATGGACATTGGATGTCGTTGATAACGGGATCACATCATTAGGAGAATGATGTGATGGACAAGACCCAATCCTAAGCCTAGCACAAGATCGTGTATTTCGTTTGCTCAGAGCTTTTCTAATGTCAAGTATCATTTCCTTAGACCATGAGATTGTGCAACTCCCGGATAC
Source organism: Triticum aestivum (assembly GCF_018294505.1). Lineage (NCBI taxonomy): Eukaryota > Viridiplantae > Streptophyta > Magnoliopsida > Poales > Poaceae > Triticum > Triticum aestivum. The sequence continues at coordinate 410,635,129 of NC_057802.1, read as the reverse complement.
CGTAGGAATGCTTTGGGTGTACCAAACGTCACAACGTAACTGGGTGGCTATAAAGGTGCACTACAGGTATCTCCGAAAGTGTCTGTTGGGTTGGCACGCATCAAGACTGGGATTGTCACTCCGTGTAAACGGAGAGGTATCTCTGGGCCCACTCGGTAGGACATCATCATAATGTGCACAATGTGACCAAGGAGTTGATCACGGGATGATGTGAGTTACGGAACGAGTAAAGCGACTTGCCGGTAACGAGATTGAACAAGGTTTCGGGATACCGACGATCGAATCTCGGGCAAGTAACATACCGATAGACAAAGGGAATTGTATACGGGATTGATTGAATCCCCGACATCGTGGTTCATCCGATGAGATCATCGTGGAACATGTGGGAGCCAACATGGGTATCCAGATCCCGCTGTTGGTTATTGACCGGAGAACGTCTCGGTCATGTCTGCATGGTTCCCGAACCCGTAGGGTCTACACACTTAAGGTTCGATGACGCTAGGGTTATAGGGAATAGATATACGTGGTTACCGAATGTTGTTCGTAGTCCCGGATGAGATCCCGGACGTCACGAGGAGTTCTGGAATGGTCTGGAGGTAAAGATTTATATATGGGAAGTCCTGTTTTGGTCACCGGAAAGGTTTCGGGTGCTATCGGTAATGTACCGGGACCACCGGAAGGGTCCCGGGGGTCCACCAGGTGGGGCCACCAGCCCCAGAAGGCTGCGTGGGCCAAGTGTGGGAGGGGACCAGCTCCAGGTGGGCTGGTGCGCCCCCCCACCAAGGCCCAAGGCGCGGGGAGAGTGGGAGGGGGCAAACCCTAGGTCCAGATGGGCCTTAAGGCCCACCCTATTGGCGCCCCCCCTCTCCTCCCCTTGGCCGCACCCTAGATGGGTTTGGGGGCTGCCGCCACCCCTGGGGAGGGAACCCTAGATGGGGGCGCAGCCCCTCCCCTTCCCCTATATATACTTGAGGTATTTGGGGCTGCCATAGACACGAGAACCTCTCTCTCATGGGGCAGCCCTACCCCTCTTCCTCCTCCTCTCCCGTGGTGCTTGGCGAAGCCCTGCAGGATTGCCACGCTCCTCCACCACCACCACGCCGTGGTGCTGCTGCTGGACGGAGTCTTCCCCAACCTCTCCCTCTCTCCTTGCTGGATCAAGGCGTGGGAGACGTCACCGGGCTGCACGTGTGTTGAACGCGGAGGCACCGTTCTTCGGTGCTTAGATCGGAATCAACCGCGATCTGAATCGCTATGAGTACGACTCCCTCATCCGCGTTCTTGCAACGCTTCCGGATCGCGATCTACAATGGTATGTAGATGCACTCCCCTTCCCCTCGTTGCTAGATTACTCCATAGATTGATCTTGGTGATGCGTAGAAAATTTTGAATTTCTGCTACGTTCCCCAACAGTGGCATCATGAGCTAGGTATATGCGTAGTTTCTATGCACGAGTAGAACACAAAGCCGTTGTGGGCCTAGATGTTGCCAATTCTTCTTGCCGCTACTAGTCTTATCTTGTTTCGGCGGTATTGTGGGATGAAGCGGCCCGGACCGACCTTACACGTACTCTTACGTGAGACAGGTTCCACCGACTGACATGCACTAGTTGCATAAGGTGGCTAGCGGGTGTCTGTCTCTCCCACTTTAGTCGGATCGGATTCAATGAAAAGGGTCCTTATGAAGGGTAAATAGAAATTGGCATATCACGTTGTGGCTTTTGCGTAGGTAAGAAACGTTCTTGCTAGAATCCCATAGCAGCCACGTAAAACATGCAACAACAATTAGAGGACGTCTAACTTGTTTTTGCAGGGTAGGCTATGTGATGTGATATGGCCAAAAGGATGTGATGAATGATATATGTGATGTATGAGATTTATCATGTTCTTGTAATAGGAATCACGACTTGCATGTCGATGAGTATGACAACCGGCAGGAGCCATAGGAGTTGTCTTAATTTATTGTATGACCTGCGTGTCAATGAAAACGCCATGTAATTACTTTACTTTATTGCTAACTGTTAGCCATAGTAGTAGAAGTAATGGTTGGCGAGACAACTTCATGAAGGCACAATGATGGAGATCATGATGATGGAGATCATGGTGTCATGCCGGTGACGAAGGTGATCATGCCGCGCCTCGAAGATGGAGATCAAAGGCGCAGGATGATATTGGCCATATCACGTCACTTTATGATTTGCATGTGATGTTTATCATGTTTACATCTTATTTGCTTAGAACGACGGTAGCATAAATAAGATGATCCCTCACTAAAATTTCAAGAGACGTGTTCCCCCTAACTGTGCACCGTTGCGAAGGTTCGTTGTTTCGAAGCACCACGTGATGATCGGGTGTGATAGATTCTAACGTTCGAATACAACGGGTGTTGACGAGCCTAGCATGTACAGACATGGCCTCGGAACACATGCGAAACACTTAGGTTGACTTGACGAGCCTAGCATGTGCAGACATGGCCTCGGAACACAAGAGACCGAAAGGTCGAACATGAGTCGTATAGTAGATACGATCAACATGGAGATGTTCACCGATAATGACTAGTCCGTCTCACGTGATGATCGGACACAGCCTAGTTTTACTCGGATCATGTATCACTTAGATGACTAGAGGGATGTCTATCTGAGTGGGAGTTCATTAAATGATCAGATGAACTTCATTATCATGAACATAGTAAAAAGGACTTTGCAAATTATGTCATAGCTTGCGCTTTAGTTCTACTGTTTAAGATATGTTCCTAGAGAAAATTTAGTTGAAATTTGGTAGTAGCAATTATGCGGACTGGGTCCGTAAACTGAGGATTGTCCTCATTATTGCACAGAAGGTTTATGTCTTTAATGCACCGCTCGGTGTGCTGAACCTCAGCGTCGTCTGTAGATGTTGCGGAACATCTGACATACACGTTTTTGATGACTACGTGATAGTTCAGTGCGTAATGCTAACGGTTTAGAATTGTGGCACCAAAGACGTTTTGAAACGTCGCAGAACATATGAGATGTTCCGAAGACTGAAATTGGGATTTCAGACTAGTGCCCACGTCAGGAGGTATGAGACCTCTGACAAGTTTCTTAAGCCTGCAAATTAAGGGAGAAGAGCTCAATCGTTGAGCATGTGCTCAGATTGTCTGAGTGCCACAATCGCTTGAATCGAGTGGGAGTTAATCTTCCAGATGAGATAGTGATGGTTCTCCATAGTCACTGCCACCAAGCTATTATAGCTTCGTGATGAACTATAACATATCAGGGATAGACATGATGATCCTTGAGCAACTCGCGATGTTTGACACCGCAAAAGTAGAAATCAAGAAGGAGCATCAATCGTTGATGGTTAGTAAGACCACTAGTTTCTAGAAGGGCAAGGGCAAAAGGGATACTTCATGAAACGGCAAATCATTTGCTGCTCTAGTAAAGAATCCCAAGGTTGAACCCAAACCCGAGACTAAGTGCTTCTGTAATGAGGGGAACAGTCACTAAAGCAAAACTACCCTAGATACTTGGTACATGAGAAGGCAGGCAAGGTCGACAGAAGTATATTGGATATACATTGTATGAATGTGTACTTTACTAGTACTCCTAGCAGCACCAGGGTATTAGATACCGGTTCGGTTGCTAATTGTTAGTAACTCGAAATAAAAGCTGCAGAATAAACGGAGACTAGCTAAAGGTGAGATGACGATATGTGTTGGATGTGTTTCCAAGGTTGATGTGATCAAGCATCGCATGCTCCCTCTGCCATCGAGATTGGTGTTAAACCTAAATAATTGTTATTTGGTGTTTGCGTTGAGCATAAACATGATTGGATTATGTTTATCGCAATACGGTTATTCATTTAAGGAGAATAATGGTTACTCTATTTATTTGAATAATACCTTCAATGGTCTTGCACCTAAAATGAATCTCGATCACAGTGATACACATGTTCGTGCCAAAAGAAATAAAATAGTAATGATAGTACCACATACTTGTGGCACTGCCATTTGAGTCATATTGGTATAGAATGCATGAAGAAGCTCCATGTAGATGGATCTTTGGACTCACTCGTTTTTGAAAAGATTGAGACATGCGAACCATGTCTATTGGTATATGTGCATGAAGAAACTCCATGCAGATGGATCGTTTGGACTCACTTGTTTTTGAATCACTTGAGACATGCAAATCATACCACATGGGCAAGATGACTAAAAAGCCTCGTTTTCAGCAAGATGGAACAAGAGAGCAACTTGTTGGAAGTAATACATTTGATGTGTGCAGTCCAATGAGTGCTGAGGCACGCAGTGGATATCGATATGTTCTTACTTCACAGATGATTTGAGTAGATGCTGAGAATATTTACTTGATGAAACACAAGTCTGAATTATTGAAAGGTTCAAGTAATTTCAGAGTGAAGTTGAAGATCGTCGTGACAAGAGGATAAAATGTCTATGATATGATCATAGAGATATCTGAGTTACGAGTCTGGCACACAATTAAGACATTGTGGAAAGTGTTTTACAATTAATACCGCCTGGAACACCACAGTGTGATGGTGCGTCCGAACATCATAACTGTACCCTATTGGACATGGTGCATACCATGATGTCTCTTATCAAATTACCACTATCGTTTATGGGTTAGGCATTAGAGACAACCGCATTCACTTTAAATAGGGCACCACGCAATTCCGTTGAGACGACACCGTTTAGAGAAACCTAAGTTGTCGTTTCTTAAAAGTTTTGGGCTGCGAAGCTTATGTGAAAAAGTTTCAGGCTAATAAGCTCGAACCCAAAGTGGATAAATGCATCTTCATAGAATACCCAAAACAGTTGGGTATACCTCCTATTTCAGATCTGGAAGCAAAAGTAATTGCTTCTAGAAACGAGTCCTTTCTCGAGGAAAAGTTCTCTCGAAAGAATTGAGTGGGAGGATGGTGGAGACTTGATAAGGTTATTGAACCGTCACTTCAACTAGTGTGTAGCAGGGCACAGGAAGTTGTTCCTGTGGCACCTACACCAATTGAAGTGGAAGCTCATGATAGTGATCATGAAACTTCGGATCAAGTCACTACCAAACCTCGTAGGACGACGAGGATGCGTACTACTTCAGAGTAGTACGTGATCCTGTCTTGGAAGTCATGTTGCTAGACAACAATGAACCTACGAGCTATGGGGAAGCGATGGTGGGCCCGGATTCCGACGAATGGCTCGAGGCCATAAAAATCCAAGAGAGGATCCATGTACTTGATGGTCGTAAGGCTGTTGCGTGCAGATGGATTTTTAAAAGGAAGAGAGACAATAATGGTAAGTGTCACCATTAAGAAAGATCGGCTTGTCGTTAAGATGTTTTCCGACAAGTTCAAGGAGTTGACTACGATGAGAGATTCTCACTCATAGCGATGCTAAGAGTCTGTTGGAATTGTATTAGTAGTCTTGCAGATAGGATGTCAAAACATTGTTTCATCGACGATTTTCTTGAGGAAAGGTTGTATGTGATACAACCAGAAGGTTTTTCTCAATCCTGAAAGATGCTAACAAGTGTGCAAAGCTCCAGCAATCCTTCTAAGGACTGGAGTTAGCATCTCGGAGTTGGAATGTACGCTTCGATGAGATGATCAAAGATTTTGGGTTTATACAAAGTTTATGAGAAACTTGTATTTCCAAAGAAGTGAGTGGGAGCACTACAACATTTCTGATAAGAATATGTGAATGACATATTGTTGATCCAAAATGATATAAAAAATTTCTGGAAAGCATAAAGGGTTGTTTGAAAGGAGTTTTTCAAAGGAAGACCTGGTTAAAGCTGCTTACATATTGGGCATCAAGATCCATAGAGATAGATCAAGACGCCCGATGATACTTTCAAAGAACGCACACCTTGACATGATTTTCAAAGAGTTCAAAATAGATCAGCAAAGAAGGAGTTCTTGGCTGTGTTAAGGTGTGAGTATTGAGTAAGACTCAAGACCTGACCACAGCAGAAGAGAGAGAAAGGACGAAGGTCGTCCCCTATGCTTTAGACGTAGGCTCTACAGTATGCTATGCTTTGTACCACACATGAAGTGTGCCTTGCCATGAGTTGGTCAAAGGGTACAATGGTGATCCGATGATGGATCACATAATAGCGGTCGAACTTATCCTTAGTATCTAATGGACTAAGGAATTTTCTCGATTATGGAGGTGAAAAGGAGTTCGTCGTAAAGGGTTACGTCGATGCGAACTTTGACACTAATCCGGATGACTCTGAGTAGCAAACCGGATTCGTATAGTAGAGCAGTGATTTGAAATGGCTCCAAATAGCGTGTGGTAGCATCCACAAGATGACATAGATATTCGTAAAGCACACACGGATCTGAAAGGTTTAGACCCGTTGACTAATAACCTCTCTCACAAGCATAACATGATCAAACCAGAACTCATTGAGTGTTAATCACATAGTGATGTGAACTAGATTGTTGACTCTAGTAAACTCTTTGGATGTTGGTCACATGGTGATGTGACCTATGCGTGCTAATCACATGGTGATGTGAACTAGATTATTGACTCTAGTGCAAGTGGGAGACTGTTGGAAATATGCCCTAGAGGCAATAATAAATTGGTTATTATTATATTTCCTTGTTCATGATAATCGTTTATTATCCATGCTAAAATTGTATTGACAGGAAACTCAGATACATGTGTGGATACATAGACAACACCATGTCCCTAGTAAGCCTCTAGTTAACTGGCTCGTTGATCAATAGATGGTTACGGTTTCCTGACCATGGACATTGGATGTCGTTGATAACGGGATCACATCATTAGGAGAATGATGTGATGGACAAGACCCAATCCTAAGCCTAGCACAAGATCGTGTAGTTCGTTTGCTCAGAGCTTTTCTAATGTCAAGTATCATTTCCTTAGACCATGAGATTGTGCAACTCCCGGATACCGTAGGAATGCTTTGGGTGTACCAAACGTCACAACGTAACTGGGTGGCTATAAAGGTGCACTATAGGTATCTCCGAAAGTGTCTGTTGGGTTGGCACGAATCGAGACTGGGATTTGTCACTCCGTGTAAACGGAGAGGTATCTCTGGGCCCACGGTAGGACATCATCATAATGTGCACAATGTGACCAAGGAGTTGATCACGGGATGATGTGATTTATGGAACGAGTAAAGAGACTTGCCAGTAACGAGATTGAACAAGGTATCGGGATACTGACGTTCGAATCTCGGGCAAGTAACATACCGATAGACAAAGGGAATTGTATACGGGATTGGTTGAATCCCCGACATCGTGGTTCATCCGATGAGATCATCGTGGAACATGTGGGAGCCAACATGGGTATCCAGATCCCACTGTTCGTTATTGACCGGAGAACGTCTCGGTCATGTCTGCATGGTTCCCGAACACGTAGGGTCTACACACTTAAGGTTCGATGACGCTAGGGTTATAGGGAATAGATATACGTGGTTACCGAATGTTGTTTGGAGTCCCGGATGAGATCCCGGACGTCACGAGGAGTTCCGGAATGGTCCGGTGGTAAAGATATATATATGGGAAGTCCTGTTTTGGTCACCGGAAAGGTTTCGGGTGCTATCGGTAATGTATCGGGACCACCGGGAGGGTCCCGGGGGTCCGCCAGGTGGGGCCACCAGCCCCAGAAGGCTGCGTGGGCCAAGTGTGGGAGGGGACCAGCTCCAGGTGGGCTGGTGCCCCCCCCCCACAAAGGCCCAAGGCGCAGGGAGAGTGGGAGGGGGCAAACCCTAGGTCCAGATGGGCCTTAAGGCCCACCCTAGTGGCGCCCCCCCTCTCCTCCCCTTGGCCGCACCCTAGATGGGTTTGGGGGCTGCCGCCACCCCTGGGGAGGGAACCCTAGATGGGGGCGCAGCTCCTCCCCTTCCCCTATATATACTTGAGGTATTTGGGGCTGCCATAGACACGAGAACCTCTCTCTCATGGCGCAGCCCTACCCCTCTTCCTCCTCCTCTCCCGCGGTGCTTGGCGAAGCCCTGCAGGATTGCCACGCTCCTCCACCACCACCACGCCGTCGTGCTGCTGCTGGACGGAGTCTTCCCCAACCTCTCCCTCTCTCCTTGCTGGATCAAGGCGTGGGAGACGTCACCCGGCTGCACGTGTGTTGAACGCGGAGGCACCGTTCTTCGGTGCTTAGATCGGAATCAACCGCGATCTAAATCGCTACGAGTACGACTCCCTCATCCGCGTTCTTGCAATGCTTCCGCATCGCGATCTACAATGGTATGTAGATGCACTCCCCTTCCCCTCGTTGCTAGATTACTCCATAGATTGATCTTGGTGATGCATAGAAAATTTTGAATTTCTGCTACGTTCCCCACACGGTGAGATCGGGTACATGACGAGAAGTCTCGAAATGGTCGAGACGTAAAGATCGATATATTGGACGACTATATTCGGACATCGGAAAGGTTCCGAGTGATTCGGGTATTTTTGGAGTACCGGGGAGTTAGGGGAATACGTGAAAGAAGTATTGGGCCTTAATGGGCCTTAGTGGGAAGGAGAGGCAGCAGCCAGGAGGTGGCGCGCGCCCCTCCCAAGCCTAGTCCGAATTGGACAAGGGGGTTGGGGCGCGGCCCCCCTCTCCCTTCCTTCTCCTCTTCCCCCCTTTCCCCCCTTCTCCTAGTTGGACTAGGAAAGGAGGAAACCTACTCCAACTAGGAGTAGGAATCCAACTCCCTTGGCGCGCCCCTCCTAGGGCCGGCCTCCTCCTCCCTTGCTCCTTTATATACAGGGGCATGGGGACACCCCATGGACAACAATTGATTTGATCTTTTAGCCATGTGCGATGCCCCCCTCCACCATAGTCCACGTCGATAATACTGTAGTGGTGCTTTGGCGAAGCCCTGCGTCGGTAGAACATCATCATCGTCACCACGCCGTCATCCTGACGAAACTCTCCCTCAACACTCGGCTGGATTGGAGTTCGAGGGACGTCATCGGGCTGAACGTGTGCTGAACTCGGAGGTGCCGTGCGTTCGGTACTTGATCGGTCGGATCGTGAAGACGTACGACTATATCAACCGCTTTGTGCTAATGCTTCTGCTTTCGGTCTACGAGAGTACGTGGACAACACTCTCCCCTCTCGTTGCTATGCATCACCATAATCTTGCGTGTGCGTAGAAGTTTTTTGAAATTAGTACGTTCCCCAACAGTGGCATCCGAGCCTGGTTTTATGCGTAGATGTCATATGCACGAGTAGAACACAAGTGAGTTGTGGGCGATATAAGTCATACTACTTACCAGCATGTCATACTTTGGTTCGGCGGTATTGTTGGATGAAGCGGCCCGGACCGACATTACGCGTACGCTTACGCGAGACTGGTTCTACCGACGTGCTTTGCACACAAGTGGCTGGCGCGTGTCAGTTTCTCCAACTTTAGTTGAACCGAGTGTAGCTACGCCCGGTCCTTGAGAAGGTTAAAACAGCACCAACTTGACGAGCTATCATTGTGGTTTCATGCGTAGGTAAGAACGGTTCTTGCTTAGCCTGTAGCAGCCACGTAAAACTTGCAACAACAAAGTAGAGGACGTCTAACTTGTTTTTGCAGGGCATGTTGTGATGTGATATGGTCAAGACGTGATGAGATATAATTTGTTGTATAAGATGATCATGTTTTGTTGAAGTTATCGGCAACTGGCAGAAGCCTTATGGTTGTCTCTTTATTGCATAAGATGCAAGCGCCAAATAATTGCTTTACTTTATTGCTATGCGATAGCAATAGTTGCAAGAGCAATAGTTGGCGAGACGACCATGTGATGACACATTGATATAGATCAAGATGATGGAGATCATGGTGTCATGCCGATGACGATAGAAATCATGACGATGCTTTGGAGATGGAGATCAAAGGCACAAGATGATGATGGCCATATCATGTCACATATTTTGATTGCATGTGATGTTTATCTTTTATGCATCTTATCTTGCTTTGATTGACGGTAGCATTATAAGATGATCTCTCACTAAATTTCAAGATAAAAGTGTTCTCCCTGAGTATGCACCGTTGCCAAAGTTCATCGTGCCCAGACACCACGTGATGATCGGGTGTGATAAGCTCTACGTCCATCTACAACGGGTGCAAGCCAGTTTTGCACACGCAGAATACTCAGGTTAAACTTGATGAGCCTAGCATATGCAGATATGGCCTCGGAACACTGAGACCGAAAGGTCGAGCATGAATCATATAGTAGATATGATCAACATAGTGATGTTCACCATTGAAAGCTACTACATTTCACGTGATGATCGGTTATGGTTTAGTTGATACAGATCACGTGATCACTTAGAGGATTAGAGGGATGTCTATCTAAGTGGGAGTTCTTAAGTAATATGATTAATTGAACTTAAATTTATCATGAACTTAGTCCTGGTAGTATTAGCATATCTATGTTGTAGATCAATAGCTCGTGTTTAGCTCCCCTGTTTTATTTTTGATATGTTCCTAGAGAAAACTAAGTTGAAAGATGCTAGTAGCAATGATGCGGATTGGATCCGTGATTTGAGGTTTATCCTCATTGCTGCACAGAAGAATTATGTCCTTGATGCACCGCTAGGTGACATACCTATTGCAGGAGCAGATGCAGATGTTATGAACGTTTGGCTAGCTCAATATGATGACTACTTGATAGTTTAGTGCACCATGCTTAAACGGCTTAGAATCGGGACTTCAAAGACGTTTTGAACGTCATGGACCATATGAGATGTTCCAGGAGTTGAAGTTAATATTTCAAGCAAATACCCGAGTTGAGAGATATGAAGTCTCCAACAAGTTCTAGAGCTAAAAATGGAGGAGAATAGCTCAAGCAGTGAGCATGTGCTCAGATTGTTTGGGTACTACAATCTCTTGAATCAAGTGGGAGTTAATCTTCCAGATAAAATAGTGATTGACAGAATTCTCTAGTCACCATCACCAAGTTAGTAGAACTTCGTGATGAACTATAATATGCAAGGGATAACGGAAACGATTCCCAAGCTCTTCGTGATGCTGAAATCGACGAAGGTAGAAATCAAGAAAAGCATCAAGTGTTGATGGTAAACAAAACAACTAGTTTCAAGTAAAGGGACAAAGGGAAGAAAGGGGAACTTCAAGAAGAACGGCAAGCAAGTTGCAGCTCAAGTGAAAAAACCCAAGTCTGGACCTAAGCCTGAAACTGAGTGCTTCTATTGCAAAGGGACTGGTCACTGGAAGCGGAACTACCCCAAGTAAATGGCGGATAAGAAGGATGGCAAAGTGAACATAGGTATATTTGATATACATGTTATTGATGTGTACTTTACTAGTGTTTATAGCAACCCCTCAGTATTTGATACTAGTTCAGTTGCTAAGAATAGTAACTCGAAGCGGGAGTTGCAGAATGAACAGAGACTAGTTAAGGGTGAAGTGACGATGTGTATTGGAAATGGTTCCAAGATAGATATGATCATCATCGCACACTCCCTATACTTTTGGGATTAGTGTTAAACGTAAAATAAATGTTATTTAGTGTTTGCGTTGAGCATGAATATGATTGGATCATGTTTATTGCAATACGGTTATTCATGTAAGTTAGAGAATAATTGTTGTTCAGTTTACATGAATAAAACCTTCTATGGTCATACACCCAATGAAAATGGTTTGTTGGATCTCAATCGTGGTGATACACATTTTCATAATACTGAAGCCAAAAGATGCAAAGTTAATAATGATAATGCAACTTATTTCTGGCACTGCCGTTTAGGTCATATTGGTGTAAAGCGCATGAAGAAAATCCATGCTGATGGACTTTTGGAACCACTTGATTATGAATCACTTGGTACTTGTGAACCGTGCCTCATGGGCAAGATGACTAAAACGCCGTTCTCCGGTACTATAGAGAGAGCAACAGATTTGTTGGAAATCATACATACAGATGTATGTGGTCCGATGAATGTTGAGGCTAGTGGCGGGTATCGTTATTTTCTCACCTTCACAGATGATTTAAGCAGATATGGGTATATCTACTTAATGAAACATAAGTCTGAAACATTTGAAAAGTTCAAAGAATTTCAGAGTGAATTTGAAAATCATCGTAACAAGAAAATAAAGTTTCTACGATCTGATCGTGGAGGAGAATATCTGAGTTATGATTTTGGTGTACATTTGAAACAATGTGGAATAGTTTCGCAACTCACACCACCCGGAACACCATAGCGTAATGGTGTGTCTGAACATCGTAATCGTACTTTACTAGATATGGTGCGATCTATGATGTCTCTTACTGATTTACCGCTATCATTTTGGGGTTATGCTTTAGAGACGGCCACATTCACGTTAAATAGGGCACCATCAAAATCCGTTGAGACGACGCCTTATGAACTGTGGTTTGGCAAGAAACCAAAGTTGTCGTTTCTTAAAGTTTGGGGCTGCGATGCTTATGTGAAAAAGCTTCAACCTGATAAGCTCGAACCCAAATCGGAGAAATGTGTCTTCATAGGATACCCAAAGGAGACTATTGGGTACACCTTCTATCACAGATCCGAAGGCAAAACATTCGTTGCTAAGAATGGATCCTTTCTAGAGAAGGAATTTCTCTCGAAAGAAGTGAGTGGAAGGAAAGTAGAACTTGATGAGGTAACCGTACCTGCTCCCTTATTGGAAAGTAGTTCATCACAGAAACCGGCTCCTATGACGTCTATACCAATTAGTGAGGAAGTTAATGATGATGATCATGGAACTTCAGATCAAGTTGTTACTGAACCTCGTAGGTCAACCAGAGTAAGATCCGCACCAGAGTGGTACGGTAATCCTGTTCTGGAAGTTATGTTACTAGACCATGATGAACCTACGAACTATGAAGAAGCGATGGAGAGCCCTGATTCCGCAAAATGGCTTGAGGCCATGAAATCTGAGATGGGATCCATGTATGAGAACAAAGTGTGGACTTTGGTTGACTTGCCCGATGATCGGCAAGCCATCGAGATTAAATGGATCTTCAAGAGGAAGACAGACGCTGATAGTAGTGTTACTATCTACAAAGCTAGAATTGTCGCAAAAGGTTTTCGACAAGTCAAGGTGTTGACTACGATTAGAGTTTCTCACTCGTATCTATGCTTAAGTCTGTCCGAATCATGTTAGCAATTGCCGCATTTTATGAAATCTGGCAAATGGATAAACAAAACTGCATTCCTTAATGGATTTATTAAAGAAGAGTTGTATATGATGCAACCAAAAGGTTTTGTCAATCCTAAAGGTGCTAACAAAATATGTAAGCTCCAGTGATCCATCTATGGACTGGTGCAAGCATCTTGGAGTTGGAATATACGCTTTGATAAGTTGATCAAAGCATATAGTTTTATACAGACTTGCGGTGAAGCCTGTATTTACAAGAAAGTGAGTGGGAGCACTACAGCATTTCTGATAAGTATATGTGAATGACATATTGTTGATCGGAGATAATGTAGAATTATTCTGCAAAGCATAAAGGAGTGTTTGAAAGGAGTTTTTCAAAGAAAAACCTCGGTGAAGCTGCTGACATATTGAGCATCAAGATCTATAGTGATAGATCAAGACGCTTGATAAGTTTTTTTCAATGAGTACATACCTTGACAAGATTTTGAAGTAGTTCAAAATGGAACAGTCAAAGAAAGAGTTTCTTGCCTGTGTTACAAGGTGTGAAATTGAGTAAGACTGAAAGCCCGACCATGGCAGAAGATAGAAAGAGAATGAAAGTCATTCCCTATGCCTCGGCTATAGGTTTTATAAAGTATGCCATGCTATGTACCAGATCTATTGCATACCCTACCACTGAGTTTGGCAAGGGAGTACAATAGTGATCTAGGAGTAGATCACAGGACAGCGGTCAAAATTATCCTTAGTAGAATAAGGATATGTTTCTCGATTATGGAAGTGACAAAAGGTTCGTCGTAAAGGGTTACGTCGATGCAAGTTTTGACACTAATCTAGATGACTCTAAGTCTCGGTCTAGATACATATTGAAAGTGGGAGCAATTAGCTAAAGTAGCTCCGTATAGAGCATTGTAGACATAGAAATTTGCAAAATACATACGGATCTGAATATGGCAGACCCGTTGACTAAACTTCTCTCACAAGCAAAACATGATCACACCTTAGTACTCTTTGGGTGTTAATCACATAGGGATGTGAACTAGATCATTGACTCTAGTAAACCCTTTGGGTGTTGGTCACATGACGATGTGAACTATGGGTGTTAATCACATGGTGATGTGAACTATTGATGTTAAATCACATGGCGATGTGATCTAGATTATTGACTCTAGTGCAAGTGGGAGACTGAAGGAAATCTGCCCTAGAGGCAATAATAAAGTTATTATTTATTTCCTTATTTCATGATAAATGTTTATTATTCATCCTAGAATTGTATTAACCGGAAACATGATACATGTGTGAATACATAGACAAACATAGTGTCACTAGTATGCCTCTACTTGACTAGCTCGTTGATCAAAGATGGTTGAGTTTCCTAGCCATAGACATGAGTTGTCATTTGATTAACAGGATCACATCATTAGGAGAATGATGTGATTGACTTAACCCATTCCGTTAGCTTAGCACTCGATCGTTTAGTATATTGCTATTGTTTTCTTCATGACTTATACATGTTCCTATGACTATGAGATTATGCAACTCCCGTTTACCGGAGGAACACTTTGTGTGCTACCAAACGTCACAACGTAACTGGGTGATTATAAAGGTGCTCTACAGGTGTCTCCAAAGGTACTTGTTGGGTTGGCGTATTTCGAGATTAGGATTTGTCACTCCAATTGTCGGAGAGGTATCTCTGGGCCCACTCGGTAATGTACATCACTTAAGCCTTGCAAGCATTGCAACTAATGAGTTAGTTGCAGGATGATGTATTACAGAACGAGTAAAGAGACTTGCCGGTAACGAGATTGAACTAGGTATTGAGATACCAACGATCGAATCTCGGGCAAGTAACATACCGATGACAAAGGGAACAACGTATGTTGTTATGCGGTCTGACCGATAAAGATCTTCGTAGAATATGTGGGAGCTAATATGAGCATCCAGGTTCCGCTATTGGTTATTGACCGGAGACATGTCTCGGTCATGTCTACATAGTTCTCGAACCCGTAGGGTCCGCACGCTTAATGTTTCGATGACGATTGTATTACGAGTTTATGTGATTTGATGTACCGAAGGTAGTTCGGAGTCCCGGATGAGATCGGGGACATGACGAGGAGTCTCGAAATGGTCGAGACGTGAAGATCGATATATTGGACGACTATATTCGGACATCGGAAAGGTTCCGAGTGATTGGGGTATTTTTCGGAGTACCGGGGAGTTACGGGAATACGGGAAAGAAGTATTGGGCCTTAATGGGCCTTAGAGGGAAGGAGAGGCAGCAGCCAGGAGGTGGCGCGCGCCCCTCCCAAGCCGAGTCCGAATTGGAGAAGGGGTTTGGGGCGCGGCCCCCCTCTCCCTTCCTTCTCCTCTTCCCCCCTTTCCCCCCTTCTCCTAGTTGGACTAGGAAAGGAGGAAACCTACTCCAACTAGGAGTAGGAATCCAACTCCCTTGGCGCGCCCCTCCTAGGGCCGGCCTCCTCCTCCCTTGCTCCTTTATATACGGGGGCAGGGGGGCACCCCATGGACAACAATTGATTTGATCTTTTAGCCGTGTGCGGTGCCCCCCCCCACCATAGTCCACCTTGATAATACTTTAGCGGTGCTTAGGCGAAGCCATGCGTCAGTAGAACATCACCACACCGTCGTGCTGACGAAACTCTCCCTCAACACTCGGCTGGATCAGAGTTCGAGGGACGTCATCGGGCTGAACGTGTGCTGAACTCGGAGGTGCCGTGCATTCGGTACTTGATCGGTCGGATCATCAAGACGTACGACTACATCAACCGCGTTGTGCTAACGCTTCCGCTTTCGATCAACAAGGGTACGTGGACAAGACTCTCCCCTCTTGTTGCTATGCATCACCATGATCTTGCGTGTGCGTAGGAAGTTTTTTGAAATTAGTACGTTCCCCAACAGAAAGCACGCTTGGATGAAGTTACGAACCTACCCGCGATGTACAATGGGCCAATTGATGCGTGTCCCACATAGGCCGGTAATTTCGCGTCTCCCATTTATTTGCTCGAGAGAATTCCACCGAGCAGAGGGTTTTTAGCATTTTGTTCAAATTTTGGGAGAACAAGCATCCACGTCTACCTTACCAAGTTGATTCGAATCAAATTTTGAAATATTAGCTTGCCACTTCTTTTTTAGATGGTGAGATGATGCTCGGGACTAATGTGTTTTTACATGCTCATTGCTAACGATTTACTATACGACAAATAGTTGACCCACTCAAAAAGGGAATCAAACCCAAAATGTACCTCAATTCAATGAAATAGCTCATTCACCAGGTTAAAATAGTGAACTAAATCCAAAATTGAACACCTCAATCAAGTAGCATGTTGTATAGTACTCCCTCCGTTCCAAAATAGACGACCCAACTTTATATTAACTTTAGTACAAAGTTAGTATAAAGTTGGGTCATCTATTTTGGAACGGAGGGAGTATTATAGTACTCCATGAACATGTTGAAAGTCAAATAAATGAACTTTTTTGATACGCATATCTCCGTTCATGTGTGGATTGCAGACAACATGTTCTCCAGTTAAAATATTTGAATGCAAATTTATATCGAAACATGGTTTATATTAGTATTTGATGCATAAACGCGACCTCCCCCTCTCCCGGACTCCTGTTCT